>NW_023502064.1:600000-1016650 GCF_013396075.1 Fusarium subglutinans | reverse complement strand
TATATTTACAGCCTAAAGCTTAACCTTATAGGCCGTAATTATCCCATAGATAAGCTGTGGTCTCAGTCTCGGCATAACGAACCTCCCAGGGCCAAACAGCAAATTTTACCAGCACAGGTCTACCGGCGTTGACATCAGGGTGCGTCGAAACGCGAACTCCCTGTCTTAATCGCTGTTGATGAGATAAGTCGAGCTCGTTAAACCTCAGTGGATGCCAACAGTTCTGTACTCCGGGAAACTGTACGATCTCGGTCTTGACAAATGAAGGTTCCCCTAAGACGGGGTCTCGAGCGACGTAGCCGTTATTCCAGTCTCCAGGAGGAAATTGTGGGAAGAGATTCCCAAGGAGAATAGGCTCGAAAGCGCGGTCTTCTTGATCGCAGAGAAATGTGCCCGGCGCCGTTTCAACATATTTTGCGAGGGTTCCATCGACGAGAAAACGATAATCGCTCTCCATAATGTCGTCCCCATCGAGGAGACATGCAAGCAACCTCACATTGGAGTTTTTCTGTAAGTTCGTCATTTTTAAATCGGTTTTAAGGTTAGGGGTGAGGTAGTGAACGACGTTGAGCAGACGTCGGCTCCGAGCAACATTAAACATAGCATGGCGTACCACTTGGGCCAATCACTGGCGCGTCGATTGTTGTTGGTCTTTGCATGGTCAGGCCTAGCCCAAAGACAAAAACATTCATGTTTCACCAAGACTATTTTATCTCATAATCATAACTCATGATTGAGGATCACATGCTGGGAAGATGAGACGAAAAAAGTCTGGTGATGAGGGCCTCAAACAACGAATTTACAACTCATTTTCAAGTGCTGCAATGTGATATCACGCATCTGCATATCTCGTGTATTTCAAATAGTTGGAAACTGATAGGTAGCTCTAGGTAAGGTAGATAGGCTTGAGATATGATAGCTAGGCTAGGGATCGTTAGACTTTCGATAGTTCCCTTTATCTCGTGTCGAACTCTTGAAGCAAGTGAATTTATCTCTTTTGGCAGGTGTTTAAATCAAAGCCTCTCTCAGCTGACGACGATAGCATGCGGAGGCACGCACAGGCACGCAGCTCTAGCTGATCCAGGCATAGACTGGCCCAGACCCTCCCCCGTGGCTATGCCTGGCATTGCTCCGCTTAAGCCGAGATGACGGCCTGAATCTTGAGGCATCAACCCGTGAACCTCGATTCTTTGACATTCCCCAGCCTGGGCTTCGGAATTAACAAAAATCAACCAAACATCTTACAAACCAGGTGCCAGGATCCCAGGATCAACAAAATTATATCCATTTCTACCAACAACGAGACCCTACCCACGACGTGCCATTGTCTTTGTCTCACTCATCTATTTTTCTCGCTAATCGCCCCTTGTTTTGCTTCTGGTTACCTTAATAAGCAAACGAGGCAAGGCTACATTTTGAGGCCTCAATCTCTCTCATCTCACTTGCTTATCTTATCCGATGTCAACTTCGCCCCCCGACAACGACAGTATCTCATCAACCACTGTCCAAGTAGCCAAGAAAGCCTGTCACAGCTGTCGCCGTGCGAGACTTCGCTGCGATAGGTCTATCCCGCACTGCTCGAAATGCGCTTCCAGGGGGGTTGAATGCCTGGGCTACGGCCGCCTATTTCTATGGACTGGCTCAGTAGCCACGCGCGGTAAATTGGCCGGTCAGAGCTCTAGTGCCTCCGTGTGTCGGTTACCCAAACAAGGTGAATCGGACATGACTATTGATGTGCCATCCGATGTTCAATCTTCTGATATGCAAATGGGATCCTTCGATACTCAAGGCTTTGAGCCAGGTGCATGGGGTTTGGTGCCGCTTCAAGAAAATCAACTCTTTGTCCCGAACAAAACTAAGCCCTGGTCCCCTCCCTCGCCCCCTTCACCAACATCATCAAACTCTCCGTGGACATTGGTCGATCCATTATTTCAGGACATGACGCATTCCCAGAGATGGTACTTGAATTATTGTATGACCTTTCAAGACATTGGTCTTTCATGATGCTAACCCTCAACTCAGATTCAACTCGAGTTAGCCTGGATCTCGTTGGTGATGACCAAACCAACGGTAACAGAAATCCATATCTAAATCTTCTGCAACTCACAAATGAGCATTCATTTTTGCAACAAATTATCATCGCAGTATCTGCATCTCATATGTGCAATTTATCAAGATCATGGCTAGGCCCTAACTCATATGAAAGAGAAGAGGCACCAAAGAAATTGCTCATGGATGCTCTCGTTGCCAAACAGAAAGGACTGCAAATGATGCCCGATGCTTTACGGAATATTGACGCCATTGGAGCCGACGTGATTCTTGCTACTGTTTTGTTTCTCATCAACTCAGAGCTCATTGAGTCTGGCTGGCAAAGTTGGCGGCCTCATCTCGAGGGCGCGAAGAAGCTTTTGAATATGATAGAACCATATACTGGCTCCGACACAACTCTGAGAGACTATATTGTTGCGGACTGCTATGTGTAAGTGGAGATACTTTAATTCCCGACTGACTGACTGACTCGATGCTAACTGACTCACGTAGCTATTGCACATTGAGCTTGTCTTTCAACCCATCACAACCAGGCACCCAGGCAGCATCATTTGCACCAAATCAAGTCAAGGAAACATTATCGCGAACCAACAACTCTTTCTTCTGTTGCCCACCTGAAGTTCTCGACATCCTCCGTGAGACGGCACAACTCTTACATGCTGAAGCCCAAGGGAACGTCTCCAGCAATGAAGCGCTTATCGAATTCACCAATCTACTAGACCGCGTACAACGTCTCGATGTCCTCAAATGGGCAAAGGAAAGAATGCCAGATGCAAGCAAAGCTGCCCTATGGAGTAGTGCCCGAACTGGCTCCGCGCACAGATTGGCAACATGTCTCTACATCATCCAGGCAGCTCCCGCACTGCGAGCCAGGATGCCAGACCAAGTTCCCAAAACACTCATCCAGGATCTTTACGAGACGCTCCTACCACAGCCTGACGAAGACCCAAACTTCAAAGCCACGGGCTGGCCCACCTTTATTTATGGGACAACGGCAACGACTCCGGAGAGCCGGACGTGGGTTATGGATCGACTGAAGGCGGTAGCGCAAATCAACCCGTGGGGATTCCTATACTCTGCGATTGATACGTTGCAGATTTTGTGGAAGCATGAGAATGGCGAGGATGGATGTATGAACTGGTTGCAGAAGCTGAAGGATTTGAACGTGGACTTTTTGATGGTTTAGGTCTGGCGCTGAGATGGGATCATGGGAAAACAGGACATTTTTGATACCACAGCAATGATGTATAGCAAGTATCTTACTTATGAGAGCGACGTAGAATTGCTTGACACGACTTTTCCGCAACGCACTTTGTTTCATGAATGAAAATTTTGACAGAAACCTTGAATCCTGTTGCTGACTTGGTGAGCTGTTGGGCTCCAGTAATCCTTGCCCTTGACCTGACTTCTAGAAGGCATGGGCCATGCGGTTTTTTTCTTCATGGCCAAGAAAAGGGGAAGCATGTGGTCGCATCACGATCGCGGTACTGAATCGAGCTGGTGACCTTCGCAAGTCCAAGTCAAGGTTCAATGGAGTTGGCCTAATGGTAACTCTCATTTGGTTGTTCCCGTTGAGAGCTGTTCTCCGTAGTAGCTTCAGTCGGAAGTCGGCTGGTGACTAATCAGTCGGCCAAGCCTTTTTGTCACTGGCTCCTAGAGTGGACATTTTTCGCAAACAGACAGGTCCAACGACTTCAGCTTCGAATTGTCTGAAAGTGTTGTCGCGTGCGTCGCACGGCTTCAATTACTCAGACTACTACTCTTCAAACTGACAATGATCGCCGAACCTCGTCTCGTCGGGGAAGACCGTCGACCACAAAGATGGCAACTTACCCCAGGGATCATCCGTCCAATACAAGCGCAAAACACGCACGCGACCTTATCTCTCCATCACGGAAGTGGTGTGCCGTCTTCCACACCATGACATCAACAGCTTAAACCTTTCCAATTCAACCCAGCCAAACGTACCACAAATTGTCAGACGCACTGCCCTTTGTGGAATCGCTCCGGTCTCCCCATTGCGGCCCGACATGGGAATGAACCTTCTGGTGGGGGACTGCTCCGAAAGATATGGATCCTTGGGCATAATATAAAAAATTTCCTCCCTCCTCTTCTCTCTGCGATCGCTGCTCGGCTCTAACTTGCTAGGAAATCACTATCGCACACAGACAATGTCTTGCTGACTCTCGATCGATATCCTGCATACCCATACCTATCCTCCTTAACGCGTGTGAATGCGGCTCCGAGGAGCCGTTTGCCCCAAGACGACTTAACAAGACCCCACTACCAAGTACCACTGCAAATCAACGCGGATGGCCGTTCCGTCTGCTCGCGATCTCGATGAAGTCCTTCCGGGCACACGACGTCTCTTCGCCGACGAGCACGCCAGCGTTGCTTCAGGCGATGCCAGTATCGAAAAGCACGGCGATGTCATCCTCGTCCCCCCTCCGACGAAGTCTCCCAATGATCCATTGAACTGGAGTCTTGCGCGCAAGACCTGGCATTCGTTTCTCGTGTGTTACATTGTCGCATTGACCGCCGCCACATCCAATGTCGCTGGTGCTGCGAGCACAGGTGTCAATGAACAATACGGGATTAGTTACGATGTTTTCAATACTGGCGCTGGTGTACTCTTTGTCGCGATCGGATACTGGACGCTTCTCAGCTCCCCTGCGACGCATCTTTACGGACGACGAATTCTATACTTGGTAGGCACGGTATGGGGTCTTATTGGCAACATTTGGTTCGGCCGTTTGAAGACAACCGGCGACACGATTTGGTCCCAGCTTTTTGTCGGGGCTTCAGAGTCTGTCGCCGAGGCTGTTGTTCAATTGTCTCTGCTGGACATTTGGTTCGAGCACCAGAATGGTACTTCGCTGGGTATGTATACCCTTGCTACTACGGTCGGAACCTATGTTGGCCCTTTGATCGGAGGCCATTTGGCAGAGAATGTCGGGTGGCGCTGGATTGGCTACATGGGCGCAATTGCCTCTGGCTTCACTCTCGTCCTCTTTTATTTCGGTCTTGAGGAGACAGCTTTTGAGCGCAATCGCTACCTCAATCTCCACCAGACTGAGGAGCGCGACGCCAGCCGCGGCAATGTTGAGGGTATTCCCGCGGCTACTGGCGACCATGTCGTCACCAAGGATGCCGAGGAGAAGAACCTTTCGCCTCCAGTTGACGAAGAAGCTGCGATCTCTCAAACCGCATCTGCAGTGCGACGAGAGGAGGTCGAGCGCAATAGACTCGAGGCCTCGTTCGCGCGCAAGAAGTCTTACTGGCAGCGCATTGCTCTCATCACTCCAGCGTCTAACCTGCGCGGTTTGGGATTAACGCAGTATGTCCACCGCCTGTGGCACACGATGCGCATCTTTTCCTTTCCCGCAGTTTGGTTCGCTGGTCTTCAGTGGGGAATGCAGAACATTGCATTGTCCTTCTACCTCACCGTCGAGGAGGATTACTGGGTGAGCGAGCCGTACAACTATAGCGACTCTGCTGTCGCCAACATGAACATTCCTTGTCTGATTGGAAGTGTCATTGGCTGTTTCTACGGCGGGTACTGCAGCGACAAGTTTATCCTCTGGAAGGCTAAACGTAACAACGGCATCATGGAGGCCGAGTTCCGTCTCCACCTCATGGCCCTCTGCGTGATCATCTTCCCATTGGGTATGTGGCTATTCGGTATCGGCTCAGCGCATGGTTGGGACTGGCCTGTTCCCTACGTCGCGCTGGGCTTTATCGGCTTTGGCTACGGTTGTGCAGGTGATCTGAGCATCACGTACCTAGCTGACAGCTACCCCGACATGGTTCTTGAGGGCATGGTTGGTGTCGCCGTCATCAACAACACCCTCGCCACCCTCTTCACATTCGTGTGCAGCTACTGGATTGACACCGGTCTACAGAACACCTTCATCGAGCTTGGTATTCTTAGCTTCGTCATTATCATGTCGTCGCTGCCCATGGCCATTTGGGGCAAGGCGTCGCGTCGCTGGACTTTGGAGCGGTACGCCAACTTCTTGCGCATTCGCGATGGCATGGACGGTTGAAAGGAGGATAGGTATCGTTCCTTTTCCTTGGGCGGACCGAGTGGTCTAAACCGACAGATTGTATTTATGGTCAGAATCAAGTCTTGCTGATAGTTCAAGCTTACTCTGGCTGTAACAAATTTGAGTCTCGCATGCTTCGCTGAAGTGATGCATAATTATCTGTGTTCTCTAGATATTGTTTATGTATGCTTAAGAAGTATTTACTCCTGACTGGTTAATATTTTGGTCTATAATCGATGTCCTGTCGCACAACAACTCTGTGACGCCAGTCTGTCTGTTGGTTGCAGGCTCCATGCCACCTGTTACTTGCAAATCTCCGCCGTACAAGCAACATCTTATCAAGCATCCCTGACAATGACTCGACCCTATCCTATTGTGCCTAACCCCTGTGAAGCCTTACCCGTTCAGTGTATCAGCCTCTCTGACGAGACCCTTAATTCAGCTGAATTCCCAATCCGGAACTCGTGGACCAAGACTTTAAATAGTCCCCCCTTGCTTTCCACTTCTATTCCCGAAACTATCACGAGGCCCGACAAACATTGAGCAAAGCCGTTTGACCTTCCCTCTAATGGACCTCATTTTGTGGTTAGTGTGATCTAGATCGCCTCGTTATCAGCTCATGCCCCTTTGACGGTTGGTCCTGTGGCGTTTAGGATATCTGACTAGGAGCTGCCAACGGTGCGCTAGTTGTAAAAAACGTGGGAAATCGATAAATGATGGCGATAAACTCATGGTGCTAGGCGTTCTTTTTATTAAAACCGTTGGGACTTCTTATCGGTGTGAAAAGCGCTGTCAGGGGAAGGGTATGTTCGGCGTGGAGTCAGCATAGACCTGAGGTGAACAACTTGTATATATAAAGACCACACACGTATCCCATCTTCTCAGCAAGCTTAGTAAATTCTTCACTTAAATCTGCTACCAACCACTCAAACAAGCTTTTGAACTGTCTCATCACCTGCCAAAAACACCACAATACCCTCACCATGAAGTTCAGTCTCATCGCCGCTCTCATTGCCCCTGTCCTGGCCATCAACATTCCCAAGGAACTCCAGGAGCGCTCCGGCTGTGGCGATAACTGTGCCCGGGCCGTTGTCCCCGGCTTCCGTGGCCCTGCAGTCGTTGCTTCTTACAAGGCTGAGTGTGAAGCTTATCTCCAGATCACTACTACTCCTGATGCAAGGTAAGCCACCAGTACTCAATCCTCATTGGGGTCTTTGACTGATGATATCAAGCACTGTTTATGTTACCAAGTCTATTCCTACCTATGCTAGTGCTTGCTCTGGAGAGCCTCGCTACCTTACGGCTTGCTCGTGTGCCAGTGCCTCTGTTGTCACTGTTGCGGCGCCTACTCCCACCGTTACCAAGGTTGTCTATGTTTAAGCCTGTTGCCAGTATGCCGGGTTTCTTGGATCCCCAATACGGAATGCATTGCAGAGATAGGGTGCATTGGGTTTGACATGATTAGTGTAAGACTCTGTAACAAGACATCAGGTAGCTTAAAGATTGAAATTATTTAGACACGAGATAGTTTATCAAGTTCCTAAATACAAGGTTTTACAAATCGCTACTAGATACTGCAGCCTTATATCCGGGAGATGTATGTTCATAGCCGTAGTCAAGTCTCACCTCTCCTCAGGGTATAGGAAAACATCTATATTAAACTAATGTATTAAAAATACTTAGTCTTAGATCCTCTATATCTTTACTAAATTATACTAAATTACAGTAAGTTTACCTAAGTTTACCTAAGGCCTTTTATTACCTAGGATAGAGGTCCTAAGCTTTATTGCATCCCTTTGCCTCTGTAACCCCTGGAGCCCAAAATTTGGTGATCTAGCATTTATGAAGTTCCACATGGCCTGCCGCTATCCAAACTATCTGGGTACCTGACCATGTGGTCCGGAGGTCGCGGGCTTAGTCAGTGTAGCGGTCAACCTTATGCAAAAAGCTAACTTGACTAGTGAGGGGGTATAAATTTCGCGATGCACGAAAATGCTTCACGGCTCCTCCAGATTAAAACAACAGCAAACACAAGTAGATGTGAAGACAAATAAATTTGAATTTCAAATGGCGTCAGATTTACAGCTTTCAAAAGAAGAGGCCGTGGCTTGGCTCGTTGAAGTAAGTCTATCCTTTGCACCAGGTTCTATCTGTCATCTTCTACAAACTGAACTCTATTGATTTTGACACATTTCTCTTCGCAGAACAATATCTATAGTGCAGAATGGATGTGGACGCATGGCTGGACAGGTTCTATACAGTAGACGCCACAATACAATACGCGAATAGCCCGGTGCGCTCCGTCATGGATGCTAGAGAAGTAGATTACACGAACCAGAACCAGACCCCTTTCACATACTGATTTTATATCCAGATGTTCAAATGTATATGGGCCAAATTCGATGCATTAGAACATGATATTATCCATGCGGGTAAGATATTATACAACACTAGTTCTCTTACAACTTTCTCACAAGCCTAGATTATGTGAGCCCCTGCATCTATCATCGTTGTGATGTTCGGTATCTTGTCAAGGGAGACGATCCCAAAACGCAAGAAATCAAAGTTCCAGCACTCGCTACGATGTTGATGAAGAGGGATGAGGATGGCAACTTAAAGTCGTATAAGATGGAGGTTTTCATGGATCCCTCGCCTGTGTTTGCACGGATTTCTGAGAAAGGTCTTTGATGTTTGAGGGTTTTCGTATTCCTAGACATTAATTGAAGACTATCCACAGGTAATTCTGCTCTTTGTGACTGTTGTCCAAGTTCCATCAACACCCAAGCGCTGGTAAGCCAACTCGTTCACAATCTTGCTATCAAAAGACAGGAAAAACGAGCCGTCATGCCGGTCTGATCTCACAGACGTTGGAGCTTTATTTTCAGGCAGTGCAACGACCCTATTCGTTGGTTCACGAATATCAAAAGGGGCTCTTAGCTTGGACTCAACACGAACGTGATATTCATGTCCTCTCTTATTGTACAAATGATGTAAGATAGAGCACTTTGCAACCATGTTGATGGGATACGTGTTCTTCGGTAAAGGCTGATCAAGCGGTGTAAGCTTCATGCGGACATCATATTCACACCCGAAGTCAACATCATCTTGATTGAAACGCAATCGAGTTGTGTAAAGGGAACGATCCCGATCCGTGCTGTTGCGGCCATGATGCACATAAAACAGCTCAGAACCGAAAGGTGTTCGATGCGTAACCTCTTGAGCGCCGATTATCTTGCTATTCTTACCAGGTGAAGCAACAATGCTACCATGACCAGTTGAATAGATTGGAATCTTGTTATCAGAATCTTGCGAAAGAATGGGGTTGTTTGAAGATTTTCGGAATGGGCCAAATGGAGACTTTGCCGTTGCGAAGCCAACGCCATAGTTGGATGCCTCGTAGTTATTGGCGCTGTAGAATAGAAGATAAACAGGTTTTCCATCAGATTTGCTAGGCCTCGTGATGATAGTGCTTCCTTCTGCCCAACGACGATCTTTCTTCGTGCCGTTGAACCGTCGATAGTCGTCAACATGAAAGTTTTCCCAATCTTGTGGATCAGCGCCGTAGGAGATAACAGTCTTCCAGCCGTCTTTGCGAGGTGGTGACCCAATCTCACCGGTGCCGTTGTAAGAGGTGATGTTCGAGGGAAGCTTTGGAGCATTCGGGGCATGTAAATTTCTTTGCGTGGCGATGATTTGTGGCATGGTTAATGCATTTCCATCGTCCCACCAAGCGCGTTCCATCTCTACCACGATGATGTTGGACTCCTCGATGTACTTGCCCAGCTTGCTATCCCAGTTCCAGTTTCTGTATGCATTTCGTGAGAGATAGAGATAAATGCGCTTGTCCGTGTCAAAGAAGATGTTGACATCAATGGTGGGGATATATGTTCCCTTCGGCGCTGTCTGACCCTCTGCAAGACTCTGCGGTGGCAGCATCTGCTTCTCGTCCATGATGAGGTTGACATCGTGATAGTCGGGATCGAATGGATAGTAGTCAATCGGCTTAGACTCAATTTCCCGAAATGGTCCTGTCGGATAACGAGAAACAGCCACGCCAATTTTAGACGGCTCTTCAAAGTCCGAGTATCGGAAGTAATCTTTTGTCAAGTCTTCCCGCAAACGGCCAGCATAGAAGAAAAAGTACCACCCAGTCTCCTCATTATAGTATATCTCGGGAGCCCAGTACCAGTCGCGCGCCCAACAGGCCTGACCACCTTCCATGGGGTTCATGTCATCATCGTAGCACGCTTTCAGAACGCCACCGGGATATTTGTGCCAAGTCGACAGATCAGGACTACTATAAATCGCGAAGAGACTTCCTGGGTCTGCTCCCTCGGTAGAATAGGCGTAATATTGGTTTGTTTTGGAATCCCACATCACATAAGGATCGGCGCCGGGGTGATTTGCTGCATTGTGAAACTGTGGCGGTTTTGAAGCCAGTGAGGATGCGCAAAGGCACGCGATGATACTGAAGACCTTCATTTTTCCAGGCGCTTCATGACAAGATTATGCGGAAAGGAAGCGGAGATTGTAACTTATGACGGTGTATAAACTGTTATCTTATTTCTTGATGACATCGTCTTTCCCCTCTTTACCATGTAACCTAAACCTGCATCGGTCCGAGCAGGAGTGTCATCCTTGATCGCCCTCGGTGTAATACAAGGCGAGTCTTTATAACTATCTTTTGAAGCCATCATCAGCCAGAAAACAACGGGCGTCTTGTGATCCTGAACCGTTGAGAAGTCCCAACGATTGAATTGAATTCAACGGCATGTCAATCGAGGAGCGTAACTCTCATGCAACCCCGAAGACCAGGTTGATCGAGTGACGGATCGACATTCCAGCATCAGCATCATGACGTTTCATTCTCCACCAAGCTCAAATAGCCTAAATTCTGGGGCCGTGCCTAGTCCGCGCAGCCGAGTTACATTTCTCGTACGAGTCAAGTTGAATGGCATTCATCGTTGAAGGCTTGCGTATGTTCCGTGGTGTTCTCGCCGTTGTCCTCGTGTTTGTGGCGGTGGCCCAGTCTTCGACAGGTAGAACTTTAACTGTCACATTCCGACAATCAGGTTTCTATGATGGTGACAGTTCATGGTCCTTTTGTTGGGCTGGCCGGGAAACGAATTAGGTTCGGCCAAGACTAGGTTGCGAGATTTTGAAAAGGTGGAATAGATTGGTGATGGTGCTGAGTGGTTCGGAAGAAGTGATTGTATGCTAAGATCCCAGTTCCGATCTTACGGGTCTACTAAACCCGGGTAGATGTCCCGTCCGCTGAGCGCATCTGAGACATCCCGTCCGATCGCAGACTACCATCTGAGGATCGATATCTGTATCAGCTGTGAAGCTCAGTCAGCCATGAGTCTGACAACAATGATCCAGAATGTCTTGGACCTTGGCAGTCATGCAAACCCAATACTATTCTTAGCACCGCAGCATGGCAATCCTTAATCTTCCGATAATAACTTTTCCCTCACAATGTCTGGAATGGCAGTTCAAATAGTTCCAACTCCTTCTAACGTAAGCCCATGGCTGAGGAGCTTGGGCCAGAGACATACATCATCACCCGTCCAACCACTGCAGCTGCAGTTATACGGACCGGTCCGCATTCCAGGCTTTGTGATATCATCATAAGGAGAAATTGTGATCATCGTGGCTTCAACTGAAATCAAACGGGCCTGCAGGTCCGAGAAAACCAGGATCTGAATGAAAACAAATAACGATATCAGTACCTTGCATGAACGAAAAACCAAGAAATTCAAAAGTGAATTGGTGAATTGGTATGGATCTGCATGACCATCACTCGGTGTTTGTCCCGTAGAGTCCGCATTTGGTATCGTGTCAGTCGACTTCCACAAACTCTACATAGCCCCAAGACGAGGCTGAACGCTTTCGGACTGTAGCTGACGCGGTGCAGTTTGTGATTGGTGATTAGGGTATAAACTTTGCCAAGTGAGGACTTGTATCAGCCCCCGTACCAACAGTTCTATGATGCTCAGTTACGGGTTTCGAGCGGTTGATCGTCCAAGCTGGAGTGCATAGAATTCGCTCATGAAGTGGTCAGAAGGGGTGCTGGTGAGGATTATAAAGTCAGGGGCCATACCGTTGCAAACTCAACTGTTGTCAAGCAACTCAAGTGAAGACTGCAGTACCTTGAGATAGCATCAACATGTCTTCATTTCAGATTTTATCTCTTATCACAGCGGCTACTTCTGTTGTAGCGCTTGCTGGGACACCAAATGTCTACGCAGGTGGTCGCCGAGGCTCATGCCATGATGATGCTGCAGTTGAGGACACCTGCTGCTATTCATCACCTGCAAGGGTGGTTCAGACTCAAGTCTGGGATACACGTCCAGTCACTGGGCCTTTAGGTGAGTGTCGACCTCCGTATAAACAAGTCAACTGTATCTAACCTCTTCACCAGACTCCTGGACTGTTGGTGGACTGTGGCCAATCCACAGCGACGGCTCCCTCCCTACCCACTGCGACACCAACCGCACATACACAAATATCACACAAATCCTCTACCATGACGGCGCCGAAGATACCATTGACGATATGAACCATCTCTGGGAGTCACCTGATGGCGATAATGACGAGCTCTGGCAAGATCAATGGGCTAAGCATGGCACATGCTTCAGCACCTTGAGCCCGGAGTGCTTCAGCCACTATGAAGTTTCAGAAGAAGCAGCCCCGTACTTCCAAAGAGTCATGTCTCTCCACAAGAGGCTGCCAACTTATGAGTGGCTCCGTGACGACGGTATTATTCCTTCATATTCGATGTTTTATCGACTCTCTGATATCCAAGATACACTTGAGGATCATCATGGCTCCCGCGTGTCACTTCGCTGTGCCGGACAAAGGATACGAGAGATTGGGTATCACTTCAATGTTACAGGCACTCTACAAGATGGCGTCTTCACTGACTCTGGTGCATTCGGCGATTTAGGCGATTGTCCAGAGCTGGTGTTGTATGAACCCAAGGGCGAAACCAAGAAGGCAATCTTTAGCTTTGAGACGTTTCATCCGCATACTGCTGCGGATGTGGAGGACCTTTAGCCTAGTTCATCAGTATACTTCACCTTAGCTTAGATAACATTTTAATAAATTCCGTAAGTAATCGCATACTTTACTTGAAACTAGCAGCTAGTCAAATGCCATCTCCCAGTTCTCGATTGTTCTTTTCCACGTTATCCGCCTAGGGAGGAGTCCAATATAATAGGCAACTTCTTGTCTTTGTCGAGGCTCGTTCTGACCAAAGGTCAGGCTTAGAGGTTGATTCAGTATAGATATAAGCCAAATACGGGGCATTTCATATCAGAAGACGGAATGTGGGCAATGGAGGCCAACTCAGCTACTCAATCCACAGGAAACATACCCCAGTTTACAATATCTCCGAAACATTGCCATCGGATTATCGGCTTATCCAGCCAAATATCTCCACCAGTCACAACCTCAACACCTGCTGTTTCACCCAAACAACGCTGACAGACCCAGATAATATCCATGCGTGTTTTAAGCCGCGTATAAGTACGACAGGTGTCGTTGAGCATGAGCCACTTTATCCTTGCTAGAATTGGTCAAGGGGCGAGCGCTCCACCGAGAGAATCATGGATATCTCCACTATGGCATGTTTCGAAAACACGTCTTCAATTTCTTTGAAACAAAGGAGAGAAATTGTCGTATATAAGGTCTCCGAATATCTTGGAGCTACAATCTTATCTCAACACAGCCAGACTATTAATTTCCCGTAGCCGGCTCAAAACCTCATATCATTCATCATGTATCCTCTCACTACACTAGCTTCAGTCCTTGCCATCGCAGGCGCCGTTACTGCTACTCTTGAGCCTGCTCAGAGCAACACCAAGGGAAAATACCCCAAGAGCCCATCATGCTCTCGTGCGTCAACCTATTGTCCATCCATATCCTACACTAACGCTGCAACCAGCATCCAAGACCTCCAACGCCATCCAGGCTGCTGAGTGCGCCTACAACACCCGTGTCTCTGGCCAGCAGACCTTTGCCATCTTCAAGGTCGATCACCAATATGATGCCAACAACGGTGCTCCCTACGGCACCTGTGAAGCGTACGAATGTGATGCTCCTACTTCCGACGAGCTCACTGCTGATGCAGATTACTGGACCTTTTTCTGGAAGTGAGTGTTCTATAACGATGTTCATGATATAGATCTGACTATTAGTAGCGACAATGGAGAGTCTTCTGGGGTTGGAACAACCTGTATCAAGGATCCTAACGATGGAACATGTGGCTGTGAGAACTCTGACGGTACTTTTGTTCATGGAGGAACGAACTGCACATAGACTGTTGATACCGAAGCGAGACTCATGTCGCTAGGATGGTTGAAAAATGGTCTTATATCGATAAAAAGAGAAGGAACTTCTCAGTACATACGCTTCCGGATAAATAAATGATATATAACGTTTGTTTCATGATCTTTTACGAATGTGAGACCCAAGTGTGCGCTGGCGTAGCCGATGGCCAATGTACAAGAATGTGGACGCCAATGGCTCAACACAGTTCCCCTAATCGGACGATTTCGGTGGGAGGAGAAGAGCTTGCAAACCTCCGTGTATCATTCTGGGACGTCACAGGCCCTAGTGCTTCACAGCATTGTCTATGGCCTATCAATGTTGACAGTTTCAGCATTTGCACTAGCTGTAGGGTAGTTGAGTCAGACTGGGCACCATCGGCGAACAGCTACCTCGACATGGCATTCTTCTCGTCGACATCAGCCTCATTGAAGCCTGATCGTCTCAACGGTTCTAAAACCGGGACCGAAATGATTGATCTTTGCACAGACCCTTTCTCAAGCCTCCTGAACTCGTTAGTGTCATGAGTGCCGTTTCGTCTGCACCGGCTTCAATTAGAGGGCGATCACCTAGCTCGAATTTGCGGGGAAGCAAACGATGGAACTAAATGAACACACAGTCGGCCAAGCTGGATTGGGCTTATGCGAAATAGCACGACTTGTTAGAATTGCAGGAATTGTTAGGAACTTTTTATTATCTCCTTGAGATCGTCTCGCAATGTGTCACGCCGGAAATGCTCTTTGCCAAACCCAAGCCAGATTAAGCGGTGTCAAGCTATGAGAGGCGCTCCAGCATTCAACCTTAGCTCAGCCATCAGCCGCCAAAAGCTGCATGTATGTACAGACAGTCCAGCTGACATTTCAACACTGGCCCTCAAATACTCGAGCCCATTAGTGTAAATTCAGTACCAGCATAAGCGACAATTCGATTGATCGCCTCAGGGGATAAAGCCGACTCCTCAGTTTGCTCAGTGTGGAGTCATGGGCCTCGGCACGAGCCGCATCCGATTCGTCTCCATCCTGACTCAGCTACTGTGCACACAGCGCGGCAAAGCTGAAAGCAGTATCCTCATCGCAGTGGAAGATCCCAATCTTTTGGTTGTGCTAACGGCAGCTGTGGCTTGACGATCCGGTTGCTAGCGGGGAGGGATTATCCTTAGGAAAGCGGGTGACGAACCGAGTCGTTGGGAAGACAGATGGCCTGCGCCATATCTAGCCCTAATTACACACGTTTTTTTTTTTGCTTTTCTTTTTTATGTGAATGTTGATAGGTAATATGCTAAAGGCGGTGAGGAGAGTGATTTCGTAGGCGAAATGAAGATGCCACGACACGAGTGGTGTCCTCGAAAGACGATGGATAGAGTTTGAGTGATGTCGACCGCTGGAACATGAGGGGTCAAAGAGACTGGATTGCCACGAAATGAATCAATTCACCACAATGCAATTGGACACGGTCTAGACGCTGCTCCCTCAAACTCTCCCTGCTTGACTCGTTCAAAAGTCTCAGCCTCAACACATCACCGCCGATCTGCAGCCACTCGCGACCACCAATTGGTTGATGCGCAGCGCTTTAATCGATAGGTCACTTATCAGTAACACAGAACGTCACTTGGCACGCAGATCTTGTTACCCAATACTCCAAGAAAAGCAGCACATAGCAAAACAAAACCACGAGCACGACTCGGATACCAAGTATGTACAGCACACAAGAGCACGGCTCTTAACGGGCTGTCGGTAGTGACGGCGCCTCTTTCGGTCTGGAATCTGCCGACGCGGGGAAAGGCTTGAACTGCTTTGGAGATTAGGGGCAAAAAGAGGCACTCTTAAGGTTCTCCCCTTTGGTTGATGCTACAGTAGACGGTACTTATTCGCACTCAGACATTGCTAATCGAGTTACGTCAATGATACATTATGAACCGACGTGCATGAAGGGGCTTCAGCTAGCATCTCAACAACTCCCAATCATTAGCCTGCCGCTACATATCACCCTGCATGTGCCCTCGGCCAAGTATTTGCTTTTCTCACCTCTAGTCTATGATGTCCTTCTCTTAATTCTCTTTCCCTCTTATGCATCTCTAATTCCTCAACCATGGAAAACTTCACCCGAGATACCACGCCCAAATGATTTCCCATCTAACATGCCATGTTAACACTCCTCTCTCCCCACTACAAAGCCCAGGAAGTTACAAGAGGTGACCTTGTCATCGCCTCGACGGCGTTCGGCTTCACGCTTGGTTTTGGATGGTTGACTGTCTTCAAGGCCATTAGGCAGACCTGGCAGGTGTATCAGCGCCATGGCCTACGGGTGTTTCGAAATGCTTATATTATAATGGTCTGGGGGGAGTTGACGGTCTGTACGATTTTTATGATTCTTTGTATCTTGCATTTACTGGACGTTATACCCCCGAGGTTAGTTGTCCCGGTATCGGCGATGAGAATTTTGACTGACAGCAGCAATCACAGCTTTGCATTTTATTTTACAATTCGTAAGTTTCCAGTCGCTTCGATATGAATTTGACTGACCGCTTCTTAGTCACGTCATGGGCTCTTCAGGTACGAATTTCAAAGTCATCCGCTCGAACCGCCAAAATTAACCCTCGCCCGATAGGTCCAATTCCTCCTCCAAATCATCGTCAACCGCTGCGGTATCCTCCTCACCAACAAAAAGAAAGCATACCGCCTCAAAGTCCTCATCGGCACACTTATAACGGCCGTTAATATTTCCGTCTACTGCATATGGATTCCAGCGCGATTGCAAGTATCTGAGCGATATATCCACATCAATGAGTGGTGGGACCGATGCGAAAAAGTCATCTATCTTATTGTCGACGGCTGTTTGAATTTCTACTTCATCCACATCGTTCGAAAAAATCTTATTATTCACGGCCTTACCAAGTACAAGAGGTTGACGCATTTTAATATGATTATCATTGGGTTTTCCTTGAGCATGGATGTTCTTATCATTGCCATGATGAGTTTACGAAATACCTTTGTGTATGCCTTTGTCCCCAAGTCCCCGACCTACTTTGAACATGCTAACTGTTGACAGATACATGCAGTTTCATCCACTAGCATATACTGTAAAATTACACATTGAGATGTCAATGGCGGATCTTATAGGCAAGATCGCTCGTGACAAGCATTGCGGCATCATAGCCGACGGAACGTTCTCAAGTAGGCTTAGCAATGGGACATATCATCTAGAAGATTTCCAAGGGCTAGATAGTGAAACGAGGCTGGCAGAACGAGGGGACAGAGGAAGTGTTTCGAAACCCAGACGCATGTTTCGTTCTTATTCTCGGCGGACTGGAGAGTATGACAGAGATGACTATCCAGAACCGTGTTGATGATATACGATCAACTAAAATATAACGACACGTTAAGCAGAAACTGTACAGAACACTCCTGTCCCTGTAAAGAATGTTCGTTGAGAATGAAGTCGATCTTTTGCCTTTCTCCTCAGCTGATTGACCTAATGACTAGCAGCCTTGAGATCACAAGATTCACAACCCTCTGTCTTAAGTCTCGATAGAGTCAATATCCAATTCCTCTTTCCTTCGCCTGATAAGCAGCTTAGCCTGGAGATCAGGCAAATAAGCCATCCCAAAACCTGACGGCTTAGGAACTACACCATCCGCCAGCTTCCAATCATACTTCAAGAGCATATGACACAACGCGATCTTGATCTCATTCGCCGCAAAGAAGCGCCCAGGGCACGCATGATTGCCATGACCAAAGCCCAGGTGATCAAAGCTAGTGCTGACAAGATGAGGATGCTTGTCTTGCTCAGATGCCTCCCGCATTCGCAAGAAACGATAGCCGTCAAATTTTGCAGCTTCTTCATAGTAATCGCCGTTCCACATGTGAGTTGTATCGCAGACAATCTTTTCTCCTTTCTTGATCACATCGCCATTTGGAAGAGTGATGTCTGCCATAGCCTGCCTTCGAAAGGAGCCTGGAAAAGTGGTTAGACGCAAGGTATAAATTGTGGGATACTTGCTGAGCCACTTACCGAGTAAAACTGGCCGCAATCTCTGAGACTCTTTGATGACACTGTCCATGAGCTTCAGATTATATAGGGCTGTCTTCTTGAGTCCCTCTGTACTCAAAACATTCGTGATCTCTTCGCGAAGAGGCTGGAATAAATCAGGATGCTGAGCAACATTGAACAGCGTTTCCATGAGCAAATCGGACGTTGTGTGGATAGCCACGAGCGACAATGAGATTTGTAGGAGTGCTGGGTTACGTGTAGAGCCTTCTTTCTTGTACCATTCGATCGAATCGTCGAAAGGCGATGGCTTTCCCAGTGATTCAGCCTCTGCTGAGATAACACTGCGACGTTCAAGATGAGGCTTAAGACATCTGATTGCTTTATCCAATTTCTTACGCAGCGTCCAGCATGATGGAAGAAACCAATGCACAAAGGGTCGAGACCATCGAGGATACGTCCGTAGAATGTCGCCCGTCTTGAAGGACTGAACGGTATAATCACCGCTGGATCTGACCCATTCGTCGTCGCGGCAGAGGGCTTCACCCATGAATACTCGTGATGACATACGCGATACGATACGCACTATGTCATGCTGAGGGTGCATTTCATGCCATTCTACAACGTGCGGCAAGATTAGTCTCTATTCGACCCCAGAGGTATCTATGGAAGATACTTACCAGTGGAGTCAGTAAGAACTTGACGAAACGCCAGAGATGCCTCATCAGAGAGTGGTGCCGTGAGCTTAGCTGAGCCAAAAGAGTTAGTATGTCTTCGGTCATGAACAAACAGGAAACCAACTCAAAGATTTGGTCAAGTACTTGGTCACAACTTTAGATATGTTGGGCTCAGAAACAAAGGGATCAAATCCGGGAACATATGCATGAGAGTCCTGCTGAAAATCAGTCCCTACGATCAGGGAGCCACTATGAGAAGTAAATCGTACATCTTCAGCAGGAATCGTAAAGTCCAACTGCTTGTGGCTCTTCAGGGCATCGAGAAACTTGGGTGGAATCACGATTACTTTTCCCCAGTCTGTGTACGCTCTGTAAGGCTGGTCCTTATACAAAGCTCTGCCAGTTGTGAGAATATTCTTGCTGTCGACAATGAAGTCCTGAGTTGCACGGTTGCTGGTAAGCTCGAGTGACTTTTTCGGATTCAAGACCGGGAACTTTGTAACATGGCCGAGTAAAGAGTATCGTATGACGAATAGAGTGAATAAAGTGACGCCACAAAAGATGGCATACTGGGAGTTGCCCAGAAGGAGATCTAGATAAGACGACATGAGAGATAATTGCTGAACTCTGGGACTGTCCTGTCCTGAGCTTGATGAATAGATATTCTTCTCATGATGTATAGATTATATACTTTGAGATCCGATATACGATCGACAGAACTGGATCTGTAGTGGCGTAGATGATCTGCAGTTAGTGCCGCCCGAAGACCCGAAGCTCATATGACGGGGACCTTCATGGGCCCGACCCCGAGCATGTTCTCAACTACCGAGGCATCTGAAGTGGATATTTCGTAAAAACTTGGCGAAATTACTCTTTGAAACAGAACTTCCCCCCGTTGAATGACTCGCTTCAGTGGGTGATGTAACGGTATCGACGCCCATGCATGCAATGCGGTGGAGAGGAGAGTATCTGGACCAGGACAGGTTGTGTGCACGGGCATGACCGCTGTGGACCCGTCGTATTCGTTTGGCGACGATCGACCAGTCTGGAGCCGTTTACGAATACTCACTATCGAGATACGATGATTCATGATGCATTTCTTTGCAAACAGTCCGCTCTTGGTTGGCTGCATAAGAGTGGTCTCAAGTTGGGTTACAACCTGCATCTAAACGTCTATCTATATGTGCAAGTTCCGCGGACTTCATGTACAGCCCGAGCCATTCATCATTGCCAGTTCTTTGCATCATTGTTCGGGTCCTGAGACAGAAGGAGTCCGAAGTGTTGATGCAAGTATCCTGACTCTTCTGTGGTCAAGGTTTATCTTGTGACATGAAGTTTACGATATAGCCCAGCAAGATACAATAATGTAATGGGAGAAGAGCCGAACTACGCCAAGGCCGGCAGTTTATAAAAGAGTATCACAGGTTAGGCCCACCAGTAGCAGGCAAATGACTTCGGCTCGTTGATTTTCAAGAACGGCTAATCTACCCTCTGATACTGTTTATAGCCGGTGACTTCTTGCTGGAAGAGGAGAATAGATACCGGCTTCCGTAACTTGACAAGAAAAAGGAAAAGAGCTCTTGAGTACCACGGTCTGCAGTCCTGTGAACCCTGCTGAGTTGGTCAATGGTACCTCATCACACCACCGTTCTTATCATTAGCCTCCAAGTTCTTAATTGAACCGTTTGGGTATTTCTGCCCCATGATAGGGCTTTCTGAACACCCCGTCACCGAATATTCGTCACGTAATTTCAAGGCTTGTTGACCAATATCCTTCTCATGATAAGACTCAAGACCTTGCCAACATGGGATAGTGAGGATGATTAGATCCCCTACATTGGGGAGGACATCTATTAGCACGGTTCTTGCAAGAATGATGCTGCATACCTCAGTTCATGACTCAGTAGCTTGGCTTCTAGTTCTTGAAGACCACAAAACTACGGCAGTGATTGCGTAAAGAGACTGTAGTTGGAGTTAGCAGGTAGACTACATAGACTTAAAGTGCATACACTCACCCCACATATGTAGTAAGGAACACCCCCTAGTAGAAACGGTAGGTCTTCGCTAATACTCCATTGATAGATCGGGTATAAAACACCAATTCCAAGCAACGTTCCGGCGCTCTCGATCGATGCCAAAGTCATCATGACAGTTCCTGCATCGGAGCTACTAAAGCTACACGACGCAAAGGCAAGCAGGCTCAGATCAGTTGCAACACCAAGAGTATTTATCACAAGGGCTTGGAACTGGTCTTAGAAATGACATCTTTAACTTTTGGGTACGACATACCTGCTGTGATGGAACGTAGAGAACCTGATAGACCTATCATGAAGGCACCAATCGAGATAAATAAAACGCTGGCTCGGGCGGCGTGAAGGTTGATACTGTTAGGATATGGGACCCTCGGTGCAGTGCGCAGAACAATGCCTGGTAAGATGATGCCAAAAATGACAACACTCATGACACTGCGGAGAAGCCATAAATCCGCAGCCTGGATACAGAATTGGGGTAAGTAATGGTGCGTATGAACTAGATATACGAATTCATATGCGTACCTCTGTAGGACTAACATCGTCTCTATGCTGAATGTATGCTTTGAAAAGTGGCCGAGTTGATTTGCAAATAGCCATGAGGAAAAATATTTGTGGCAGAAATATTAGACCCGAAGTTCTGATAAGAGACGTCTCGCCAAAGCATCTAGACAAGTACTCCGTAACCGAAATGTTGAGGCTCTTAAGCTCAACATCGTTTTGGTGATTAGGCAGCAAAGAAGTGGATTCACCATGACTAGAATTATTGCTCTCGCAAGGCGTGAATTTCATTGAGTCAACGATCCAAAAGCCGATAAGGCAGCAGGTTCCAGACAGTATTCCCGGTAGGAGGTGACTGGAATCAGCGAGGTTGGACGCAAAGAATGGACCTAAAGCCTGAGCCACGACTGAAACAGCTCCAGTGTAGTAGTAGCTTGCGAACCTGAGAAACCATCAGCATAAAGTCATAAACGTTGGGATGCGAAGGATGAGGGAGCAGACCGGTATTGAGGGGCCTGATCATGGAGTATGGAGAGTATGAGAAATGATGAGGCATGAGACCCTCCACCGATACATCTTACTAGAGGGCCTACTACGGCAACCAAGATAGGCCATTGCTGTTCGTAACATACTATAGCTATTATTAGTTTTGAGTTTGTGAGGGTTGTTTGCTTGATAGCTGCATACAGCTCAACAATGTGACAAAACTGGCGACAAAGATACTCGTGGCGTTAAGATTCATGGCATGATGTTTAGACTTGGTGTTGAGAAGATAGCCAATCATAAATTGGCCTATAATATCTGTGCTTTATGTCAGTAATCAAGCCACATTTAGCTGGGGTCGCTCGCTAAAGATGAAGCGCCAACTCACCAGACACGCCTTTGAGCACAAGAGCCGCGGTCCCCAGATTCCAGTGACCCGACTGGGTTTGAGCGTCATCGGCGAGAGCGGGGAAAAGGCTGTCGGTGACGGAGTCGCCTAAGGTCATGAGACCCAAGAAGACCAATGCCAAGCAGGCGACTTTCGTATCAGACCGCATCATGTTTACAGCTGGGTACTAGCAAGACGTGGAATCAATTGATCGCAAGGCATCCTGGCTTATTTACCGGGCGAGAGCAGGTGAGAGCACTGATGTCAGAGAGAAGGGAGAAGAAGAAGGGAAAGTATATTGGACAAGACCTCGGAAATGGCGAAGACGTGAGGCCACACACTTCCCGGCAGCGGGGAGCAAACCAACGGCGTTCGGGAAAGACAATTCAGGATGGTTGCCACACTGCAAGGATATCAGCTGCAGAGGGAACAATGTATCACGCTGCCCCATGTCACATAATCACATTCAGATATGCAGGGTGATGGAAGCAGACGAATCAGAGGCGTCAAAGATAGACAGGCTGTGTTAGACTTCATGCCCGCAGGTGAATTTCCGCAATCTAGTTCTTGATGGCCTCTATCATGTAGCTTCAAAAAGGCGGAAATTCAATCGGAAAACATTAGAATACTTAAACTTTCATACTTTCCGACGCTAAGGGGATAGAACTCTGGCAGGGCGATGAGTATGAAGATGAATAGTGGTATAAGAGAGCTCGGTAGCAGACTCCCTTGCTGCTGTAAAGAAGCAAGTAGACTAAAATCATTTCTGAATATCCAACAAAATTGCGTGTACCCAGCCAGCCAGCACACATACCGCACTGTTACCTGATCCATTACAAAATGGGTGAGACAGCGGAACGTGTTAATAACAAGGTCAGCAGCACTCACCCGCTTGTGTAGCCAGTCGTGCTGACCATCGCCGCAGCCTGATCCAAAGAGCTCCAAGGAAAAGATCACACGCGTCGCGTTACACAGCTTGAAGTTGCTCTCGGAGCAAGATACTCCAATCTCGATGTGGCTCCGACATCCCGATGACCCTTTTCCCTACGCGCGGCGCCGAAGTACAAATGAGAGCATGCCAAAGGTGAAGCTGTGACAGGCATTGTCTCACCAGCCACCAACTGTCAGCTGAGGTGCTGAGGCCACCTCTTGCAAGGGAGGACAAGACAGAAATTGTTGGCAAAGCAATTAGGTTGGGCTTGAATTATTGTAAAAAGATACCCAGATTATGGAGTGAATATACAGTATATTTGTAAGTGCCAAGAGCAAATTCTGCCTTGCCCCTGAGCTAAGATCGGTTACCCGCAGATCCACCCGATAGTGTCGGAGCTTTACAGGGAATTTATGCGCAGGGGCGTTTTGATGACGGCTAGATGAATGTATCAATAGCCCGCCACCAGAATGGCGGTGTTGGCAGGTCTAGGAACGAATACAACGCAGCAAGAGATTCCCAGCACTAGCCCGGAATATTCTCATATAGTTTGATAGCGGAGGTATTTATAGAATAAAAATCTGGTCTAACCCAAAATTAATCTCTTGGTGTAGTGATAGTTCAAGCTCTCAACATCATCCCTCCGGAACTCGTTTGGGGCACACAGTTCCCTTTTGTAGACTGCTATCTGATTAGTATCTAGTATTTCAAGTCGGAGGGGCAATTTACTCACTGGACTGGGGATCCTGCAGGTCTTTTTGTATACCCTTAATCAGTGATCGAGCATGCAAACTCTGACCCAGGAGTCCTTGGTTTGAAGGTTTTGTCCAGTCCATGGCAAACAGCGCATGCCCATTCGTCACAATACGGAAATATGTCGTCAATGTATCTGCGATATGTTTGTTCTGGCCATAGTAATCACATGGATCTCTCCTCAAAGGCCAACGGGTCCCCCCTTCGCGGTTCTTCTCGTACTCCCAGGCGTGCATGTTCCATGAGTCTTTCTCGAGACTATGTAAGAGTATGAAAGTTGTTAAGAAGATGGCACACCAGTACGTGCTTCGGTCACGGCGGAGGATCACGTCTTGAAGTCGTCCAAGGATCTCTCGCTCAAGTTCATCCATACGGATCTCGAAGGCCTTGTCAAGTTGTTGGTTGACAAGTCGCGGGAGTAGTGTCTTTCCAAACCAGCATCCAGGGATATTCAGCGGCCACATACCTATATCCGAGGCACCTTTCACTATCGTCCAGGGATACTTGAAAAATACAGTCTGCATGGCCCAGAATCGTAGCGCAAGCTGTACCAAGCTGATCTATATCAAGTTAGTCCTAAGTCATGCGCGCGAAGAGTCATGAAAGGCAAAATGGCCAGCGATGGAGATACATACCCCTTCTATACTAGGCATTTGTTGAGGCCCTGCACATTGTGTCGTGGCAAACATGAGGATATGACTGGCCAGTCTATTCCTATCCGTTGCCTGCCGTCCTTCATTCAGTGCTAAATCGAATGCGAGGCGATCACAATAAGCATCGATCTTCTCCGGCCTTAGAGTGCCGTCTTCCAGAGAGAATGCTGTGCTCTCAGCGCGGGGAGTAATCCTTCCAGCTTCAGTCCCGCGAAACAGGACATGAGTGAGAGCACCTTGGCTGTAAGGTATGTACGGCTTCAGTGTCACTTGCAATGTTGGCATAAATCCATTTGAGATCTTAATAGTTACTGTATTACAGGGTTCTATCGGGAACCATCCAGCGACGTTGTCGAGTAAAGATTGAATACGTGTTTGGTATAAGCCTACAGTATCTTAGCATTGAACTTTGTACTAGACTTGATGACTGACTATGAAGTAGAGTTCGCGACCCTTTGAAATCTGCGGGAACACAGAGCTCCGGATACATAGATGAACACGACTCGCAAGTCTTTTCATTACCATGGCACTTTACGTTTGTCAGCTCTCTCCTGAACTTCGAGGATTCCACCCTCACTTTTCTTTTCTGAATTTTGCAACGAGCACAACTTGGCCGCTCACTCGGTCTTCCGCGCCTAGGTCGCTTATCAGACTGTTTTGCCAGGTTGTTTTGCATCAACCGATCAGTTTGACTGATGGAACGCTTGGACGAAGGTTTGAAGCTTCTTTGGGGCCAAGAATCGTGGTGCCGTACTGGAGGAATCTCGAGTCTTTGTCCCACCTGTCTGGACGCTGCACCATGGTGTCTAGAGGCAGGACTAGCTGTGATAGTGCGTGTGCTGCCTGTCGTAGATGATTCAACAGAAACTTCATCGGGACAAGGCTCTTGTAACGATGGGCTATTAGTCGGCAGAGTGATCGTTCCGGATGAGGGACTTGGAATGGGAATCTGTGAAAAGGGCCCATCCTCATAAACTGCATATTCGAAGTCTGGAAATTCCAGTGCTTGAACATTTTCGAAGCCAGGAGGCTGTTCATCCGAGAACACATCCAAGTCTGTCATCAATGGGACATCGTGGTTCACAGGACCAGCATTTTCAGGGGAGACGAGCGAAAGTCCAGCGGCAGAAACAAAATTCTGGCAAATTTTTTAGTTTTATATTGACTAGATCTACCTGATTCATACGTACGTTTGAAGGGTAAAAGCCTTGGCTCCCCTGCGCTATCAAGTCGCCTGTGAGTTCGTCAAGCTTGGACCTTGCGAGACTCTGAATGGCTTCCCAGGCAAGGCTCTTGTCAATACCAGCACCTCCGTGTCTCGTTACAATTGATGTAACGGCTTCTTCGACAACGCTGCCCAATTCAGCGGCGAAGCGGACATGGTCTCGGCGGAAATCGCCATTCGCGTAGCTGAATGGTTCAGTCCCATCGCATACGTCACTCGCAGATCGAGTATCCCCACCGGGGCCGGAGATTATACTAGAGTTAGGTGAAAAGTGATGTGACATGGCTAAATGATGGCCAATGTGAATGAGAAAGTTGTGTGACGGTTAGACCAAGTCTACGAAACTGCCTGTGAACACTTTACACATGTCCGATGGTTGGTAGCACTCACTACAATCGTAGACTCCTCAGTGGTTTCTTGTAACATTTCCTTCTACCATGTGATCCTCCTTAATTAACTGATGACCGCGAGAAAATGGAGGGCGTGACGGTGTCAGGTTGGACGACCTACGGAGGCTGCTCACTTGCAGAACATGATTGATGCGGAGGACATCCTCCGTTTGGTTAAGATGTACGACATGTATGTCTCAAGCCGGCTTATTTCATGCGATGTGGCTTTTGCACATTGAGTAAATCCGTTGGGTAGCTGCAAGAGGCCAGAATAAGCAATGTGTTATCTTGGTGTGTTACACGACCCAGGGTGAAATCATATCACCTTTCTTAAGTGTCAGACCAGTTTTGAGGACCAGAGAAGACCTGGGAAATTGGAAACTCCTGTCTTATATCTGTTTTATTCAAGGTTTGAGGTCAATGCTAAAACTTTCTAGCAAAGGGACTAAACCATGCAGAAAATGACTCCAAATAATAATGATGCCAGCGTGCATATGTTGCCCGCTCCGAAACGAGGCTGTGCGAAGCCACTCAGCAAATGCTGACGCGGGCATATTTCTTTTCGAAGTCGGTGTGCAGGGAATGCTGCATGGATCAGCCTGGAATCACCATAAATGGCATGCCCATCACTCCATCAGTCTTTTGTACATGCATCCACTGGCCCGAGATACCTATATCCGAAGTGACGAAAATATTTAGACAATTTTAGAAGATCTTTGCATCTCTTTAGGCCAGTTTATTCTTGTTTGTCGATGTGATATCGGAAGCTTTTGCGCTCCCCGAGGATAAGATACATGCACCGTGCATGCAACCGATTCTAGAGCCTCATGACCCGAGGTAAAGCGGCCAAGTCACATCCATTTCCGACCAGTTTCCTTGTTCCCAGATACTGTGCATTTTTCAACGTGAGGCTCCGCGTGGACCTTGATGTCATACAAGTCATGGGTAGGGTAGGCCTCAAGTTAGGCATCGGATATAACTGATGGACATGAGTGGTCGAATTGCAGCATATAACCGGTAAATTATTGATGAAAGGTGGGAGTCATCAACAGAGTTGGATGGCCAAGTGCTGATGTACGTGGGATGATGGGTGGAACGAAGTTTAGACTCAGAGCCTCATAGGATGAGGCCATAAAATATGATGTATCGAGGCCCTCGTTCTAACGCTATCGGAAAGTATCAACGTTAGCTAAACCAAATCAGCTACTAATTTCAGTTTTTCCGATAATTCCCACGTTTTCTATTTGCACAACAGCTTACCAACATGTGGCACATTGACGTATTCAACAGCTTGTCCACGCTGGGCGAGTCCAACAAACTTCTCAGTGAACGCTTGGCCAAGCTCGGAGACAGAGCTGACCTGGCAGAACTGAGGTGAGGCCCTCCAGTTTGCGTCTACCAGACATTCCTTCTCATGATCAATGCAGAGACATCTTTCAACAGTTTGAGGTTACTGGCACGGTTGGCCTCGCCCTGCTTCACAAACACTTCTCCATTGAAGAAGGCGAGCGTGTTGTGGAATTCGGCCACGTTTCAACCCCATGGCCTGTTCCTCCAGATGGCAGAATGGCCGGAGGCTACCTAGTCCCACGGTCGTGGCGCTTTTGGGATGATATGCTGGAGCCATATGAGTTTGGCTTCAATCATCCTGGCCAAGAGGAGTATAAGGACGTCCCCTTGCCAGCTGGGTTTGCGGAACGGCTTCGTGCCTTTTTGGCTGAGACAAATCTCTTGGATGTCCTGGGGATCTGCGTCATTGGTGAAGATGAAATCGTCGGTCGCATCGAGAAGAATCGAGGCCGTGTCAACTTCACTGTGCCTGCCTCTAGGCCTGAGGACCTCAGCGTTGATCTCACCCCAACCCATAGTCCGTCTGTCTGGTCTTTCGATTGTAAGAGTGGTCTGAATGATTCCACAATCAAACTTGCACGGGCTTGTTGGGTCTGTCCAAAGCATGTTTAACCGTGTTATAAGAAGTATGAGCGCAGCTAGTTCAGATAGTCAGAACATATCCATGTGACTTCGAGGTGATCTTTAATTCAGTGAATATTGACTCGATAGTCATAAAGGACTTTCTCGATGCTTTTGACCTTTTCGCGTATGCGTCTGCTGTCTCCCTCACTATATCAGAGTTTCGATGCAAGCCATACAAGGAGTCCAAGTACGAGAAAATACGAGAGCTGAGATAATGTTAGCCCGCCACGACTGGGTTACATGCTGATTCGATGTAACTTACTGCTGAAACCAAGAAAGGAAGCCCAATATTGTAGTTGATGCCCAAAGAATAGGCAGCTCCCATGACGGGCATGCCAACGAGGCTACCAATCGTTCCTGTCATAGAGATACCCGCGAACAACCGCCCTGAAAAGGCATTATGCACATTTGAAGCAAGGAAAGATCGCAATGTGACGGTCATGCTTGATCCCAGGACCGATAGTGCAAATCCAATAGCAACTGTCGCAAGGTTTGGTGCGGCTGCGACGACGAGAGTGCCCAATGTGCAACAAAGAGCACCAGATGCAGAAAGTGTAAGATCTCTGTTTGCACTTGGCCAAGCCTGGTCTATCCAAGAAGTTGCAAGAGGCAAAATAACAAAGTATAGAAGAGATGACATGATTGCGCGTAGTGAGAACAGAAGCCCGGCCTGTGACATGGTTAATTAAAAGCCTTGTTGTTGAGTGAGCCAGCATACCCGAGCCATGGTCTCCTCAAAGCGTAAAGATACCCAAGGGATTAAGTAGTTCGTGGAGTCCCTTGCTACCTGGAAGAAAAAGAAGCAGATAAAGCATATACCGAATATAACGGCTCGTGAAGGGAGCAGGACCCTGGCAGTGTGCTCTAAGTCAGTCTCTTCGCGATACGGAGCGCTGTCGACACTGAGAAGTGACTCTGTCTCAGCCGGTGATGGCCCAACATCCTCCATGTCGCTCACTGTGTTCTCACGAATATAGCTCGCTGGAAAGAACATCAAAGAGAATACCACGAGTGCGAGAGAAAACGGAATCTCGAGGTGAATAGTCATCGTCATTGTGCCAACGATTGGCCCGACGAGGTCCGCGATCCCTGATATTGCCTCGATGATTGAGAACGCCGCTGTTCTACGACGGTCATGTTAGTTCTGGGGTTGGGAATGATGGGAATTGCGGTATACCTTTGTTCTGGCTTGACACTGTCACTAACAGCAGCGAAAACAAGCGTGCCAGTTACCCATGGTCCTCCTCCAAAGAGAATGAATACTGGAGAGAGATAGAAGCACCAGAGCGGAAGGTGTTGCTGCGATCCTATCAAGATGAGTAGACCTACTTCAAGGGCGATGAGGGACGCCATACCTACTATTGCTATGCACCCCCAATAGAAGATAGTACTGGTGGCATTCAGCATGAAAGCAAGGCGGATGCCGCCTTTGTCCCCAAGTATTCCCATAGGGACTTGCATCATCGTCGCTTTGCACCGTCAGCTTTTGCCTCGGAGGGATGTTGTGATTTTGCATACCAGCCAAGGTTGATAGTGTTGACAGCACAGTTATCACGAATGCGAAATGCACTTGTACCTCCTTGCTCCTGCAAAACTCGTCTGTTGGCTCTCCATTAAGAAGCTGCCTGTCTTTCTCAAAATGGTGCCGACAAACGGCTGTCTCTAGAAGCATTGGCGAAGGGGCAGCAAGGATCGCACAACCGAGCTCCACGAGAAATAAAAGAATCGTGCAGAGCCAAAAGTTCATGGGATACTGTCGAAAGCCTCTGACATAGTCTATGGTCGAGATCGGGGGCGTACCCTTGCGGCAATCACATCTGCCTTTTATAGGCATTTTTTGTGGTGATAGAACCTTGTCCTGGCGTGTATAACATTTAATGTTCGGATTTTCCCAGTGAAGGTGAGCGCGATAAGTTTATTGTCAGGCTGCGAGGGCAGGCCGCCCTTTAAAACATCTTACCTGCATGATAATAGGACGCACATCTATTATAGGCATCCAGCGGGCAAATCACACCGGAGTAGTAATCTGAAACATGTACATGTGCATGTGCATTCAGGCTGTAGCAGTCATCCAAGTTAGGAATAAAACCTCTCACATTGAATGGTGCTAGAATAAACTGGTCTAAGGCTCTCCAAATATGCTCTAAACTTAGCTAGACTTTACTTAATTCATCTAGTCTTTACTTAAGTTAGGCAAAGGGAGGAGATTTAGTCACAAACGAATAATAGAATTGTGTAATGACGCTGTTATATTGATGTTTATAAAGATGTATTAAACACCTTCACCGCTTGGATAATTATATATCCGGTGCCGCACAGCACTGCCCCAAGGAATCCCGCTGCCCCAACCCAACCCGAGACTATTTTCGCCTCCACCTCCACCTCCCACGGCTCGCGACTCCCGCTGTCAGGGGCGGTCAAGGCCGATGGTAATTGCCAGCCGACGGCGGTCCCCGGGGATGCTCCCGCTGAGCTACTAAATGAAGCAGGGCAGTTAGAATCTCGTTCGTTGGATCAAAGGGATGATAAAAGACTTACGGAGGGGCGGGCATCTGCGGGGGATCCGCCGCGGCATTGGCGGCCTGACCCTGGCCGGCGGGAGGAGACGCATCGGGGAGGGGAGAGCTTGTCGGGGGGTTGGGGGGGGTTGGGGGATCGGGCTGTGGGCACCGGAGAGCGAGTGTGGTTTTGTATAGTAAGCTAGGTGTATAAGTTAGCACAGTGAATCATAGTGGTAAGAAGGCTGGGAATCATGGTGGTGAGGAGGCTGTGAATCAGAGCTGGGTAGAGTTCAAGGTAGGGAGACATACTATTAGTCCATTGTGATATTTCTGAAGAAGAGAAAAGGAAAAAGAAGAGACAGAATGGCGAGGACGAGATTAAGTATATTGATGTCTATCAAAACGAGCAAGTGCGTCCTTTCCAACTCATGCAGCTCGACAAGTTCATTCAGATCAGGTCAAGCATATCGCCTTCCTCAGTTCCCCCCTTTTCCCTCTCCTTTTCCATTCCTTGAGTGGTACATTCTTTCCGAGGCCACGGCCATAAGCCTTCCAAAGGAGTGTCGTCCAAAATGTAGTTTGCGTTGACCTCCGGCTTCTCAATCATAAAATTGTATGCCCAGCATCGCGATTTGAAATAATCCGATGCATAACATTGATATACTTTGTCCGCTGAAAGATGCTCAACGCGGAAGTTGGTTACAATAGGGCAACTGAGTGTCGTGACCACCAAACTCCCTTTCCAACTGGGCCCGGTAAGAGTAAAGCGACGGTCATAATAGTATGTGTTGTGCTCCTGCTGATGGGGACGCATGGTCAAGCAGCTCTCCTCCACAATGACGTTCTTCTGAGACACGTACAGCCCTTTCCTCATCAAGCCGACAATATCTGACGTATAAAGTACGAGGCGGGCTTGCCAGCCGGTGGTCAGGTTCACCAGCGGGACTTTCCCCCTCAACATGTCGGGGTCAGATCCAAACGACAGATCTACCTTCCATGATTTGGTTCCGAAAGATGAAGAAAGGTTCGGGAGTGAAGGGGGTGGGGGAGTAGAAGCTCGGGTTATGAAGTCGAAAAGGCCCATATCTTCTGTTGTCGGTGCGAATTTTTTGTGATGTCGGTGGGCACAATTAGACGAAAAAGACTCTCTGGTGATGAAAAGGGAAGAGATTCTCCTAGTGGAAAGAAGACCACTTACGTTCTTATATACCCGGGCACAGATAAGTTTTAATATACAGTTTTTCGAAGCATTTGCACGGGACTATGATTTGCAGTTGAGAGAGCTTATATCGCACACAGAACTTAGTATAGTGCGTTCTTTCTGACATCCAACGTTTTCTTTGGTCAAGATACTTAGCCTCCGTACTTCCAGTCCTGGATGACCCAATGGTTGGTACAACAACTTTATTTTTCTAGCGAGTCATTAAGAACTATGTAGTTGACTGCCGCCAATAAGACTAGGCTTTGGGCTGCGAACACAGGTGACGAATGAGATTGAGTGGTAAAGTGAGTTCTGTATATAAAGTTTCGGCGTTGGGTTCAGAGCTTAAACTCATTCTTAAAGCTTTATCTTGGTATCCAATTACCCATTGGAAAGCTCAAAACACTAAATAAACTTCCTCTGCCGAGCATATATAAATGTCAGTCTGACCGCGCACCTATACTCATTACATTTTCTATGTTCACCATTTATTATCCGATCTCTCCCGAAACCTCACTATCTTGCAAACGCAGGCTTGGAAGATGTCGTCTCTCATCAAGACAAGGATTCTTATCCTGTCAGATACTCATGGATTACGCTTCGAGGAGGATAAGAAACCACTCGAACCAGTCGACCTTGTCATCCATTGCGGTGACCTCACGGAAGATTCCAAACTGGAAGGCTTCCGAGAAGCGATTCAACTTCTCAAGGGAATCGATGCCCCTACCAAGATTGTTATTGCAGGAAATCATGACTTCTCTCTTGACGACGGGGTCTTCAAGCACAAGATTGCAGAAGCAAGCAGAGTAGCACAAGAGGACCTCGAGCAAAGCATCAAGGATGAGTATGGAGATTACGGTGAGGCTAAGAGGCTCTTCACTGAAGCAGACCATAGTATCATATTCCTCGACGAAGGAACGCATGAACTTCATCTCCAGAATGGCGCATTGGTAAAGGTTTATGCAAGTCCATATACTCCTGAAACAGCCGGCAGCACGGATTGGGGTTTTCAGTACAATGGGGCCCATGAATTTTCTATTCCAAAGGGTACCGACATTGTGGTGACACATGGCCCGCCGCATGGCATGATGGATATGACGCCAGAAAGGCAACGAATCGGTTGCCCTCAGCTATTCTCTGCCATTGCAAAATCACAGCCCCGGATCCACTGTTTCGGACATGTGCACAACAGTTGGGGTGCGAAGGTCGTTTCTTGGCGACCACGGATTTCAGAAAATCCATCTCATTTCAGCGACATCGACAATGCAAAGTCGCGGGTTGTCGAGAGTTTGCCGCGACTACAGGGGACCAAGTGGGAGTCCCCGGAAGACAGAAAAGCCAGGGAAAACAAATTACAGCGATATGAGTCTCAAAGATGTTGTGTCGCCAGTGACTGCCAGGGCGATGAAGAGCGCCTGCCTCCGGGGAAGACCTTCTTCGTCAATGCGGCACTGATGGGAGACAAGGGGCTCTCGCAGCACCCGTGGCTCGTAGACATTGAGCTTGAGCGCCATTCAGGCGAAGGAAATTCTTCAAGTGGCAACGCAATGCCGGAAAAGGGACATAACATCCAGAAGCGAAAGGCTGCCATGGCTGTCAGTGGAGACGGAGAAAGTAAGAAAGCAAAACGCGATCTAAATGATGATTCCAAGAGATAATTCCAAGAGAAAAACCTGAAAATTGAATACGTGTTACATATCAAATTACGAAGTCCCAATCAGTCAGATAACAAATTTCTCCCGTCTTCGTTTTTCTGCTGAATAAGGGATAGAGATTTAACTCAGGGGATGTTGTCATTTAAGTAATTTATTCCTTCAGTAACCTTCACCCTCATAAGCCACGTCCGCTGTGCTTCAAAGCTCAGCGATCAACATTCAAGAGAAGTAAGAACACTATAATTATTGACTCATGGTATAGTTAATGGCATCATAGTAGACTTGTTAAGCTCATGATCCCCTTGTGAGGCGCTCACAGAACACGATAGAATATGAGATTAATCAAACCGTGACAGACACTCGTGAAGGCAAGAACTACACTGGTGAGTATATACCCATATAATTGAGGCTATATCTTGTGTTCTTGCTGAACTTGAGATACTACGATTGATCTTCTTATGATGGCAGGAACTTCTGAAGCCAGGTGCTTATCAGAACCTTCGAGAGGATATTGATGGGACTCTTCTTTTCTCCCCAGAACATCATAAACAATACTTTTGTACGTGATAAATAACCCTTCTGCATTCCTGGTAATGAAAGTTATTTGACTGTCTTGCTAACTAAAGCCCAGATGAATACTTATATGAACCCGTGTCCCAAGCGATCCAAGCTCCCCCCTGGTACCCAGCACCCATCAACATACTCCAGTAAGTCGAGTCTCTTTCCCATACGACTATAGTATACTGACAAACCATCAGAGGCCCTGAACCTCTCTCGCCCCCTCCATAATGCCGAAGTCCAACCAAACCATCCCTGCACCACTGCGCGAGGCACTCTTCGAGTGCTTCGACGCCGCCACCCGCCTAGTCCGGAAGAGCTTGCGTCGTCAACTAGTTCTAGTAGGCGGCGCAGCCAGCATTGCCCACTCCTCGGTCTAGCGAACTGAGGACGTGGATGTTGCGGCCCCTCCCGCAGCGCTAATCGACATCTGGGAGGGTGTCTCTTCTGGCGCCCAAAGCTTCAGTCTCGAGTCCGACGGCAAGATCGCGTTCGATGCTCCTCAAGGCTTCCGTATCCGACTCGACCTCATCGAAATCGGTAACGGATGCATCGAACGGATCCACGTGGCAGAGCCCTTCCGAGGTGCTTCTGTCGCGTCCATGTCGGATCTCCTGAGGCTACGGGCCGTGACGGTGGTTGAACGTGGGAGTGATGGTGAGGTTGACGACTTTCGATGGCTGTTGGAGTGTGTGGCGAGAGAGGGTCAAGTTCTCCCAGGGCTCGATAATCAAGAGCTGGAGTATGTGATGGGTGCAGGGGCTAGCTTGGGGGTATTGGATCGCTTGGTGTTGACAGCCGTGTTGGGCGCCAACAATGGCGCGGCCGCTTGCGGCCTTCTTTGATTCTTTTTTTTTTTTTTTTTTTTTTTTTTTTTTTTGGAACACAAATATCAATATACCAGCGATGGACACTCGTTACACCATTGGGCAATTTCTCTGGACTTGTGAATGCCGTGCAAGCAACAACCGACTGTAGAAGAAGGAAGGTGGTTGTAGATTTCATGATGAACAGATGTATTGAGGTATAGGAGCTTTGAGTGAAGGAATAGTCTGAGACTGAAAGACGTGAGTGGCAGGAATTAATAGCCATGAGTGGCAAACTGAAGCTTTGTATATTTCTTGCTCTCGTCTTCGAAGGCTAGTTTTCAAGAGGCATAGCGATAGGATCACCAAAGTGAGAATAGAGCTACACAATTGTACCTTATGACCTCCATTTGGTTTGGGACAAACCGACAAAGGATCTCCGCAGATTCCAACATTGTCGTCCCAATGCGTAGAGTGCCATGCCGTCTTATCCGACTCGAGTGAAGGGCCAATGATACAAGGTATCCATGTGATAGGATTGACTGATATGAACCTGCTGTGTCCGCTAGCCAGCTCAAGGGTCAAAAGGTCCTTCAAGATGCGGCTGAATGCTCTTTATATAGTATCTAGGTATACAAGCTCACCGCCTATGCAGTTGCCGCCGGTTGACAATCCAATATACACTCATGCCATTGCATATTAATAGTTATTCGAGCTTAGTCGGTGTAACACTAGCTTGCGGCAGAGTATTCTTTCGGGTCACAAAAATGCCTCAATGAGATGGAGTTAACAAAGGCTAGAATATTTACGTCTCTGAGACTGACATTATCTCTAGTCAAATCTCGCTACTAATCACTGACTCTGATTTCCAGACGCGATCAAATGTCACATGGATGCAGGCTCGGGGTGCGTCAAGCCGAAGTGGCATTCTCCTCGGCATCATCGACCTTCAGACTATAATCTAATCAAGTGTTTCCATATATGATAGTGATATGCCATCCTTGGCCAGAAATGACTGCTAGTATCTCACTCTTGATATCCAAATCCTCACTAGCTAGCCAGCTCCCAATCCGCTTCGGCCCAAGGCCTTCCATGCGTCTCTTTTGCCAATTCAGACATTGACATCCAAGTCGATAAGCCCCCTGCTACCTGCACTATATCATTCTGATTACCTATCCCATCATTAGAATGGTTGATCTTGCCCTCGCCCATCAAGAACCGTAGATACCGCTCTGGCGTAGGCGATGGCTTCGCCAGTACACTGGCCTTGTATTTTTCAAGCGGCACACTCGTCACTTGAACACGATCTGCCCCGTTCGCTTCCATGATCTCTGCTATCTCAGTCATGGACTTGCAGTCACCGCTGAAACACACCTCAGGTCGTATGGTACCGACTGGTTGACTTGCGAGTATGGCGATTGCCTTGCCAACGTCGTACATACTCGTGTACGAAGTCTTCTGCGCAGGGTCCCCTATAGCCTCATATCTGCCCCCTTTGGTATCGAAGCCAAACCACGGACCGATTGAGTCCTCAAGGAATAGGCCAGCATAGACGCGGCATATGCTTCTGTCGGAGATGAGCTCTGATGCAAGCTGGAAGGGCGCCTTCTTGGCGTCCCATTCTTCGTGTGGAAAGTCGTGCACATAATGATCGACACCAAACTCGGAAGGGAAATAGAGCTTCACGCTTGAACCAGGAATGCTGCGAAGAAGGCTTTCCTTGAAGTGATGACCACTGGGGCCTACACTGTATTTAAGGACGAGCTGCGTCAGCTCTTGTCACAGTCAAACTGAAGTAGACTCACGTGTTGATAAGGACATCGACCCCAGCCAGTGCCTCTTGCAAGTTCTCCTCGGTATATAGACGTAGTGATGCGCCGTGTTTCACGAGATTCTCGGCCTTGGGTGAATGGGAGCGTGCTAGGACTATGATGTCATGGAACCTATCGCGAAATGGCTGTTGGAGAAACCCCTCAGCAACTTTGGTGCCGAGATTACCAGTCGCGCCGGCGATTGCTACAGTTGGAAGAAGAGGCATTTTTAAAAGATTCACGGGTTGTATATGGTATGAAGGTCAATAAGTGAGATGCAAGTAAATGCTTTGTTGGTGCTGAGATCTCCCTTGGGGGTAATATTAAGACTCTACCTTAATGTTGGGATATGATGTAAGCTTACTTGATGCTTAAGTTGACTGTTGACCAATAGAGCAATACATTATCTGCTATTTCATCTGGATTTTAATCCCTTAACAGCTCTGTTTCTGCACGGTAAAAAAAAATACATTAATACATTAATATGATTGCGTTCAACCCTATCCATATAAGCAGGGCTATCTTGTTACTTAGGCACTGTAGGTTAGGTATCTAGGTCAAATAATTAAGGATCCTACTAATGCATGGATGGACACCAGTTCAGCCAATGCTATATGCTTTCTATGACATCCCACATTAAGACGACAGTGAGAAAGGAAATCGAACAAGTCAACATTCATATCCTGTACCAGCTTAAACTGTGACAGGAGTGGTGATTGAGATTGTGCGCAGGCGGATTATAAATTGTATAAAACAACAACCTTAGTCTCCAAACTCCAAATCATGTTCTTTCCAGTATCGATGCCACGATTTGTGAGCTTCAGTCAATCTTACAAGTTCCATTTTGGTCTTATCGTACTGCATTTCGAGAAGATGACGCGGGTAGGCGCGCGTTGTCTTGGTTATGCCATGTTCACAATCTTCCAGGTGAACATAAAAAGCTTAGTACAACATATATATATATGGACTGGAGATTCAGGTATCCTGATGAAAAGAGCGGAAACCACAGAAAATGGGTTCTTTTGATGATTTTGACAAGTTATTCTCCTGCTACCTTCAGCGCAATAGGCCAACGTGATGGTAACATGAGTCCTTGGCTACAAATTTATGTTAGACGATGGGAGACGCCAAATGAAACGATACTTTATTACGTTGATGAACAATATCTAATATCATCACTGGGAAATTCTCCTCAACGTGCATTCGTGGCCATCTCTGCTGTATCAGACACATATCACTTTCACGCATCAGGGGTCCTAGACACCGTCACAAGGAGAAGCTGGTTCAACATCTGCGATCAGTGTATACTGCAGCAGTGTCAAGTTTAGCGGTCTCACAAATCGTAGCCGCGTGTAGTGAACTGCACGGAGCAGCTCTTTGCCACCCTCACGATTGCGCCCGGTCCAATGGGCTATGAAGTGACCCTGATAAAGCAGGCAGAGTTGGTGATGGGAACTCTTATGGAGGATAAGTATGGAAATTAAACGTCGCCTTCTAATGACTAGCCGGATGCATCGGCAAATGGCTGATTCGAGTATATTCCAGCTATCATGTCGTCTTGATAGAGAGCGCGGCTCGCGGCTGAGCTCCTATACTGCTAACAGGGAGCTATGACCAGCAGTCCAACACAACAAGTACATTAGCGCAATGTATTACAATATCCAATCAACAGATGCAACGTCTAGTTAGTTTGTAACGATGGTGTTACCCCTCAAAGGCTGAATCACTAAACCGCCAACGGCGCCAAGGCCATCCACGAGGCGTGACACGCGATAGTTCACGAGTCAGACAGGGATATGTCCGCTAGAGGCCTAGGAGGCCAAGCGTGGGAACTACCGACGAAACGTAGAATGCGGAGAAGATGAACGGACTGAACGGAGGATCTTGGTTGACAGGTTCTGCCCAGTAAAGTCAGTTGACGCGCTGTGTCAGCTCGGTGCGCGGTTATCTCGTGGTGGGGTCGCTATCAAACGATTCCTTGTTCGGGCTTGTCTTTACGTAGGAGATTCTGGGATCCGTATCAGCTCAATCTGGGGAAATGGCAAATGACTCGATGCTTATCATGTGGAGATGCTGCCTTGTTATCAGATATAAGTGAGGATGAGTCGGTTTGTTATCGCTCGAGTTGCGGTCTTTCGAGGCTCGTATTTGGACAAGATGAATAGCCGCGATCGCGCTCTTCTCACATGCAGAGACGGCGGAATCTAGCCGCGTCGATACGTGCGATCAGCGGTATCATGACCGAAATGTCAAGCCACTAATGCTCGTGTACCCCAGATGGACTAACCCGTTGAGGACAGAGATAAGTAGGACCTAGATCGTGGAGGACGCCGAGTCTAGGCCCCTCACGGCCCGTTTCCTGTTTCTCATTTCTCGTCTGCTTTTTTAAAAAGATAATAATGTCCACTTTCCCCTGATCATAATTGACGCGACAACACAGCAAAGGTACACACAGTACCACGCCATACCTAATCACAACACTTGACTGTGTATTTGTTAATTGTCTCTTCCATCTGTAATTGCTGTCCGTCCATCATGGAGTCTGCCACCAAAAGCGGCGACGCCGATCAGGCCCTCGCCCGTCTGGGCTACAAGGCTGAGCTCCCTCGAAACCTCAGCATGCTGAGCGTCCTCGGCCTGTCGTTCGCCATCATGGCCGTCCCCTTCGGTCTCTCGACGACAATGTACATCACCTTGACCAACGGCCAAGCTGTCACCGTTCTCTGGGGCTGGGTCCTCGTGTCGCTCATCTCCATGTGCATCGCCGCCTCTCTCGCCGAGATCTGCGCCGTGTTCCCAACGGCCGGCGGCGTGTATTACTGGAGCGCCATGCTCAGCACACCTCGTTACGCTCCCATCGTCAGCTTCGTCGATGGCTGGCTCACGCTCGTGGGAAACTGGACCGTTACACTGTCGATCAATTTTTCTGGTGCGCAGCTTATTCTCAGCGCCATCACCATCTTCAATGAGGATTTTGTCGCGAATACATGGCAGACGGTCTTGTGCTTCTGGGCTGTGATGCTTGTCTGTGCTTTGGTCAACGCCTTTGGTTCGCGGTACTTGGACCTTATCAACAAGGTCTGCATTTACTGGACCGGTGCGAGTGTCATCATCATTATCGTCACGTTGCTTGTTATGGCGCCTTCGCGTCGCTCTGCTGAGTTCGTCTTTACCCACTATGATGCTTCTGCAAGTGGCTGGCCTTCAGGCTGGTCGTTCTTCGTGGGACTGCTGCAAGGTACGTATGCCAAGCCTTTTCAATTAAACGGTCGCTAACCATCTCCAACCAATAGGTGCTTATGTCTTGACTGGCTACGGCATGGTCGCTGCCATGTGTGAAGAGGTCCAGAACCCTGAACGTGAGGTCCCCAAGGCCATCGTCCTCTCCGTCGCTGCCGCCGGTGTCACCGGAATTATTTACCTTATCCCCATTCTCTTCGTCCTTCCCGATGTCAAGATGCTTCTCTCCGTCGCCAACTCCCAGCCTATCGGTACCCTGTTCAAGGTTGTTACCGGTTCCGCGGCTGGTGGCTTCGGTCTCCTCTTCCTCATCCTTGGCATTCTCATGTTTGCAGGCATTGGTGCCCTCACTGCTGCGTCTCGCTGCACATATGCTTTCGCCAGAGATGGTGCCATCCCCGGATACAAGCTCTGGAGCAAGGTTAATACCCGTTTCGACATGCCTGTCAATGCTCTCATCCTCTCTACTGTCGTTGACTGCATCCTTGGGTGCATCTACTTTGGCTCTTCTGCTGCTTTCAACTCTTTCACTGGTGTCGCTACCATCTGTCTCTCTTCCTCTTATGGTGTCCCTGTCGCTGTCAACCTGGTGCGAGGCCGAAAAATCGTCAAGCACTCTCCTTACCCTCTGGGCAAGTTTGGCCCTCTCATCAATGGCATTTGCGTCGTCTGGATTGTCTTCTCCATCGTCATCTTTTGCATGCCCGTTTCTCTCCCTGTCGAGCCCGCTACCATGAACTACGCTTCTGCCGTGTTTGCTGGCTTTGCCGCTATTGCCATCGTTTGGTATGCTGCTTATGCCCGAAAGAACTTTACTGGACCTCCAGTCCACGACGACGGTTCCTTCGAGCCTGGCGTGCAGGTCCTTAAGGGCCAGGAAGGTAGTGCGCCCGTACATGAAGGGGCGAGTGATGTTCCAGACAAGGATTCTAATTAATTTCTACAGATACCACCAAGACCCCTGTATCATAGTTGTTAGCATATATGTAGCAATGCATTCTTGGCTTTTTACTACTCCGGTCGCCGCTGTTCATCTCCGTTGGCTGTCGATTGATGAACTTGTACCAGTATGCGCTATGACAGGCTGACCGCCATCCATCTTTACGTACGACGACTTGTATCGAAGACGAACAAGCCTCAAACCCAATCTTCCCCCACGTGGATGTCAACATCAGGCCATGGCGCAACTCATCACAGCTCTGACTCTGATCCACCATTAGAGTCATAGTCATTGGAGGGGCTAACTTCCCCAACTGGTACCGCCATTGGGGTACCTGATAGAAGATACTGACAGTCCCTGGGCAGAGATTTACAAGAATGACCCAAGTTGGGGAATTTCGGTGATTTTAGTACATTAAATACAATTTTAAATGTCTTTATCCGGTTCTTAATAGATCTTATAGAGGTAATCCAATAATGCTAATCCACGCCATTGCTTCTGCAACCTAGAACCGGCGTGAATCATCACAGCGCCTCTCCGATGATCGCCAACAATGGAAGTGTACTTAAACCACAGATACACGAGATGAAAACGCAATCCATCTTTCCCTATCCCATCAATTACATTTGCAGACCATGCCTCAAAAGCAAGCCTTTCTCCAGGCTCTCACAGCCGATGAGCACAACCAAACCAGCTTTCTTCAAAAGTTTGTACAAGCGGCATCCCCAAATCCACCTGGGGACACGATCAAAGCAACAACAGTCATCGGAGAATATTTATCCAGTAAGAACATCCCTTACGAACTCGTCGACGTTAACGGGGACGGCAAAGTCAATGTAATTAGCGACTTTCAAGGCGGACAACGCCCTGGCCCGCGCGTAGTGCTGAATGGCCATGTCGATGTTTTCCCCGTCGGTGACGGTAGTGGCTGGTCTCGAGATCCTTGGTCGGGCGATATGGTCGATGGAAGACTCCATGGGCGCGGAGTCGTAGACATGAAGTCTGGGACTGCTTCGCTCATCGTTGCATATGCCTTTTTGTACGAGCGTCGCCACCTTCTCTCGGGGAGTGTTGCCCTTTGCGCTGTCGCGGACGAAGAGACAGGTGGGAAATGGGGGACCAAATATCTCATTGAGCAAGACAAGCACAGATGGGGTGGTGATCTCATGCTGTGTGCTGAGCCAGGTGGTCTCGAGACCATCAGATTCGCAGAAAAGGGAACGCTGCGATTGACATGTGCTGTCAAGACCAAAGGCGCGCTGGGGCCATATCTTCATCTCAGTAAGGGCGCTATCCGCACAGCCAGCGCTTTCATAAATGAGATCATAAAGTCGGCGGAATCAATACCTGTCGATCTACCTGTCGAAATGGAGAGGCATCTGGAAAAGCCAGAGGTCCAGCGAGCTATCGACCAAGCAATGGGTCCTGGAACTACAACAATTATTGCTCGACCGACCGTCAACGTTGGCACAATCAGGGGCGGTCTTAAAGTCAACATGATCCCAGAAACATGTGTCTTCGAGCTGGATGTTCGTATGCCAGTTGGGACGCGGGAAGACACAGTTCTGGAGCTGATTGACACCATCATCCCGCAGTACGAGCCCGCGAGTATTGAGATCAAGAAGCAGGCTGCTGCGAGTAACCCTTTCAGTTACTCGGTCATCGATCATCCCATCGTTGGTCATCTCAAGGACAACGCCAAGAGCCTGCGACCAGATGCTGATGCTCCTATTCCCATCCCCTCGATGGGCGCATCAGATTGTAAACATTACCGGTATGCTGACATCCCAGCTTACATCTTCGGCTGCAGCCCAGCAACAAGTGAGTCCTTCCTACTAAAGAACCCTGAGTACTTTATTGATGTCTCCCCAGTGGCGTCTGTGGACGAATCAGCGTCAATTGCAGAGTTTCACCACGTCACAAAGGTACATGCGTTGGCTGTCTGGGATTATTTACATCATGTATAAGATCTAAACTATGACACCCATGTGTTATCTACAGTCAAGACTTAGGGCTGAAGTTTTATATTCACTTGGTATAACTGAGATCAAAGAGTGTCCGGAAGATGCTATTCGCGGTTTGGGAATTGAGTTTATCCATCGATATAGAACTCAAGAGTATACTGCCACGAGAGTTGTAAGATAATTCAACCAGTTTAATAACATGGAACGAACCTGGCACAAGTGTCTATCTTCTGGCTTGGCAGGGTGGATCAAAGGCTCCAGCCCCCATGGCTCTTGACCCTCCCTCGATGTATACACAGTAGGCAGCCAATTCTCAAACTCTTTTAGACATTACAAAGACTATCTTGGTTAAACAGCTCGTCTAATGACTCAATTGACTAAAAAGATCGTATTTCCTTTCCTCATGTCGACCTGATACATCCTCCGATTGCTCTCCAGAATCCAACTCATCTATCTCGTTCGATCAACATTCTCGTGACGGTCACCCAACATCATCACGCTGACTATCACTCATCATGTCTGAAAAAAAGATCCTCATTCTTGGAAACGGAATGGTTGCAAAGCCATGCGTTGATTACTTGCTCCGGAATAAGAACAATGTTCTCACAATTGGTCAGTGTCTCTTCCCTTACCCTTATATGCCTGAAGGTTTTGACGAGCTGACTTTCTGGGCGATGCCTAGCCTGTTGTACTCTTTGTTCTGCCCAGAATGTGGCAGCTGGAAGACCTTCCGCTAACGCAATCGCCCGTGACGTCGCTTCGCCGGACCTTGATCAATGCATCGCAGAACATGGTCTCGTCATTTCTCTCGTACCGTTTGTCCACCATGCGGCCATCGTTCGATCGGCTATCAAGGGCAAGACAAACGTTGTTACCACAAGTTACGTATCTCCTGCCATTCGTGAACTCGAGGACAAAGCCAAGGCGGCTGGTATCACTGTGTTGAACGAAGTCGGTGTCGATCCTGGTGTGTGGACCACCTATACGCTATCAAAACTATCGGCGAGGTCCACGAAAAGGGTGGAAAGGTATGATGCAAGCTCCCTTGTCCCTGTTATTCTGACTGGTCTAGATTCTTGAGTTCTACTCGTATTGTGGCGGCCTTCCGGCACCCGAGGCATCTGACAACCCTTTGCGTTTCAAGGTACCTACGCCAACTTACTGCAACCGACCTCGCTTGCAAGCCTCTAACCTCTCAGCTTTCTTGGTCCCCCCGTGGCGCCTTGATTGCGTAGCCAAACTCTGCCACTTTTCTTCAAGAAGGAAACGTGGTGGAGATTTCCAACAAAGATCTCATGAGCAAGGCAGTTCCATACCACGTTCTTGATGGATACTCATTCCTTGCATATCCCAATCGAGATTCTGTGCCATTTCGTCAAGCTTATGGAATCCCCGAAGCTCGCACCGTCATCCAGAGCTCACTGAGATACGATGGCAACCCTGCTCTGGTGAAGGCTCTGATTGACCTAGGCTAGCTTGACGCAGGCTGCAAAGCCTGGCTGAAGAAGGGTATCACATGGTCGCACATTCAGAAGAAGCTTACGGGCGCAGATTCTGCCGCTGAAGCTGATCAAGGTAGATGAGATTTGCAGTTTCCGCTCCGCCGAGGAACGACGTAACATCTTGGCCGGCCTCAAGTGGATGGGTCTATTCTCGGACGGAGTCGCTGCGGTCCGCGATTCTCCCCTCGACACTCTCTCCGATCAATTGGACAAGCTATGCAGCTTCCAGGTCGGTGAGCGAGATCTGGTAATGCTCCAACACAAGTTCGTTGTCCAGTGGGAAGATGGGACTAAAGTGAGTATTGATCGACTGTTCCCGGAAAAGAATAGAGGTAGCTAATATGATCTGTAACAGAATACAATCACGTCTACCCTCGAACTCTTCGGGGAGCCTGGCGGCTACTCAGCTATGGCCAAGTCTGTCGGTTTGACCTGCGGTATTGCCTCCCAGCTTCTTCTCGACGAGGAGCCAGCCTGGTGTGATTGCTCCATACTCCCGCGAGATCTGCGACACCATCCGAGTCAGAGTCGAAGCTGAGGGCATCAACCTTGTGGAGCATACTCTCTAGACATGGGAAATCGGTTATGAAATGTGCAGGCGATTTCGATGTTATGTAGTACTAGAATAACAATAGATAAGCCTTGGCAACAGAAGGTATGAGGTCGTTGAACTGAAGAGATCAAAAAGAGTCACGGCCAAAAAATGTGGTTCCGCCCGGGATCGAACCGGGGACCTTCTCGGTGTTAACGAGATGCCATAACCAACTAGACCACGGAACCGAGCTAATTGGATATGAGAGTAGGCAGAGTAGTAGCTCATACGCAGCATTGGAAGACACGAATTGAGTTGGTCAAAACACTGGACTTTGGTGCTACCCTGAACTCAATCAGAAAATATTGGCAAATAAACATCAGATGCGATGAAGCCCTGTCGACTATTACTAACATCAATTCAAGTTTAGATAATGCGGAAGTCTATTCTCGCCATATAAGGAATACTCAAATCGCTATACTAACGTTGGTCTCGTGCCCAATCCCTACAATCCATTAGCCTCGTCTCCGTCCACCGCATTATGCACATGATGATTGTTGTTATGGTTCTGCTGCGAAGGGCTATTCCTCGACGCGAGCAGCGACTCGAGTAGAGAGCCAATCTCTGGGTATATCTGTTCAATGTTCGCCAATCCCTCCGGCCCCAGCTGCACCATCACGCTGAACATGTTGGCGAACCGGGCTGCTTCTGTTCCGCGCGTCACCGCCGCTTGGAGATCTCTTATGTCGGCTTCTATGCCGCTCGAGTTCTTCTCCGCTATGTCGAGTTCCTCGGCCGCTCGTTTTAGCTCGTCGTGTTTAGCATTGATGGCTGATTCTTGGGTTTTTATCTCTTCGCTTTTGGCGGCTCGGCGACTCTCATAGCTTCGTATTGCTTGTGCGATTTCGGGTGGTAAAGACATGTTATTTTCTTGGAGTGCATGGAGTTGTGGTGCAAGGGCGTCCTCGGCGACGGATTCTTCGACAAGTCGTCGCAGCCTGTCTTGCGACTCTGCTATATCATCTTGGATCGCTTGCACGCCCATTTGGGCGGCGCGAAGTTTGCTCATGGCTTCTTGGGACCTGGACCTATGAGGAAATATTTCCTGTCGAGCAATGGCAAGCGAGGAGCGTATCGTCCGGACGTGTGCGTCAATTGCTGCGACGAAGACATTGGTCGCAGGTTTTAACGCCTCCTGGAGATTAATCGGTTCGAGAGAACGAGTAGCATTGGCCTATCAATGTATCAGCATAAGAACTCATCGCATATTGGCCAAACAGACAGTTGTATTTGGGCCAAAAGATGTGGCCATTTGGAACGTAGCCATCGGAGAGCTGAACATCATGAGGCTCTGCGCAGCTGACAGGCGCGAACCTTCTGGCGAACTATGACGGACACGCTTCTCAATCGGCGTGGGTATTGTTGTGGTCGGTCGTTTCAAATGCTTGATGTTGCGAGGTACAGGGGGAGATGGAGGAAACTCTGAGGCCACGGTAATAGACGAGGCCATGTGCTCTTCGCTCTCCTCTGAAGAAGTATCTTGACGCGATCGCGATGGGTCAATTGGTGAGTCTGGAGCGCTATAGTTTGCGGTTCTTCGCCGTCGTCCGGATCGTCGCTCGGCCGTGCCAACATCATCACCAGTGTCGTCTTGGGCATCAGGCGATTGAGGCATTGTTCGAACGAATCGCTTCTTTGCAGCGTGGACATCCTGCGCCATCAATTTTCCAGCATAAGAAGGTTTGCGATCGCGCGCAAGGGACTTCCGAAGCTCTGTTTGAAGATCTTGCAGCGTATCGCCTGGATTTCTGGCAACATGGTCTGCGACAAGGGCGAGGTCCTCTAGCAGATTGATGGCCCACATCTTGGGAGGTGCTTCGGGAACGATGTCCCATGGCCAGACACCCATAGCTTTGTATATTCGACGAGCTGCGCGAGCTCCGCGTGTTTGTAAGTATGTACCGTGGGGTTCGGGGATGCGAATGGTATCGATGTTATCGAGGGCGCCGTCGACATCAACGATGGGCGACTGCGCGTTTGGCGGCCGCGTCGAAGGCATCGCGCCTGAGGCGAGGCGAGGGAGAGGAAGCGCGCACGACTACAGCATACAATTAAATGGAACGAAACTGATATCATGTACTGTGATGATGCGATAAGATAGTGATGCTCCCAACCGCGGGCAAAAAGCCGGGTCTGGCGCCGTGATTGAACTGGTGATGATCCCCCAGCCACATCATGGAGCGTCGGGTCCAGGTCTGGTGAGTCGACCCGATCTCATGTAAAATCACGTGATATGACAGCTCTTTTCCCCATCCCCGCAGTCATGAACTCATGATGCCATATTATGGTCAATGCCGAAGCTGTAATGATTTGATTTTAAGTGAGAATCTCCCAGATATTATTGAGGAGTGTTTTGGTCATGTTACATAACGAGTTTGTCTTGTTTTGGTGATTTTCAATTGATCATCAAACTTGGACTGGCCGCGTTCTTAGCGAGGACTAGCACTGTGTTACAAAAGCAAACATCATCCGATTCTTTGTCGAGGCTTGACAAGGACATGAAATCCCAGCATGTTACAGTCAAAAATCGATTTAACAGTGCTTGAGTCACAAGGGTTCATTCTGTGGAGATACACTTATGTCACCTTGAAAGATCGCCCGGTTAGAGATTCGTATAGTAAGCATGATTGTTTGTGCAATTTGGACGATTCATCAATTTAAGGATCACCAATGTAGGCGCTGCGTTTGATAGCCTTATACTCTGTTTTAGAAGTAGAACGGGTTAGTTTCAGTCTTTGAGAGACATATGGGTCAATATCATGAGAGGATATCTGTAGATTCGAATAATGGCAAAGGATAAATCAGCCCATGATCGATTTCAAGGGCATATATCCACTCGATGGGTTTCGAAATACGACGCCTTTTTCTTGCTTTGGCATTTGATATTATCTTTAGAGCTATATATCAGCCGTTGTGAGGGACTCAGGTACGTAATCATGCGAAGAATGTATCATTCGTATCATATCTATTTCGGAGCTAAGTATTCAGAGGCCAGCCTCAACTCGCCGCACTATCTAGAGCATACCTGAGGCGATCCTTATTTCATCCTGTTGTAGTAAGCACCGAGAGCCTTGTCGACCACAGCCTTAACCTTGGAAGCATCCAACTTCTCCTCTCGGTTGAAAGTGTACAGTCCGTTGACCTCCTGCTCAATATCCGCCCTACATATCATTAGTCTCATATCAACACAGGATTCAAGCCACACTTACAATTGAGTATAGACGAAAGCACAACAGTGCCCTCCCAAAACAACACCATTGACAAGGCGCTCAATTCTCTCTACCAGGTCATCAGCGTTGGTGGCAGTAGTGTAACCCCAGTCGAGGCTGTCGCCATCTTCCTTCTTGGCTGGTGCAATGTTGACACCTCCGAATTCAGTATTCATGACTGGAGCACCAGGCTTATGCTTAGAGCCTTCGTCAACACCGGGAATTGCAGGTAGGAAGACGCCTCGACCAGCCTTCGGGCCAATGATGCCCTCAAGAGTGGAGCAGGTCTTTTCGATCTCAGGGCCATCGCTATAGTCATGGAATGTGGTTAGGTCAGTTAGGACATGCTGCCATCCGCAATTGTCATTGATACTTCGTGTATCATCAAGGCCCCTAGAACTGTTAGCATTAGTCTGAAATTGAAGCCGATATACTGACTTGGTGAGATAGTAGAGTTGACGAATGTGGTTACGCTGATCAACGTTATCCTCAAGGTTAGGATAAGCCCAGCTTTCATTCACAGGAGTCCATGTCACGACTGATGGGCGGTTGATAACCAGCTTGACAGCTTCAGTCCACTCCGCGTTGAATCGATCAACATACTCGGCACTGAACGCATAAGCATTCGCAATCTCACCCCAGACGAGGAAACCAAGCTTATCAGCCCAGTAGTAGAAGAGGGGATCTTCAACCTTCTGGTGCTTCCTGCAACCGTTGAGACCCATCTTCTTGGCAAGCTCAATATCTAGCTTGAGGCTCTCGGGGCTAGGAGGAGTCATGAAGGTCTCAGGCCAGTAGCCCTGGTCTAAGCAGAGAGCCTGGAAGTAGGGCTTGTCGTTGAGTCGCCAGGTACCGTCTCCTGTTGTCCAGTTGATATTTCTCATGCCGGTGGTTGTCTTGACTTCGTCAATGACATTCTCGGCATCATCATACAGGCGGATAACGAGGTCATAGAGTTGGGGATGCTCAGGAGACCAGAGTGCAACACCATCGCGCCAAGCAAAGTCGTTGTCCAGAGGGGCACTCTCGGTAACAGACTTGGGTAGTTTGGATCTCTGCTCTTCAGACAGACGCATGTTCAGCTTAACGCCAACAGAGCTCGTCTCTCGGGGCAGAGCCTTCTTGTCTGATTTAGAGATAGGAATACCAGCAAAAATGGATTCAAGCTCGACAGAATAGCCCTTTCCAATTCTTCGTCCCTTGACAGCGATGGTGCTTCGAAGCTGGCCAGAGTGGATATCATTGGACTTGATAACAGTGCCATAAGAGCTATCAGCAATACGAGCACTAGGAACAACCTCTAGCCAAACAGACTGCCAGATACCACCAGAAGGAGTGTAGAAGATAGTCTCTGGCTTGGCAGCCCAGTATTGTTTGCCTCGAAGTTGTGTAAGATCATAAGCCGAATCATAGACGCGCAAAGTGACTCGGTGAGTTGTAGCATCCTTAGCAGCATCCACGGCATCAGTGATGTCAATTTCGAAGGGAACGTGTCCACCACGATGACCACCGACATATTCTCCATTGACCCAAACAGTAGCTTCATAATCAACAGCACCAAATCTCAAGACCAGCTTATGACCCTTCTCCTTCTCCTGCGCTGATCGCAAGTCTGAGATGGCACGCTCATACCACATAACCTCATGAACTCCACGATCATTGATACCAGAAGCAGGAGATTGGAATACATAGGGAACATTGATTTTGGTTTTTGAGTTGGTAGTCTGTGTAGATGAAGCAAAGACGTTGTTCTGAATGAGAGAATGGGCGTCACCCATGATCTTCTGTACCACGCTGTCGTTCTGACCAGTTTCTTTGCGATCAGCGGAGGTGTTCACATTGACCTTCTCTGGAAGGCCTTTACGCTGCCAATTCTCGTTGAGGCCGGAATCGCCATCATCGAAGAGGAAATCCCATTGCCCGTTGAGGGACTCCCAACGAAGTGGGTTACGCTCGAAATCGGGACGGGGGTACGTCATCTTTAGCGGAGTGTGATAAGGCTTAGACGCGGTTTTGCAGTATAATACGTCAACAAAAGGTTCAATTGCAACAGAAAAGTCAAGTGCAAGAATTTGACTGTGAAGATGAATGGAAATGACAACTTTGGTGTTTTCACCACGCGACGATCACTTGTTAAGAGGGATTCTGCTGATGAGGGGCATTTACCTCTCGTAATCAGCAGTGGGTCTGTCTTCACCAAGTCAGAAGCCTCAGATGCGCATGTGAAGCTTTGTGATTGAGTGAGAAAAGTTGGAGATCATCTCCACATCAAATGAAATGTCTTGCGTGGATTCTTTTAAAGTGGTTCAGCTCTTCTTTGCCATTCTTTTTCTTGGAAATTTAAGGGTCTAGCGGTTCAATTGAGGTCTTAGCTGACGTTCCCTTATCTCTAGTTAGTGCAAGATGAACAGTTAATGGACTGACTGTCGACTGAGGTGAGTGAGTGAGTGAATTCTGATAGACTGTTTAACCTAATAATTATTAAAATTACCCTATGAAAAGAGATGCAGGCCGTTTCCTGCTGGTGTCTATTGAAGGACTGTGGTATCACTATACGCTGAATTGCATTTTAAACACTCGCCATCGTATCTGTTCTGTTCTGTTCTCTCCTCCTCAACCCTTGAGAATACTAGTTCCCTCCTTAACAGTTGATGAACCCCCTGAAGAGACACTAACTCTTCGGATCGTCTTCCAGGCATTGAGACTCTTCTCGGTAAAGCCACCAGTTGACTCAATGAGGGAGTTGCGGCCGAAATTCAAAGTGCCGATGCTAGGAGATGGGCTGGGGTTGGTGGCCTCGATCTTGGTCTGGACACCCATTTGCTGCCCATCAAAGATGCCCTTCTTGGTTGAGCCGCTGCCACTGCTGCCGAGACGCTTTTCGCCGGGTGCTGCGGTTTGACGGCGGCGCCAGAGCCAGAACATTACGGCGCCGACGATAAGAAGAACAACAATGATGGCAACACCAATTCCAATGCCCGCCTTTGCACCTGTTGAAAGCCCTCCCTTTGAGCCTTCTTTGTCACTGTCAGAACTTCCACTTCCACTTCCACTGCCAGAGCCACTACCGCTTCCACTGCTTCCACCACTGCTACCACCATTGCCTCCATCGTCATCTGGGGATGTCATATAATCCTTAGGGTTGCCCTCAGTATACTCGATACCTCCAGTACTGGGTTTCCTCTCCTTCTTGTCGTGATCTCCAACACAAGTGTACTTTCCCTCAACAATGCTCTTGATATTAGCATCAAACCAACTGCAGTCCATAGACTCATCACCAGAGACCTTGAAATCTCCCGTCACCTTCTTCAAGTTGAAGAACTCGACGTTTGTGAACGGTCCCTTGATCGCAATTGTGCCAGCGGACTTGAGAGCGTTGGCTGTAATATTGGTGAGTTTGTCGTTGCTGCTGATGTCTAGTTCATCCACGTATGTAACTCTCGGCAAAGCAAAGGTCGTCAGAGAAGGGTTGTCCTCCACAATGATAGCACCATTCATCTCCTTGATCAAAGGAATAGTAAGATCCTCAAATGAATTAGACTCAAAGGTCAGTGAACCATTGACCGTACGTAGGGATGAAAACTCAATCTTGTCAAGTCCGCTGAAGTCTGAGGTCGCAGTAGTAGTGCTGTTTCCGATGGACGACAGCCAAGGGAGCAGCACGGTAGCATCATTGCCGTTAGCGGTGATAGCCATAGTTGCAGCTGACTCGAGGGCTGCGAGATAAATAGTCTGCAGCGCACCATTCTGGTTGAACTGCAGGTTTCCTTTAACACCCTTCAGCTTTGCAAATGAGACCGTCTCCAGAGCATTGTTGCCCTTGACGATAAGACCCTTGTTGGCGTAGGTAAGAGCTGGAACATCCAGCTCCTTCATATCGCTGTTCGAGTCGATTGAGAAGTCTCCATTGACGGTATACACTCCGTTCAACTGCAACTCCTCCACATCCGTATCGTAGACTCTCGCCATACCTCCCACCGTGATATCAGTCTTGTGCTCAAGTGAGAGCTTGGCAAAAGCTTCCGTGATAACATAATCCTTGCCAACTTCTTCCAACGCGTCGAATACCAAGTCGAACTCCTCAACCGTGTGGTCCTTCCCGGTTCCTGTGTTCCATATCGTAAGGGCTCCTTCAATTGTCTTCAAACTCGATGCCGTGACAACCGTCTTCTTCGAATCGTGGTGGGGATAGATGACAAGGTCGCCGGTAAGTGAACTGATATCGCCGAGATCTACCGTAGCCTTGTCGGATGGCCAGGAAGAGGGATCCTTATCAAAGAGGACCGACAAAGAGCCATCGACATCTTTGCAGGATTGAACTCCATCTTGGTCGTCGGGTGCAGCGATAATGGTGTAATTGCCGGAAATGTCGCATTCTAGCGCGTTCAATCGCGTGTTAATGGCTGTTCATCTCAGGGGCTGTCTTCATCTGCTTACCAGCTGCTGCGAAATGACCTGAAAGGAGGAATGACAGCGCCAAAAAGGCGATGCGACTTGTCGGAGCCATTTTGGACTCTTTGCCCTCCATCTACGACTTCATTCAGAACGTGACCAAGACCAGCGAAAGAATAGCTGAGATCCAGCTGAAGAAGCTAGGGGTGGCCCTTCATTTTATTCATCTCGCCTAGAGGAGCTGTTGGCTTCCCTACCCCTGGTCGTTTAAATTACCACCGGCGTCCGCCAAGAGAAATTGGTTTTTGGGCTAGCACACGCCACGAGGACACTAAAAGGGGCACATTTCCGGTGGAAGCATCACCGGACTCTTTCCACGAGCGTTTGTTTGGGTATGATCCCGTTGCTCGAGCCCTTGAGTCCATGGCTTATTTCACGGGTGGCTTTGGACGATGCGCGGGAACTGTTATCTTGGCAAGTGAATGAGCCAAGTTTCATGAAACAATACGAGCTCTTTGCTTGTTCTGGCGAGTGGAGAGCTGTATTAAGCATAGCATAAGGTTATATCGGTCAGCCCGTGTTTATGCAAATCGTGAATCCTGGTCGATAATCATGAACATTGTCAATGCATCCATGCACAAACGAAGAACAATCCATATTTAGACGATTGGCTTTGATCCGTGCAAACGATCAGAGGCGTTTGACATCTGATTCAGGGTCCAATTGCACCGCTTGCGTTACATCAATGATGTATCATGAGAGAGATCGCGGAATTTACCGTGTTTATGCTTCAGGATAAATATTCTCGGCCGAGTCTCAGTGGCGGTTAACCGAGATCAATTTTCGCTAGATTGAGAGACGTATTGAACTCAAATTGACCATATCAGCCTAGTCAATTTGCACAATGGGCCAGAGGCGCTGAAAGAATTGTTCGGTGCGAAGCTATTTAATTGTGATAAGACAATCAATTTTATATATCAAGCCGAGCCGTGTGACGAGGTCAAAGCACGTCGCGAATATAAAGCGCTCGGACAGAATCACAGGCAAGAGAACAGGAAATGATTTAATCGAATAATTTTTCGTATTTTGTAATCTCGCTGTCACATTATCACATCGTTAATAAAGACATTTCAGGTAGATTAGAACCCTAACGAAGCACCGCCAGTTCCAGCACCGCCATATATACAGAGGTCCCTACTAAAAGTTTTATCCTACGCTAAAATCACTAGTGCTATTAAAAGTAGATTAGTACTTCTAAATAAGTTAATTTCCTACTAAATAATCCCTGCCTTCCTTATACTTATTTCCTCTTTTTAGCTTAATAATTTTTTCTATATAATAAAGTATCCGTTTAATCTACACTTAGATCTTCTCCTGTAGTATTACTAACTAAGCTGCCTCTTACCTGCAAATAGCTTTATATTTACTTTAAGGCATGCCTTTTTTTATTATTTCCCTTTTTAAATATAGCTAGGTAGCTTTAATAGCGTTTAAATCAGGGCTATTTTTACACTAAAGAAGTTACTATATACTAGTAAGGTTAAAGACTTGCTGCTATATATAGTAGCTATATGCTAGTACCTTATCTTTCTAAATAACTATATTAGGCCTTTTTTCTTTATATAACTATATATAAAAAAGTAATTTTAAAATAAGAATCTTCTTTTAATATTACTACTAGTTAATACCTCCCTTTCTTTCCTTTCTTATAAGTTTTCTGTTCTTTTTATTTTACTTTTAAGTAGGCTTCTTGCCTAGTAAATTCCTTAAACTAACTCTTTTTATTGCTATTATTAGTTCTTATTCCTCCTTCTTCTTTAGCTTAAGCTTATAGTTAAGCTCCTTAAGAATAAGTATAGAATCTACCTTTTCCTTCTTAATCTCTAGAACCTAGTAATAATAAGGACTTTTTTTATTATAGGAAAAGAAGCCCTAGAATATAAACTTTATTACCCCTTTTTACTATACTTAAATATAGCTCTATATAAACTGCTTATTTAATCTTTACTATATATAATAACCTCCTTATTAATATAAAAAAACTATAGCAGTTTTATTTAACTAAATTACTAACTTCTAGTCCTTTAGGGTCTAGTTATAGTAAGTAATATACTAAGTAAATCTCTTAGCTTTTATTAACTTTATTAGGCCTAGTTTCCTTATTAGCTTTATCTTTTAAAACCCTAAAGAAACTAGTATCTAATAGATAGATATTATAGAGATTTCTATCCTTATAGTACTAAGCTTAGTAATAAGATTAGTATAGGTTTTTTTCTATTTAAAGTAATTACATTATACCTTACTAATAATAAGCTTTTTTATTTCTTTTATTACCTTTATTAACTGCCTTAATTAAGGTTTATCTCTAAGATATTTATCTTTTAAAATTATTAATCTAAGATTAGGGTTAAACCTATTATTAATTATATAAGTATATATTTAGTTAACCTAATAGATTAAAAGTCCTAATATTTTAGTAACCTTAGTAAAAGACTTACTGCTATACAGGGCCTTAAAAGATATAATAAAAGCCCTTATTATAATATCTGTATTTAGGGTTATAATTAGAGGACCTACAAGATCGTTAAAAAGCTTAAGAAATCAGTTAATAGCTTACAGAGAGGTTATAGAAGGTTTATAGGTAAGGAAAATATATACTGCCTTTTTTATTGCTTTTTCTAACCTCCTAGGGTCCCCTGTTACGAACAGGGGGGCAGGACAAAACTTTTAGTAGGGACCTCCGTACCTGCTGTTTTATTTGGCATGGTCGACGCAATCCGTTTGACTAGATTCATTGGTCAGTAAAGATCCTCGAAATAGGTGACAATATTGTGGCTCACATTTATCCCAACTCATCGGCTCTTTCAAATCCTTCTGGGCATCCTTCCAGACATGTGCACACCAAGAAGTGACCAACAGATCATACACCTTCTCTTCAATCCTGGCCTTGATAGCAAGCCTTAGAAGCTCTTGAATATTACCAGTCTCATCACGCTGGAGTTTCGTCTCAATGGCAATCACCTATCCCTTCTCGTCTTTCCATGTAGTGGTATTGTTCTTCCCTTAATTCAGCCGATCCTTTAGAGAGGAGTCTGCTTTAAGTACATAGACTGGAACGATCTTCACTTGGCCACCTTCGCATACCGTGTGGCAGCCATTAAGGCATCGGTGCATGATCATGTTAGGATAAGTACGCTTCCGGCTTGTCTGTCCCAGGATGGTGATTTGTTTGTATGATTCTATCGATATGCCGTGCCTGAAGTCGTAGATATGATCAACAGTATGTTTTAGCTTTTGTTCAGAGTCGCCATTCGTCATGCGGTATCGTAGTTTCTCAATGGCATAGATTTTCCGAGTAGCGTCATACGGTGCATTGCTAAGTTGATAGAGTATTCGATTGGGCGCGTATAGGGAATAGATCTTTGTGCCATCAATAACAAGAGTCGGAAAGTCTTCTGTGGCTTGTGATTGATTTTGTTGTTGAGACTCAGATTGGGATAGAGTGATATCGTATGAGGGAGGAAGCTCTGTTGGCGCTGAAGTGGAATACTCTACCACTTGATCAGCTTTGCCAAGGTCTTTCTCGTCTGTCATCTTGTATATCGCTGGTAAATGAGAATCAAGATTTGAGATACTGCAAAGATGCTAGAAAGATGGATTTGAGCTGGAAGAGGAAATCTTCTTTTTTGAAATTTGATGAATTTTCTCAGGTTGTGAGGTTGAATTTCTCCCACCTCGAGGACTGGGGCGTCAACCACTAAATCACTAGCAAGGCGCAGTGTTCACATGACGTTGCCATAACAGGTTCGATGTAGCGCTGTGTTGCATGATTGGAAGTTGCTGGCTTGGCGAATCCTTCGATCGCCAAGCAAGGCGCTTTAAGACCCTGAAAATTGCTTTAGGGTACGTGATATATGGATTCATGATTGGGCCAAAACCAAGTACTCATTGAAGTTTGGAGAGGTTGTAAACAAGAAAATCAATACACCCAAGGTATACTATAGGATGATCAAAACAGAATAAACCTCAGATTTGATGCTTCTTGGAACCTATACCATCGTCTATGATAACAACGTCTAGTCTACGCCATTAGATCACCGATATTTCCTTGTCATGCAGGAGGTTTGACCGAAACATTTGATGGGCTTCTATATCTCCATCGAGCTTCTAGTATCGGTAAGTGCCTATATACGACTGATTAGCTTCAATTGGCTGCTAGAAATTGCGTGACTCACTATCTATAGTCAACCAGAGGGCGTAGTCATAGGCTGACTCACATTCGGAGTTAAGCCCCGAACTCTGTGTTCTCTCGGATCCGAGCCCCGAACTTTTACTATTAAGCTCAAGACTTCCAAACTTTCGAAAACGAACACAAGTCCTATGTTCAACGTCTACAACCATGAGTGAACAACCGGTTGGCCCAATTACCCCCTCGGGCACCGCGTCCGCACCCTCTCGTAGGTCCCTTGACGGACGCTACACTTCCCTTATCCCATTGGAACCATCTCACGCCGATCCAAGTTGGAAGCATCTTGGCGGCGAGGAAAACGGTCATCTTTGGACATATATGTTCGGAGGACCATACCTTGATCAGCAACAATGGAGAGAAACTGTTGAAGGATTCAGCAAGAGTGAGGATCCGCTCTTCTATACTGTTCTCTCTGGGCCACGGGATGACCCCAAGTCTGAACCTGTTGGGCAAATGTCTTATCTCAACATCGTTCCAGACCATAGAAGGATTGAAATTGGGAGTATTATCTTTGGGTCTCAGTTGAAGCAGACACGTGCTGCCACTGAAGCCTTTTATCTGATTATCAAGCACGCCTTTGAGGATCTTGGTTATCTCAGGGTCGAGTGGAAAGCCAATCATCTCAACAAACCTAGTCTCGCAGCTGCTGAGAGATTAGGCTTTGTTTTTGAGGGTATCTTCAGGTAATTATCATTGTTTCCATCTCTCGAGAACCACTGCTGACATGTTGGTATAGAAAGCATATGATTCTCAAAGGAAGGCGTCGAGACACAGCTTGGCTCAGCATTACTGATGAGGAGTGGCCTCTTGTTAAGAAGGCTTTTGAGGCTTGGCTCAGCGAAGATAACTTTGATACAAACGGAAAGCAGATCAAGTCTTTGAAGGATATTAGACAAGGCTTGACAAAGGATTAGAGTAAGTAGGCACTTGCTTGACCAACGAAGCCGTGCTGAAATTACTGGAGGGGAAGAATTCGGAATGTAATGATGACAGAATTATGAATCTCCGGTATACTGCCTGAACTGATAAGAGTGTTATTTTGAGTTGGATAGAAACCGCCACTGATGCTTACAGCACGCGCCTTACACGAATTATGAATCTCATCTAGAGTTTGCCTTTTGCCGGGTTCAAGACTATGTAACCTTAAGGCTGAATTACATCATAGAATATCGGCACGCAGATTCTATGACCGAGGCCTCATCTGAGACCATTAAATTTGCTCTTACGTGTTTATAAATTCTCATACGTTGTACTCATCATTTATAGTCGAAGCCGATTCGACTTAGTCATGCTATTGAACTCATGACCTTACCTATAGCTCAGCACATCGATACGGATGTATGAAGATCAACTTGGAAATTGGCAAATCAGTACCACGGAAGAGTGGTGGAATTATCTACGTCAGTCCAGCGTCTAGGCCTAGTTGAGTTTGCCGGTCGCTCTGTTTTGCGTAGCTCGATTGCTGTATGGATTGCCGTGCCGCGAACCTTAAAGTGGAATAATTCCAAATACCAGTATCCTCGTGATTACTATTCACTAACTAGTTTCACCTTGATTGCCACGTAAGTCTGAGCTTTGACGCTGTTGATAGCGACACATACATACGTGCTCGGACATCAGCGACATGAGCCGTTCGTACGATTGAAACTTTTTCGTGGAGTGCTCTTATTCAGTCCTATCAAGGGAATCTTTACCCGTAATGAAGAGTCTAGAACATTTGTGCGACGTTGGGCGAATAATATGCGAGTCTATTTCAGCCTTGCCGGAAAGGCGTTTGGCATTACAACCTATCATCATGTCCCAACCCCGCAATGATGAGAAGCCATTCAATTTAGCAAGGAATGAATTGCCTCAAGTGTGAGAGATGTGGCTTTGTGACTTCGTGTAGCCCGAGGCTGGCTGCATCTCAGGTGCCACATCAGATCAGGGGTCTCAAATGTAGGTGATGATGGCGTTCTTGGTGACCAAAACTCGGATCGATATTCAATCTTCAGGAGCAGTTCATACTTAGGCGGTCTGCAACTCTTGAAAACCTGTTTGAAGAGATGAGTTAACACTGGAATATCACCGCAATCAACTGCCGAGGCTCTGGACAAAAAACCAAGGAACACCAGGTGATCTAAGACAAACGGGCGGCATTATCCGTTTAGACTAGACCACAACCAGACAAGAGCCATTCCGTATTCAATCACAACGATTCCGGAATAACGCGACAAAGTTTTTCCTCTGCCCATTCTTGGATTCTTCGCGTCGCTCCCTGTCGATCTCCACACGTCAACTCCACACTAACATGGAGGACAGCAGCTCGAATACAGTTCAATATCGCTCGGCCTGCGCTGAGTGTCATCGCAGGAAGCAAAAGGTATGTCGTGGCCCTTCAGAGATGACATGCAGACCCTTGTGGGGACCTGTCGGCCGCCCCGCGGGGCCTATGAAGACACTGTACTCACTGCCAGCAGTGCAATCGAGAATGGCCTTGCAACCATTGCCAGAAACGCAAGGTCGCAGATAAATGCCGCTTCATTCAGGCGACTACTGCGAGCTCGCCGTCTGACGGACTCACGCCAAATAGTGACAAGAAGCGCTCCCGCAGTCGTGAGGATGACGTTGAACCCGACGAATCCGAGCCTGATGAGGATGACGACGACGTTGGGCTGGGAGCAATGGGCTATGCCGCTGGCCCTCTCTTTGAGTCACTCACTATCGATGCAAAGGTGAGTAGATTATCTTGATACAGACGAAAAATGCAGTCTCGGTCGAATTATGTACTAAAATTCATCTCAGAAGGACAAGAAGCCTTTGGGCGAATTGACTTGGATCCATCCAAGTAACTGTTCCCAACTCAAGCATGCCCTCGATGTCTTGCCTGGCCGCCCTCAAATGGGTAAATAGTGACCCAAATCCACCGAAATTTCGAGAAATTGTTGACTGACGATCTGCCAGACGCTCTTGTTCAGAGCTTTTTCAACAACATGAACTATCACTACTACATTATCTATCCGCCTACTTTCCTCCAGGAATATCAACAATGGTGGGAGCGAAGGAACCGTAATCAGTCACTCTCACTTCAATGGACTATCCTGCTCGTCATGGTCTGCGCGTGTGCTACGCAGCATCTAGATGTTGAGATAAAGCCTATTGTTGAGGTCGAGCTCTCAGAGCCTGCAGAGAAGCTCACAGTAGAATACCACAAGGCCGCTACGGAACTCGGAAGAGTGATTCCGGTCGGTCACTGCCATCTGCTGAATATCCAATGGATGCTTCACTCAATCTACTGGTACAAGTCGGAAGCAAAGTTCGTGGAGGCTTGGCATGTTATTGGTGCTGCTGTTCGAGAGGCACATGAATTAGGTGGGTACGTTCGATGTCCTGCGATATCAGTGATCTAATTATTGCCCCAGGTCTTCATCGAACTGCCATTGCCGAGGGGTTATCAGAATTTCAACGTGAGATGCGCCGGAGAGTATGGTGTATCTTGGATTGTTGGGATTGGTAAGTGAGACCACCAAAGTCCAAGTACATGATATGCTGACTCCTTTCAGGCAATTTGCTTCTGGCTTAGGTCGTCCAACGATCATTGACCACAGTGATATCAACGTGGAGCCACCGAGTCTCACACTCGAGGACTTTTCTCCTTCACCACTTCTGCATATGAAACTTCAGTCAGAGCTGGTCACGCAACTCGCGCAGCGATGGGGTGCTCCCAAGAACATCACTTCAGCAAGCGATATCCAAGAGTATAAGTCCATGCTAGAGGACTGGATCCGACGCTTCCCTGCAGTGTACGATGTTGACAACCCTGACACGTCGAAGGATTACAAGTTTCCGTGGATTGTCTACCACCGGTTCTATATCCATACGATGGCATATCTTATGATTCTCAACCCTATGCGAGCGTTCATGGCCCAAGTTTATACGAAAAACTCACCTGCGGATCTACTAGCAGTCCGAGAAGATGCTGTCCTCTATTCCCTCAAGAATTTGGACACAACTACTCGGTGGGCTGACCATGCTTCTCATCGAGACGCAAGATTTCACTTTATTATCTTCTCGCTCTTCGATACCGCCGCTGTTCTTTCCACCGCTGTTATCAAAGACCAGGACGACACAATCCCCAGAAAAGATGAGATCGTCGATTCAGTGGATACCGCGATCAGATTGTTAAAGCGTCTTAAGGCTCTATCGAAGACGGCAAAGACATCTCATGATATTCTCGTTAAGATGGTTCAGAAGATGCCTAGACGATCGCCACCGCCACGTGAGACTTTGAATCGTAAGAAACAACGAGTCGCTCCAGTTTCTCCAGCGAATACCAGTCATGATGTTGTTATCAAGCCTGAGGATGGATATCAACCGGAGCATGTGTCACAGGAAAGCTCACCAAGCTATTACGCTAGTTCTGAAGGCGCCCCTTCTGGATCAACGCCGCAGAGCACTCACTCTTCTTATGATAACCATGAGAACACTGGTTATGTCATGAACAACCAAGTCCCCGCCGAAGGGTATGCGAAACCCCAAGTTGCTTACAATATGGGTGTCGCGCCCGGCCACATGCCACCTCAGCAAGTCCCATCACCAAGCGCCGGTATCGATGGCATTGTCCAAGGAGGTCTTTATGGCATGCCACACGCTGATCATACTGGTGGTGGCATGGTTCCTCCAACATACGTCAATTATCATCCCCAGGATCTCAATATCGATTATGGTCTAGGCAACATCACCGACGTCGACCTCGGGGACTTCTCGCAGCTCTGGGACTGGAGGAGTCTCAACTTGGATTTTATTCAGAGCTCAACATAGCGCGTTTTCTTTTCACTTCACGTAAGGTATTTGGTGTACATAGAGATGACTTTACGCTCATTGATGAGGTACTCTGACCGAATCTTGATTTTTTTTCCGCCTTTGTTGCAGCTTGTTGGATTCGGTCTTTAATGGGATGGCTAAAAATGCTCTGCTTATATTCTTTGGGGGGTTCAGCTTTATATCTCCGGTCTTTTACGCAACATAGGATCTTGGATGCCCAGCGCGATCCTTGAGGGGATTGGGCCCAAGGACATCCGAGATCGAGATGATCTTGTAGTGTAGCTAATACAGTCAACGTTTGAAGCCAAGCCACCTTTACACTGTTGCCCTGGGCTCTCAACTTATCGTATGCCAACATCTTCATAACCATATCGAGGGACACGTGTAATCAATCTATTAAACTAACCTTCGCGTAACCGTGAAAGCCTACCTAAATTCTAATCCAGAGATCGAAGGGGAGGAAACAAAATAAGAAGAAACAAGAAAATAATGAAGTGGCCATTAAGAATTAGGGGAGTCTCAGAACTGACCAGTCCGTATGTCCCCGCCGACCGTATCGACTTCCATGAACGTTCTATCTGGGATAGCACCGTAATACTGCACATACTGATCCGCATCACGATTCTGGGCACCGATAGTAGCAAGAGTTCCCCCGGACTGGATGGTATAGTAGAAGAAGGTGATTGGGGTCACCTCATCCTCTGAGAGTACCATTTGAAAGTGGTATGGCTCAGTTGAATCTGATGTAGAGAAAACACACCAGTCTACGGTCAAGACCCTAGGCTGGTTGGGAATGTTCTCAATCTGGTATGTAACTTCGGCCCCTGAATCTTCTGAAACTATCATGTCAATCCAGTAAGGAAAAATAGCCAGCGACTCAATGTTTTCATCTGGTAGGAAGGCCAGATAGGGGACCGAATCGGCACCCAAGGCGTCTCCTAGTGTAACAAGTCCGTTGGGGCTGATATAGAGCACATCACTAGATTGACCGTAAAGCGGTACCTGAAAGGGCAGAACGATCGATGCTACACCATTGTCAGATGGATTCTGGCTATTGAATAGTGTCAGTGGCTCAGCCAGGCCCTCCGCACACGCACGTGTGCCCGTCGCTTCAGAGCTTGTAGTGGTTGAAGTTGTGGTCTCGACGTGGTCTCGACAGTTGTGGTATCGACAGCTGTGGTCTCGACAGTTGTGGTATCGACAGCTGTGGTATCGACAGCTGTGGTATCGACAGCTGTGGTATCGAGAGTTGTCGTGGTGAAAAGTCTGGTATCAGCCGTCGAAAGGACTGTTTGGCTCGAGTCAAAAGATGAACTAGCATCCGATGACAGATCGGATATTGTGCTAGTATCAGTCTCGAAACTGGATGATGGCCCAGACGTGGTAGAAGGGGTAGCAACAGGGCTTGCCGTGGAGTCCGTACCAGAACTAGTGCCAATTGTATTTATAGCATTTGCAGTAGTTGACGTGGCAGCTGTAGTGGGCTCAAGGATAGAAGGTGGCTCTTCTGACGTTCCCAAGACATCCGTGGATAGAGTCTCCAGATTTGAAGCCCAGGAGCTCAGCTGAGATGTAGGTAGGAAATCTGTGACAGGGGTTGAAATGTCCAACATAGAAGATGTTTGAGTGAGAGCAGGATGTGTTGAAAATATGATAGAAGAAGAGCTATTAAAAAATTGAACAGAGCTCGTATCCACAGGCATGACCTGAGAAGTGAAAGTTGGGAAATCTATGGCGGAAGAACCCTTTTGGATATCCTTCGTGGTCGTAGGAGCGACTGTGTTGCAGGAAGATGTCGTTCCGAGCAATGCTGATGTAGACTGAGGTTGCAGAGGTATACTAGAAGGTCGAGAAGAAGGGCTCGAGGATATATCGCCGTCTCGGCATTCGTCAACTAGAAGAAAAAGAGTCAGCCTAGCATGAGTGATACGGAGAGACGCCCATACCTTCAGTAATAGAAAGTCTTATAGTTTGGCAACCTGGGGGCGATGCAGTGAAAGTGATATAGACTTGGCCGCTGTCTGTGTCTTGACAGAAGCCTGCCTCCCCCGTTGGTAGGGCTGAGCTGAAAAATCGGAGGAATCCATCCTCATCAGCAAAGGTCTCAGTAACAGCCCCTCGAGGTAACGGTCCCGGGTAGCCGCGGAGCTCCTTGAAACTCTCGCCGTTGTAGTATATGGGCAAGGTACCATCCAGCAAACGGCCCTGTACAAGGTTGAAGATGGCGGCAGCAGCACAGATCTCAGACTGACTGCCAACAAAACCGCCAACTTCCCTGGCCTGGAGATCTCGTTTAGCGTCCTGCGATGCTGGAACGACGCGGAATATCACTGATCGACCACTGGCAGTGGGGAGTGAAGCTCCAGTAGTTGTACTTGGGGTCGAAGGAATAGTAATTGAATCATCAGGAAAAGGGAAAGTTGAGGGGATAGCTAGATCTGTAGAAGATGTCAAAACTGCTTCTGAGGTCTCTGAGATAATGGCTTCGTCAACAGAAGAAGTTGTTGGGCGAGTATGACCATCTGATACAGGGACCAGATAAGTTGACAGATAGGTTATGCACCAAGATTCAGGCTGCCTTTGACCATCTTGAAGAGCAATGGATGCACCAAAAAGACTTGCAAGTAAGAGAGGGAACAAGCGAACAGGAGACATCATGAAGAATGAGTGAAAGCATTGGGAAGAAGGAGACCAGGGAGTTTTCCAATACTGTGAATTTCTGCGACTCTTAACTACTCTGCATTTAATTGTTCAGCTCAGCCCTGTATGCACCCAACAAATAAGACGTAAGCCATCTGTTGGTTGCTTTCAATAGTTCAGGATGTTAAAATTTGTGGCGAGCAACAAGTGGACTGAGGCGCTGGTCTAGAACATGAGTCTTAATATGAGTTGTCATCGCGCCCAAGCTAAGACATCAACCATGGTACTAAATTAGCTAGCCACTAAGACTCCCTTGAGTTGCTCCCTTGCATACCAGACACAACACAGACCAACAGAATCATCAGATTGCTGTAAACAAAAACCCGTAACGAATTTTGGCGGTTCAGTCAGCCACTGTCAAGCTACCCAAGCATGGCGTCACGCGCTACATGGGTCTTCAGTGGCATACACTATTATATTCCGGCATGAGACTATTCATGTCGCCGGTAAGCCACAGTCTTTGGGTAATTAGATGGACGTTGAGGTATGGAAGTAACATTTCCGCATTACTAGCATGAGGCTTTAATAAGCGCCAAGTCCCCTTTGTGCCATTCAAAACACTTTTTCTCTGCTTCTTTGCTCAGGCTGTGTAATTTCCAGCTGCAGTCACTCGTTTTGTGCCTTTTTGCTCTTCACCCTCGTTAATCATGTATTCCAAGTCAGTCGTTGTTCCAGCGCTCTTTGCTGCTCTCGGAGCCGCTCAAGATGATGTCCAGTACGAAACCCGCACAGCAACGATAACTCAATGCTTCACCCGCGATGTCCTACATCCTACAGCTACCGTCACAGTGCCTGGACCGACATGCGTGGTTCACAAGCCAGCTGTGACAGGAGAAGCCATTATTGTTGAAGTCCAAGCTCCCGACTGTCACTGCGGCTGCCCAACTTGTGTCCATACTCTTGAGTACACAACCAAGTACCCTGCTTTCTGCTCTACTGGTATGTTTGAGCAGGAATATGTCATCACGGAGACGTACAGTGGCATGGAGGCAAAGCCTACCAAGAACGAGCACGATCTTCCGCATGGATTTACGTGTGAAGTTCAGACGTGTACTACTTGTGGCGCTGAGCCTGTTACCGCGACTATCACGTACCCTGTTCCAGGTCATTACATGAATGAGGTTGCACCAACTGAAATGCCTATGGCAACGCCTGGCAAAGAGCAGCCCGGAAAGGAGCAGCCCGGAAAGGAGCAGCCCGGAAAGGAGCAGCCTGGTAAGGAGCAGCCTGGCAACGAGCAGCCTGGCAACGAGCAGCCTGGCAACGAGCAGCCCGGCAACGAGCAGCCCAAGGATCAGCCTGAGGAGCAAGGAAACTCTGTACCCAAGGTCACTGGAGAAGACAATGGCTTCCGATCGAGCGTCAAGCCCAGCGCAGTACCTGATTCCTCCCAGAGTGCTTCTTCTGGTAAGTTCACCATCGATCTTGAGATAGGTATCAAAACTAACGCCCAAACAGGAGAATCCACAGATCACCCTGTTATTGTATCTGGCGCCATGAGTCAACATTTGGGACTGGCTGGTGCTGGCATTGCATTCTTTGCTCTTATTCAATTCTTGTTCCTCTGAGCTTTCTCTCGAAAGTCCATTGATGACATTTACTCCTACATTTTTTGAAGTCATGAGCCAAGACATCTTTGGCCGATAGAATAATTTCACTATTTTGTGTCTGCAAACTCAATTACACTTCTCATCGATATCGGAGTCCCTAGGTGACGCAAGTGTACCTTGGCCTACTAAACAGAGTAAAGATTGTCAACAAGGCCCAGATTATAGGCATCGACGTAATGTTAATGCTACGGGCGGTAACCGCGGCTATACCGAGCAGGTTGCTCCATTTGAAGGTGGGACATCTCCATAATAAAAAGACTCTATCAGAAAGAAAAGTTACTCATGTGCGATCACAATGGCCAAGGAAATATGCAAGTGTTGGCGCATACAATGATAATTGTTTGGTGAGATTAATCCTTGCAATACAGAAACGTTATGTCGCATTGCCTTGACCTGTCACAGAGTGAAACAGACCAATGAGATGGACTTTTCTCGGGCAGTTGAGCCTCAGCTCTCACCAATCCCTGTCCGTGGCCCTGGATCGAGGCCCAGGAGCAAAAGTTCCGGTGGGTAGCATCTCGATAGACAATGAAGCAGGACCAAAACATCGATGTGATATCATTATCCTGCCGTCGATTCTGAACGCCCAGCTTAAATTACTCACTGTTCCAAGCAACAGTTGACCTCTGTTCCCCTTTTTCAGTGGTCGCACGTGATAACGCATGGTGAAATTCCCAGTGGCCCAGGTGACCTCTCATCCCCACCCAAAAACTCACCGCCCGGCCGAGTCCCGACTGGGTGAGCTAACACTAAGGTTTGGTTTGGTTTAGAATTGGTTCCCATCGTTTTTGATACAGGTCAGGTCTTGTCAAGACTGTACCAACACACGACCTTGTTGTTGGAGCGTTTGCTTCGGCTTCAGCCTCAGCCTCCCACCGAAAGCCACGAGGGGGCTTTTTTATTCTTATTCTCCCTGACTTTCTTCCCCTCCCCTTCTAGAACAATGTCCGACGAGGACGTCGATATCCTCGGCCCAGACGGCCAGCCCCCAGCTCGAGTCGACCGTGATCGAAGAGCTCCGCGCTTTAGCTGGACTCCCGCATACGAAGCGACCTTCTTCCGAAGTCTCTGCGAGAGCGTCCAGCTCGGTCTCCGCGAAAACTCCTCCTTCAAAGCAGAGGCCTGGGAGCGCGCTGCTCTGGCTCTGCAGGAGAGTCATGGCGCCTATCCAGCGAAGAGCCACCTGATCAACAAGAGTGACAACGCGAGAAAGCGGTTTCGGTTATGGAGAGGTCTTCGTGAGGACCCCGAGTTTGTCTACAACCCGGTTAAGAGAACGGTCACTGCTACGGAGGAGGCGTGGACTGCCCATATCGAGGTAAACATTCCTTGTACCATGACGATGCAATGATCAGGAATCGCCATCATGCGAACGACGAGGCCCAGCTGCTGTAGCCTCGCGCATACGAAGTGACTGTGTCAAGCACATACTGACTCTAAAATAGAGGGAACCGCTTTCTAGGGCGTTGCGCGGCCGACCCTTTGATCATGAAGACTTTATGGAAGTCCTTTATCCAGATGTCATCGGCTCGGGTGGCGCTCCCAAACGCATAATGAAACCACGGAGACGAACAGACGGCCCCATGACCGATGACCCCGATATGCCGGGCACCGGTATACTCAATTTGACAAGCGATCCTCCTCCTCCTCGACCTCCTGGCCTCGAGAGCCCGAACTCGCGTCCCATGTTGACTCAAACTCCAACTACATCCTCCACTGGGTCGGCGACCCTGCCGCGACCGACGTCTACTGCGATTCCTCCACGCGGACCACCGACTGTAGCAAATGCCAATGCTCTTACCCCTCCCGACGAGACTATCACACAGAGCCGCAAGCGACAGCTGCCCACTACAAGCACCCCGAACATGTTCGAATCGACGCCACCTGCTACTACTATGCCTATGGGTCAGCCAGCCCCCGAATCTCCTGGCAAACGTCGCCGTACTTCGTCCAACGATGGTTCTCGTGCTCTTTCAGCGTCTGTTCTCAACTCCTCCATGCTGCCATTGGCTGTGCGTGATGGACCGAATGCTGGGTCTCCTTCCCAGGCAGATAGCCAAAACACTAACGGGACCAACGGGCCTGTTATGGAGGAGATTGTCGAGGCTGTACGATCTCGAAATACTCTACGCTGGCAAGAGGAAGCACTGGACATATTCTTCCGTGACTTTGCAGACGAGGATCTTGATCTGCAGGTCAAGATCTCTGAGGGCGTGCTCATCAATGAGTGCAAAGCCATGGTGTTTTGTAAGATGCCCAGCCGTGTGCGACAGCACTGGGTCAAGCGCTTCAAGGAGGCTCCTTTCCGGCTGTAGTATGTCGACCCTTGCAACTTACGCCTCAGGCATCTCTAGACCGATGCCTGTGAAGCACGAAGAACGAGGGTGATGACCATGGACCTCGAGGCATCAACACCAAACACAACAATCTAAGGAAACAAAGACACATATCCACAGCAATCAGGGCAGGAGTGATAAAAAAAGAAATCCAAGAGAGTATGGTCTGGCGCTTATTGGGTCGTGTTGAAGATACCAAGGGTTACGGATATGAAAGCGACATGGCGTTCTATTTGGGCAAAATCATCTATCTGTTTTCTTGCTTTTTGTTTCTGCTTTTTCATGTTTGAGGAGTTGCATTTAGCGGGACATTCATCTAGGATCGGGTGATAGTTATGTGAAAGGACGGGATTGTTAGGGGTTATGGAGCTGCTGGCGGGTTGATGAAGCGTGCTTTATCATGTCTTTTTTTGTTGATACCTAATATATATAATTCTCGCCTCTCGCTACTCCATGTCCATGACAGAAGTCGAGCCCAGGCTTTTTGGGGCTTCATGAATATCATGGCGTGGCCTTGTAGGGCCGGTGAAGTCGAGAGGAGATCCATCTATCAACACTCTGTCATCGCTTACAACATGAAAGAATATATGGCACGTATGCTGAAGAACTACTCTATATTTACCACTTGAATGCTGGCTCATACATATCTACCTTGAGGTTATTGCTCATTTAAACCAAAAGCATCAGCCGCCGATCTGTAACTCATGACATCAACCGATACCGTCTATCTCTCCATCAATATTCACAACACATGCAGCTTATCCCATTGACATCATTATTTTCTATTTATCCATTATTTTGTCCCGTAGTAATTAGTTCTTTTCGATCCCAAACACCTTATTTTTCTTCCTAACGATCATGGCACTCAGCCCAGATTTGACTCCTCCTCTAAGACTCCCTTGGCTCTTAAAATGGGCCCCAACTCCTTCAACCTCACAGGCTTCGTCAAGAACAAATCCAATCCGCTGACAGTAGCCTCCCTCTGCGCCTCCTCAGATGCCAATCCTGTCAAAGCAAGTATCAGAGCAGGCCTCAACCCCTTTTGTGACTCAAAAGCACGAATTCTCCTCGTTGCTTCAAACCCATCCATGACCGGCATCGAAATATCCATCAAGATACAGCTATATCTACCAGGGTCAGCTTCATATGCCGTGACGGCTTCTAAGCCGTCTGAAGCTGTTTGATATGGTTGTTTGAGCTTCTTCATGTATGAGGAGAGGATCTTGAGGTTGATGAAGTTGTCATCAACGAGAAGGAACTCGGAGGCTCTGAAATAGTCTTTTGGTTGTGTTGGGGTTTCGTCTTCGCTCGCGGGGAAGGGTGAGCTTGGGTTTGTTAGTGAAGGGGCAATGGTGGTGACAATGCTCAAAGATTCGGGCTCTGTTGATGCTGTGGTTGGAGATTGGGTAGATGTTTGCATGACTGTCCAGCGATACAATGCTAGTGAACATGCTTTGGCAAGCTTTCGAGGACCGAGTCTTGATATGTTGTTAGCCTGGAGCACGGCATATAGGGGGTATGAAAGATTACTTACGGTTGTGAGATGAACTCGAAGACTCCGGGACGTGGTATTGCCTTCGTGCCAGTCGCATACTGATGTGCAGTAACAGCATTGGCACAGAGCACAATGTTTGGAATATCTGGGACTGAATTCTGCAGAGCATAGGGTTTTTCAAACGCCTCCTCAGACCAAATCGCAAGGTCTGGCATGAAGCAAGGTGTCTCTGAGGTGTTGTTGACCTGCATATTTAACCACTCCTGGCACATATCCTGCACAAGTTGGTCAGGAGATTCGATCGTTCTTTGTGCAGAACCGCCTCCCGTAACAGATTCTTTGCTGAAATCGACCAATTTGACCCGGAGACCTCGAAGCTTTTCTGTCTGCGCGTCGAAATCTTCTTCTCGTTGTCGAATTTCACAGACGTTGTGATGGCAGTCGTCGCCAAGCTTCATTGGAAGTCTCACTGTTACTGTAGTGCCAACGCCAACCCGGCTGTCGACAGAGATGTGGCCTCCAAACTGTGCAGTTATCTGCTTTACGAAGCTAAGTCCGAGACCCGTGCCAGGAGATAAGTGGTTCTCTTGCGAGAATGGTTTGAACAAGCCGTTTTGCAGAAAGTCCTCGCTGATGCCCACGCCAGTATCGGAGACCTTGATGGTTACCCAGCAGTCATTATCATCAGCACCGAAAGCGTTAGTCTGCTCTAAAGAGACCTTGATAATTCCAAATTGCGTGTACTTGAGAGAATTGCCGAACAGATTCATGATAATTCGACGTACGGGGCCTGGCTGGGTGTAGAAACCCCACGATGGCCGTGAGTCGATGACCAGGAAAACATCGACGTCTCCGATTTTCGTTGAAAGATTGCCTTTCTGTTTCAATGGAGCTTGAAGCTCGTCCATGGCTTGCATGGTGTCCATTCTGCGGATAGACATGTGGCCAGGTCGTCGAGGTGTTTGGCTGGATGATGATTGGGCAAGGGTGACCTGTTGAAAGTTGAATCCAGCGTAGACACTCTCAAGAACTTCTTCAGCCAGGACATCTAGCTGTACGACCTTTCTTGATGGCTTCGAAGCTATGCTAGCGAACGAGGACCTGTTGGTACCACTTCCATCTGCCTGAGTCTCTCGAGTCGTTTCTTGAGGTAAGGCCTTGTTAATCTTGGAATATTCGAGCAAGTGGTCAATCGTATCTGAGAGTGTTCGACAGCATGTTTCAATGGTTCTAACAATGTTTTGTTGTGGGATAGTAAGGTCTGTATCGTTAAGCAACTCGACGCTTAGGACAGCACCATGGAGCGGTGATCTCAACTCATGAGACAGTGAGCCAAGTGCATCAGTCTTGGCTTTGTCAGCAGCTAGGGTCTCCAACTTAAAAGCCTCGGCCGCTGCGAGCATACCGAGAGCTCTGAGGTAACTCAAGTCAAGGTCGATCGTGAAGGTACGCTTGATATTGTAAGTGTGAATAAAGCCACCAGCAGACCATCGTTTCTTCCTGAGGTCCCAGACAGGAACGAATGCAATGCTCCGAGCACCAGGGAAGGTCTCGAGAAGAATACTTGCTTCTCTCTGCTGAGCTCGGAACCTGTGGTTTTGTCTGTTCTGTAGGTTTTCCCAGTCATTGCTGTTTGATGGATGACAAGTTGAATCACCGGGCAGTTCGTCTTGAAGTAGATTTCCATCAGTGTCGTAGTTGAACACATGACCTCTAGGATACTGTCGAATCATCCTTGCGAGAAGGGCTTGTGGGAGAGCAATATGAGCTGTCCCATGCTCGGAGGAGCCGAGCGCCTGACAAGAGGGTCGTAGACGGTCATCAGAAGAGACAGTTGTGCAGGCATCCTCACTCTCATTGTAGCTGAATGTTGAAGGTCGTCTAGTCGCCAGGTCCTCATCTATCCATTCAGTGGAAGAGCCTGCACTTGAAAACTCCAGCATGTCTGCATTGAGGAACAAACAGCCATCGGTCTCAATAGAATCCTTGACAATTGACGCTGCTTTTGAGAAGATTTGCTTTGGAGTTTCGAGGAGCTGACTTGGATCATGGGCAAACCTTGATCTGGCCGGTGGATCGCACATGATAACCTCTTTGGTGTGAAACGCGTTGGTCGTGCGGGAGTCGGCTGTGGCAGTTGAGTTTCTGACACTCATTCCTCCCAAAGCCTGCTGCAGGTCGTCAATTCTTGGCCTTTGCGATCTGGCCATGCCGTCACCTCTCGTCTCATGTTCTGCATACTCTCGTCCGGTAGAGGAGACGTGGCTCAAAGGCGCTGTGTTCCCTTCGACAAAACTGGTCAAACCCCAGCTCTTCCTCTCGCTCCTTCGTTGTTGGCTTTTCAGGCTGATGGTCTCGAGATGTTCAGTCACGGCTCTTGAAAGCTCTCTCATAAGCCTTGAGTGACAATCCTCCCATGGCAGTGAAGGTTCGGTATGGATCACGCAGATAACTCCGATGTTGACACCTCGATCTGTGCGAATTGGCACTGCGGCGTAGAATCTTGCGGCGCCTCCGGGTCGACAGTAAGGTTTAGTTGCATACTCGGGATCGAGGGTAACATCAGGAACTACAATAACAGGCAAGTCGTGGTTGGCCCTTGGTCCAGATTCATCTGATTGAATTTCATCAGCACATAATGTACTTTCACAAGCACTATGTGACCGCGGGATTGCAGTTCCACAATGCCAAAGAGTTTCCGGGTGAGCGTCCTGTCCCAAGCTTGGAATCAAAGGGGTTATCGATGAAGCTTCCGCGATGATATACTGATGAGTCTGATCAAATAATGAGATCATTGAGCGTGCGGCACCAGTTTGAGAAGCCGCGAGACGAGCCAAGGCCGTCAGTATGACATCGGGACATGTCGAGAGCTCATTGCTCGGAACAGGCGACCCAGAATCGTTGAAGCGAACATTGGTGAAAAGCGAGTCGTCATATCTAATTGGATTTCAGCAAGATAACTCAACTTTTTCTTTAGGGTGAAATTGCCTCGTTACCTGTACGTCTCGCGCTCCCGAGTGGCCTCAGAAACGATGCTTTTCTTGGGCACCTGTACACGAGCTGGACTGGCCATTCTCAGCAGTGCGTATATTCGACGGAATCTTCAACGGTTTCCCCCAACGGTCATTCTCACCGTTGGCAAAAGACAGGAGATGAGCATTGAAGGTTGGGTTCCTAGGGCTTGCCACTAGGGGCGAACGCCGAAGACCGGGAGGCTGGAAGGTAGAGTTTAGTTAGGGTGAGTCTAGACTCGGCGATTATGCTAGAATCGCCACAGAGCGGCGATCGACAAATCTGCGGTTGAGCTGGGGACGCGAGTCTCAGTCCAAGTGGAGCATCATGTCATAGTTGGCGTTAGAGGCACTCAATTCCTCCCTCTAGTTGATATCTTGAGCTTTGGATTGGTGGCTGCTCCTCCGTTACAAAGCCACGATACGGGCTGTGGATGGAAACAGGTTTACCCGTCTGTGCTGCCGTTTCTGTTTTTGCCGATCATCGAGATGCCTACCGTTTCTAGAGTCCTTCCGTAAAACTACAAATAATTACTGTTTTCTGTCAGCCTGTCAAGAAATGCTACCATTGCTGTTAGCTTGCACGGTTAGCTGGCATGTTCGACGTTGACAGGTAACGCTTTGAAAAGAAGAACGATCGATTAGACCCCTGTCTGGGTACCTGGCTGTGGCTTACATACATTCAGATTGCGACGCTATGTGGCTTTGTGTGTACGAGATCCGAAATTATGTTTATACGACCGCGTAAACAGAGCATAATAATCACTCTATCAAGATGTGATGGACTCTCTCGCGGGCTTCTGCTAACGGTATCGCGTTTACGAACCAGTTCGACGAGATCAAATGCCTGCGTGTCACGTGAAATGGCTAGCTTCCGATGTTTTAGACTGAACCTCGGTTTATGAGCTTCCGTATCATTGAACTGCATCTCTCCGATGGTTGGAGGTAACCTATTCTATCCTCATATATCACAAAAGTGCAAGATCAGATTTCTCGCTCAAACCTGACTTTCACTGAGGTTACAATGACTCTTCAGTTCTCTTTGTCTCAGGCTTCTCTAGCAGCAGCCATACTCGGTTCAACTTACGGAACCTACCTGGCTCTATCTCCTCCCAATCCCAGCGAACATACAGCACCATCAACAGGCGACTCAGTTCGATGGCTATTCTTGACGAGAAAACACACCACAAAGGTCGTCCTGGCCCCTCTCGGGCTGCTATCGCTTCACACTGCTAGCCTAGCCTTGCGCTACCCTAATATCCCTCCATCTCTTGTTCATCACGGAATTGAAAACGGGCTCAATCCAGACCTGATTACATGGTCTGCTGCAACTACAGTACCTCTAGCTCTAATTCTCTGTGCCGGTGTTCCTCTGCGTTTGGTACCGTATGCATCACTGGGCAAAAACTTCACATTTGCTCTGAAAGAGCCAGACCAGTTGAAAACTACCGGTATTTATCAATATCTCCAACACCCAAGCTATACTGGTCTCGCTATTCTCATGATTTTCAACGTGGCACTGCTTGGTAGACTGGATGGTGTTCTGAGCTGCTGGATCCCTCCGAATATCTATGAGACCTTCTGTTCCTGGGCTATAAGATTTCTTCCTTTCACTATATCGGGTATCATGTTTGGAATGTGGACCAGAGTTTCTGAAGAGGAGAAGATGCTCAAGAGGGCTTTTGGAAAGGAATGGGAGAGTTGGCATGCACGAACAGCTCGCTTTGTTCCTTTTATTCTTTAGCTGATTTATGACTTCCATAAATCAAAGTGCCATCAAAAACGACCTTGGTTTCATACCATACTTGACCGCAAAATGAGTAAGGCTTCATTCGACGCTATCATAAGGAAATCGAGAAGATCGTTGTCGAAGCACAATGGCGACACGTAAGGCGAATCACAGTTTTACATATATAGTAATTATATTCTTAAAAACCACAAGATGTATGTTCAATTTGATACCGGAAACTAAATAATTGAATAAATCAATACCAGCCTCTCTCCATCCCAACATTTGCTTCAAATAACAACTTTATGTTCTGCAGCTCTTCCCAAATTTCAACGATGTACCTAGTTCCTCCATGGTACAAACCATAAGATCGTCATCCGTTTGTGGCTCTTTCTGCAAGGTAACTATCTCAAATTGGATGTCCCAGCCGAGCCCTCGCCTTTCGGACCGCTTCATGGAAAGCTCTATGTGGCTGTTGAGTTGCCTCGGCATGATCCCCTTCCATTTCTTTCCGTCTTGGCGACAGTTGCTACTAGTTGCTGGAAAGAAAAAATTCCCGTTGCGTCTCTTTATACATATGATGACCACCTGTGCTCTCATACCCTAGAAACTTCGGCATGCGTCGCATTGGGGGACGCTGAATGATAGTCCCGTCGTTATTGGAAGCCGGAGTTGTTCCTATAAGCTGAGTATCTTGGCTTTCTCGATTTTCTTGAGCGTCGAAGATTTCCTCCTCCTTACAGAATCTCAAAATCTCGTATGTCATCTGAAAACGACAGTGGTTCTTGGCAGTCATGTGGTGTTGAATCCCCTCCGACGTGCGACGTTGTTTGCCGCAAGATACACATTCGTAGCAGCTGAAAATGATGCTATAAAGGCATCTCACAACAGTGATAGGCTTAATACCATGGACTTCTAGGTTTGGGATGGTGAAGCTGTGGCATGTCTTCATGTGAGCCATGTTCTCGTCGAAGGTCGAGCTCGTGTGGCGGCAAAAGAGGCAGAGTTCTTCATTAAACTCTGCGTTCTCTACCTCACAGAGCTCTGACCCATCCGTTGGCCTTTCGTCTGAGCCTTGAGTCCATGATTCCTTAACTCGATCCCAGTTTTCCATGGCTTTCTCCATGACATAGCGAGGAATACATGGGCCACTATATCGAATTTGGATCTTTGAAATACTAAAAGTCGGTTAGTGTATGTAATAAAGCGAGAAAGGAATAGGTAACTTACTGCTTGTCTGATTTTGAGTGCTCTCTGTGCTCCTCAAAGGTATTGAAGTGGACGCAGCAAGTGCTGCACCAAGGCTTGCCAAGTTGCATGTTGGCTAACGAGGGAATGGTGAAAAGTTGGAGATACAAGGACACCTCTTATAGTCAATCCTGAAACCTTTTACTTTGGCATGAAGACCTAAACTTTCGGAAAGTCGATCAAAATCATCTCGTGGTCTGGCAAAAGCTGTAAGTCTGAAGTGATAAACAAGCTAAGGGCTCCGAATATCATAGATATAGCCAACGAGAAGAGTAGAACCGGAAAGTTAAACCTTACTGACAGATCTCGACCCGAAGCCAAAAATAAAACGGTCACGATATTCTACCAAACTACTCAACTGTGATAGGCTACTGTTGTAGAACGTAAACTTTATGATGCTTAATAGACAAAATACCAAAGCCAAAGTGAGAAATGCTTTAACGGAATAAACTTAGTTGTGTCTAACTTTTATAACATATCACCGATCCCTCAGTGCCTTGAGTATAGCAGTCGCCAACTCTGCGTTTCTCGTGAACAAGTCCAACTCATGCTCCGGGTACCCAGATTGAATAGCGATCACGGCGTCCAACTTTGGAACTATGTAGATAGACTGGCCATACATACCAATCGCCGCAAACGCACCATCGTCTCCCATCTTATACTCCTTGTCCCCCCTGCCTGTCGTCCACCAACCACTTTCGTAGCCAAAGTTGGAGACAAAATTATCCGGCTGAAGAGCCCTGGGCCCGACACTGTTCTTGGCATCAGAAATGTCTTGGAACCAACCAGGTGGCACATTGGGGCCTTTCGCTCCGTCTCTGAAACTTTCGAGAATAAAACAACCGAAGCGTGCCATGTCTGTCAAAGTTATCGAAAGACCTCCGTGACCATCCACGTGTCCTGCGCCAGTTGTTCGTATGTACCCGTCGTATTGCATTCCAGCAGGATCCCATATCGTGCGCGAGATGTATTCATTCAGAGGCTCTCCGGTTGCGCGCGAGATCGCTGTCGACAGCACATAATAGTTCGGGTTGTAGTAGTGAAACTCTTCCCAAGGCTCAGCCACTTTCCTCGATGTCTTGAGCCACTTGATAACAGCTTCAGGATCCGTTTGGGGATAAAGCTCAGTGGCATACATAGGATTGGGCACATCTGCGGGTCGCTCTTCTTCTGATTGTTCAACTACCCCTGAAGACATGTTGGATAGAGCAAGAAGTGGCACGTCTGCCCAAGCAGTTCCTCTCAGCTCTTCGACATGGCGAGATACTGGGTCGTTGACGGATAGTTTCCCTTCTTGCTGCGCAATGGCCAGAGCTGTTGCAACAAAAGACTTTGTGACTGACTGAACGTCATTACGAGATGCTTGGGAGTTTCCGTGTCTGTATTCTTCGAGTTTTATGGCTCCATTCTGAACAACAACGCAGCCAGTCAGTCCATATCGGCGCATGAAACTACTGAGATCAATCCCAGAGTTTTCCTTGATAGCTTCAGCTATGTTGAAAGAAGTATCTCGAGTAAATCGTCTGAGATATGAGCCATGTCTGACTTGAGTTGTTCGGTTCTGGAAGGTTTCTTCGCGGAGCCGATAGAGAAGCGGAGTGTAAGCTGGATCAGCTGGGTGAATAGATGATAGGCTAAAGCTTCCGATATGATCACTCAAGTGTGGCATGTCTCCCATTTTGATTGGATGTCTTCAATTTTCGATACGTTTCATAGAAGAAGCTGGGTATCGTTGATACTGGGATTTGCAGGTTCGGCTATTTTTGAAGTCGGGTCGCATCCGAAGCTACGAAACGGAGATGGGAACCGGGGTTAATAAGAGGTTCATCAGACCTCCAATCATGATTTATCATTACCGTTTGTGGTGTCCACCCAAAGTACCTATTATCGGCAGACTCGGCCGAGCCAAACCGGCCATAACCCTCCGAACTCTGAAGCTGGTATCAAATGTTAGACCTATGCTATGATGGTATGAAGACTTTGAAATTAGTTTACCAGCAGACTTCTGGTATGCAATCACTGAATTTGACTACGTTGCGGTGCATCCAGGGGAGTAGACTTACACAGATGTCAAAAGATCAGCCTTACAAAATTACGATGATCACGTCAACTGCATGTGTAATGCTGTGCTAGAAAGAGTGATTGTATACGCCAAAGGATCACCAGGATGTCTGTAGGTTTATCTGAGCTAACGATAACCCCCACTCTTGATGGAAATGCGGCGTTGATGGATATATAATCCTCACGTTGGGGTAAGGGAGCGGGCTCACTTCTGACTCCGACACTATCAATTCATCCTCCGTAAACAACTCATCATGCTAGAAGTCCACTGCTCAGGCACGCCTTATGAGGTAAGGAAACTCCATTCTAAGAACGCCGTGATCTAAGCTGGAGGACTAACTTATGGCTCAACTATAGATCGGCCATCAACATGGCACAGCTGCAAAAGATAGGGTTGTTGGGTCTGTCGCTTTTTACAAAGATCTGTTCCAAGAATCATGCGCCATGAACTGGGAAGCAGTACGCCAAGAGGCTCAACAATACATCCGACCTCTGCAGAAGCTATCTCCACGCTATGTCGAGGAGCTTCAAGGCCTAGCCGACGGCGCTGGCTTCCAACTAGTTGATATCGTTGCTCTCAACGTTCGAACAGAGATCACATTCGGACTATATACTCGAGTCCCCAGTGCACCTATCCAGACCGATGGCTGCACGAGTGCTGCATATCGTCAGCCTAACGGGGAGGTTCTCCTTGCGCAGAACTGGGACTGGCAGCCTGAACAGGCACCTAATCTTTTCATCTGTCATGTCTCCCAGCCTGGAACAGATATACCTGGTATTTCGATGGTGACTGAAGGGGGTGTAATTGGCAAGATTGGTATCAACTCCTCTGGTGTAGGAACCTGTCTAAACGCTATCCGAGCTCGGGGCGTTGATAACACCAAGATTCCCATCCATCTCGCCCTGCGAACAGCTTTGGAGTCACATTCGGCGCGCGAAGCAGCCGACAAGCTGTATAAAGCGGGCACGGCTGGAAGTGGTCACATTCTTGTGTCAGATCCATCTGAAGCTATAGGCTTAGAATGCACCAGCATAGGTATCAAAGAGATCAACTTTGACGGCAACGGAACACTTATTCATACGAACCATCTGCTGCTTGAGCATCCCGGAGTCGATGAACCCGGCTGGATACCCGATTCCACAGACCGCATCAAGCGCATCGCCCAGCTTCTTGATGACAGATTGGCGACCTCAACCATCGACCATTCTTCATTCTTTGAATTCTTCAAGGACGAGCAAGGGTATCCAACAGCAATCAACCGTGACCAGTTCTCACCCGGGAACGGCAAAGCAACACTTTTCACCATTAATATGGACCTGGCCAAGAGAAAAGCAATTGTCACTATGGGGAGGCCCACGAATTGGACTGAGAGAATCGAACTATCACCAGGCTTAGCTTAGGTAGAAAGACAAGCCTTGTAACCGAAATAAATAAAGCTGTTACTGTTTCGATATTCTTATTTCTGCAAAGTCTTTAGCACTAAATTATAAGACTAGATCTAATGCCTAACTTTGCAAAACTGTGGCAATGCATAATCAAGAATTGTTGCTAACTTTAGACGAAACGGCAATCCATTCCTGCTATGGAACGACGAGAGCTTATGGGCATAAAGTTTATTGGGAAAAATTCATGTCAAGGCACACAAGATCAGAAAGATAAAAAAGTAATATTGGCATAGGAAACCTTTCCGATGGAAATCTTGCCCCCTATCTCAGGTGTTCAGAAGATGCAGGGTAACCTGCTTTCGACTGTAGTAGACGGTGTGTCATTAATCCGTTCCGCGAGATCTGGCCTTATCATGTGTCTGAACACCTAGAAATCATGATGAAAGTTGTCGTTGCATTGCTCGACAACCACAAGCTTCTTCCCTCGAGTCCGTCGCCATGGTAAGCTAGATCGAAGAAGCACTTAAGCATACATACGCTAACTACTAAACTTAGAACATCGCCTACAACTCCGCCTTGCGGCAAAGCAAGTCTCTCCGCGCAGAGCTCTCCAACCTCAACAGCAAACCTCAAGCTTCTCCCTCCGAAATTGGCAACGTATCCGCCTCAATCGCTTCCTTCACGAAGACCCTCGATGAATATCAATCCCTCGCCCGTCAGGAAATCGTTCCTAAGAAGCAAGAGGAGGGCTTGCAGCGAGTAAAGAAGTTCCGCGAAGATCTCTCCGACTTTCGGACGCAAGTCGATTCGTTGAAGAAAGTTCGTGATGATGCTCAGCACCAGGCAAATCGCACAGAACTTCTTGGCCGGAGACCGTATAATGCTACACCCGAGAACCCTTATGCGAACGCTACAACAACAAACACGCACTCTGCGTTCCAGCCTCGACACCCACCTCAAGCCAGCGCCTTGACAACTGGCTCACCAGATGAGCAGCGCGAGGCACATGCATTTAGGGAGCAGAACTTCTTCGCAAACACAAACCAAGCGCTAGACGACTACATTGCGCGCGGACAGGCTGTACTGGGCGATCTAGGTCAACAGCGAGAGATGCTCAAGAGCACCCAAAAGCGACTCTACAACGTCGCCAATACCCTTGGCGTAAGCGGCGATACGATTCGTATGGTTGAACGACGAGCGAAGGAGGACAAATGGATCTTCTTTGCGGGCGTCTTGATATTCTTCCTGTTTTGTTGGCTGGTGCTCCATTTCTTGCGGTAGAACAGAACCCGAACTGGGCTTCATGTAATTGGAAGAGAAATGTCACAGAAATGTACGCTTAGGGGTATCAGCGCGGCGCATGGAGTTTTTGAGTCTCTTGTGTTGTCTTTTCGTTTGTATCATACCACGCCGAGTTAACAAGTTCTTTGCTGAAGCACTATGCTATTCGTCATCGCCGTCGCCTTCTTTGAGTGCTACTGTGAACAGTACATCCTTGTCCGTCGTCACCGACACGACCTGGGACTCGGGCAGGATATGATTGCTAGTACTCAATTTGCCGCCGATCTCAGTGTGCCAGTTCTCAACGTCCCATTCGAAGCCCTTTGTCGTGATGTTGGCAGCCTCTTTCAGAGGAATGATACCAACATGCTTGCCAAAGGCATCTTCCTCCCCCTCCTCTCGAACCTGGATCTGATGACTACCAGCCCTGAGCAGGAATGTCAAACTTGAGCCAGAAAGAAGGAACAGTCGACCGGTCGCATAATCGGGGTCGTTTTGGAAGAGGTACAGATGGTGAAGCTGAGAAAGGCCTTGGTCAACACGGCCCCCGATGCCTCCAAGTGCGACGATGTCGATGCCTTCGGGGTATTCTTTGCGAATCCAGTTAATAGCCTTTGCAAAGTCGGTCGACTCTTGGTCGGCGTCGTGGATGACTGTCGCAGGGGAGGGTTGCGACGAGTAGAAATCGCGGACTTGTGGGGTGAGAGAATCGAGGTCGCCAATGATGAGTTGAAGATTAGACTATAGGATTAGCAACCATTTAATATTATCGTCCACGAGCAGTATCGCAACGTACGTATTTTCCGTGGAAAGACGATAGCTTGTGTAGACGGTTTGCTCCACCATCTGCGGCTACTCTCACAGAAGCTGTGAAATAGACGTTAGGTACTGAGACCGCAATAGCAGCATGTTAAGCTACGTACAGTTCTTCCAGAGCTTGCGCAAATTGACGCCGTTCTTCAACGGCTGGTTTAGAATGAGCAGCGCAAAGTCCTGGCCTATGTTATAGTCCTGGAGCAGCTTTGCTGGTCGCCATTCGAAAGATTTGGACGCCATGATTGAGGATGTCTTTAGTTAGTATGCGACTTGCAATGAGTAGAAAAAGATGAAGTAGATGCGATCCAAATCGTCGGGTCCCTTGCGTGATATTTGCAAGTTGGCAGATCAAGAATGATTTTGCTTTTTCCTCTCCCTGAGAAATGGCGAGACAATGTCTAGCTCGAGACGCTTCCCCTCGATTCCTGTGCGACAGCTTTCTCCCTTTCTTTCCTTTGTCTTCTGCTGATCACTCAAGCCAAAGTGTTTGACAAAACAACCTTTGGTCTACTGTAACAGCCACAATCTAGGTCGAAAGTTAAAAAGAGATCTAGACGCAGTCTGCACGTTAAGCCCTATGAGGGTATAGAGGTAGCTCATATGATCAGGAATGAATGCACACTGCCTAGATCCAATAGGTAGAAGCAGAAGCCAATGGTGGGGGAACGTCATGGTGCGATAAGGCTGTTATCAGATAAAGAGCACGGACGGTTAAATTACGGTTACACTTTTTTCACGCAACTGGCCGGCATCTCGGAGACCAGGGCCAGGTATTTCCAAGCATCATACTCCAAGATTTCGATGCTCCACCGTTGCTGACCAATTCCTCTTGTATTCTTGATTTCTTGCACTGACCTTCGTTCCTTTGTTGACTTCTGTAATTCAAAATGTATCGTACCACTATGCGATCGGCCTCGAGGCCTGTAATTGCCAGCCTGCGCTCGAATACGATCCGCGCAACCCCTCGACGATTTAACTCGACAACTACTCCCGCCGACAAGTCCCGATCATGGAAGAGCTCTGTGGCACGATTGGGTCTGGCTTTCGGTGCTGTCTATTACTATAACACCAGTCCCATCTTCGCTGATGAGGCTGTCTGTGCGTTACAATTGTTGCTCAGAATTCGAGATTATGCGACTAACATAGAATAGCAAAAACGGTTCCCGCACCCGCCGCCTTCTCCGATGATGACCTCCCCACCGTTGACTCCGTTCTCGAGGAGAAGCGCAAACAGATCAAGGCTAAGAGCGAGAAGCCCGCCGAGTCATCAAAGCCCACCGAGTCTCAACAGTCCAATACTCAAGCCGCTGCCGCCGATGGATCGCCTTCTGTCCTAGAAGAAGAGGCCGACCAGCAAGGTGCTTTCAATCCCGAGACTGGAGAGATCAACTGGGACTGCCCTTGCTTGGGTGGTATGGCCCACGGCCCTTGCGGTGAGGAGTTCAAGACTGCGTTCAGCTGCTTTGTATACTCGACCGAGGAGCCCAAGGGTATGGACTGCATTGAGAAGTTCCAGTACGTCATATCGAACAATGGTCTTGGTTCATAGTTTGCTAACTGAAGAACAGGGGCATGCAAGAGTGCTTTAAGAAATACCCAGAAATCTACGGTGCTGAGCTCGCCGATGACGAGGAGGGTGCTCCCACTCCCGATTTTGGCGATGAGCAGCCCGCTCCCGACGCTCGCAAGGCTCCTGCTACCGACAAGGCCCCCGCTGCCGACTCCAAGTCCCTCCCCGAAAATTCCTCTGCTGCAGCTGAGCTCGATGAACAAGCCCCCCGAACAACTTCCAGCGAAGCCGAGAAGGAAACCCTCGTCAACGGATCCCGAAAGGTTCAGGATGTCGCTACTCCCATAGAGAAGCCACACAACCCAGAGTTGTGGCAGGATATGCACAAGACCAAGGTTCCAGTGAAGGAGGTTTTCGTTGAGCCCTCACAAGCGCATGATGCTACTGCTGCCAATGCTGAGATCAAGATTATTGAGCAGGAAAGGGAAGCTAAAAAGAAGGCTGAGACGAAGCAGTAGGATGTGTAAAATATTGGCGTTGTTAAGGTGAAGAACTACATTTTGTAAAATATTTAGGATCTTGGTATGGGCGAGGTTGTCCATCTGTACCAACGCTGTATGATGAGAAGGGACAGAAGCCACGAAATTAATAGACACGATCACATCTCAATGTTTTGATATCTCGCATCTCCAAACAAACTTTTGCGAAGTTTGGTTTGAATGGGATTGTTGAACATAGGTATCAATTCTTATGCCTCCAAACGTAAGAGACGAGTAGTAGCCTGGTATCAGCCAGAGTAGAGAATTATGAAACAAAGTGAAAATGCAGTAAAACAAAAAACTATGTCGTATCATCCATCAACAACGTTCATTCCTTTCAGCGTTCAACAATTACAAGGCAAAGATTTGCTTTGCTTAAATGCTTTAGGCCTCAAGAAGACCGTCCAGTACATCGGCATTTGCGTCGTTGTGGGGTATCATCGCCGCTCGACTCCTAGTTGCCGCCCTTCTTGCCCTTGTACAAATATCGTCCGACAGCACCCTCGGCAGCTGTCACACCAGCGAGGATACCAGCACCGAGAGTGACGGCCTTCCAGTCAAGCCTGCCCTTCTCGTAGAGACCCCAGCCCTTATAGCCAAGGTACGCGCTCAGACCGACAACGGTAGCAAAGTTGGCAATAACAAGGCCAGTAGCACTTCCGTCCGACAGGCGAGAGAATTGTTGGATAAGCCAGTTGTCGGCGCTTTTGGCCTTAGCGGCTGCCTCGTCACGCTTTCGCTTCTCCTCACGGGCTTCGCGGGCCTCCTCTTCACGCTCTACGCGAGCAGCCTGGGTCTCTGTCTTGATCTCCTGCTCAAGAAAGTCGTTGGGGACAGTGTGCACACTAGGCATATCAACATCGACCAAAGAGGCGGTGGAGGCGGACTCGTCAGTGATGACCTGAGGAGGTTGAGGGGCAGCAGCCTGGAGGGGTTAGCAAGAGTGATCGCAGAGACATGATGCTGTGTATAGAGCAACTCACCTCCTCAGGGCTCTGCTTGGGGCCACTGGCAGCAACGTCGGCGTAAGACACTGTGATAGAGTCAGTGATCTGATGTTGGGCACAAATACGCTACAGTGACGTGTATACTTACTGATGGTAAGGCGGGGTAGAGAGGGGAATAAAAGAGTAAGAGAGTAAACTCGAGTTGCTGGGGATGTTTTGTCCTGTTGTATTCGTCGCAAAGGGCAAATTTAGTCGAGAGAAACCAAGTGTATCGTGAGCGAAGAAAAGATGGAGGAGGGAAGATGGCTTTTCATGTGACGCAGATCATGAAGCCCGCACCTTTTCAACCTGAGCTTCCGCAATTCGCCGATGACGTATGCGGCTCGAGATCCACTTAGACGCTCTCCTTCAACAAGGAAGCAGGATTTTCCTTGGCTCGGGAGAAATTGGAGTCAGGAACAGGAGCTGGGGGAGCGAATCAGAAGAGTCAATTCTTTGCTGATGCTGATCAAGTTTCAGTGACAGTTGATTAATTGATGACTTGCTTATTCCCTAGAATCCCTACCACCCCTTCCAAGGAACCCATGTGTCCCTCACAATGCCCTGCTCATCAACAACATAATACACGTAAAACGCAGCAGCAGCTATACAAGCGTGATTGCACCATAGCTGAACCTTTTGTCCAACCTTGAAGTTCTCCTCGACCTTTCGTCCCTCGCTCGTCCCCAGGATCCCATGCTCCTGCGACAATCGGACCACACTCCACGCCGGACTGCCCACTACACGGCCGAATCCGCTAAATGCGCTGGCCTCACGCGACAGCGCGATTACACCTGCATTGACAAGCGCTTCGTTCCTCTCCGGGTACACGCTACATACTTCAGCAGCTACAGACACGGATTGCTGTGTCTCGGTCACAAGACCAGTTGACACTTGCTGGAGATCGTTGCAAGGGAAATTGCCTGCGTGGAGCTCGAGCTTGATGTTTTCCGGCATTGATGCCTTGAGGCTTTCGACGACATGTGCTGTTGGTGTACTGCCGACGGAGATGACAAGTTGGTGATCAGAGGGCAGAAGCTTAGCTGCGGCCAAGACGCTCGACACCTCTATGTTGAGCGTCTTCTCGGCCTCGTCTCGCGATCGGCCTCCATACGAATGGCCCGCGTGACAGTAGAATCCGTAGATACTAATGGCAGACGACTTCTGCGCGCGCTCTACCAAACGGTTCATTGCAGCACTGTTGGCTTCAACGCCTGCTCGGCGCGATCCAACGTCGAGCTTGATAAAGACATCCCAGGGCTGCTTGCCTGAAGCCGACTCTTCGAGAAACTCGACCTGTTGCTCATTGTCGACCATGAGCATGATGCGTAGCGATTTTCGCAACTCAATCAACCTGGGTAGGATACCAGGATAGACAGGCAGACCATACAGACACTGCGGAATATTCAGTACTTCTCATCTTCATAAATTTTGGTCAGACTCACCTCTTCCAAGATGCCCTCCTTCACTAGGGGTAAAGCACCTTGGATCTCAGGGATAGTGGAGGCAATGATTCCTCTGTATTTTCCATCCGCCATCATTAATCGTGTCACCTCAAGAGACTGTAAAACGCCGAGTTAGTTCACAATCTATTCCAAATTGCGTAGGCGCAACATACCTTCAACGTCTTGACATGAGGTCTGAAGCCAATGCCGAGCTTCTCAACATCGCGATGTAACGTCTCAACATTCGTCTTGAGAACAGGCAGATTGACAACCAGTGATGGTGTAGGAAGCTCCGAGACGTGCTTTCCGACGTAAGCTTTATGATTCTCGAGTGAAAAGTCCATCTTGAAGAGCTGTCCGAGTTGCTCTGGCTGTCTGATCAAGGTGTTCAACGCGGGGCAAATCGAGTAATGCGGGGAGCGATATCGAGCGCACTGAGAAGCGTCTGCTCGACTTTATACTTCTTCTGCTTCAGCTGAATCACGGGCCTGAGGTATTATTTCACTGACGAGCGGTCTTTGCAGTGATGGCGACCTTACATTTTGAGTATAGATAGATAGTGAATATGGTCTCCGCGGCGGGCTCAAGTTCTAGCGCCGATAGTTTCCCGCGGGCAATTACTAACATTAACTCACGATATGCCTCAGCATCATCATGAAGCTTCACCTACAAACCTCAAGACCTCAAAATTCTGCATCATACAATCTTATCACCTTTTCCCTCTATCGATTGACTTCACAAATTCGCCAGGGTTCTGAAAATCAAACGGTATCTGATTCGTTAATGTACCTATCTTACAACACACTCTGGCTTATCAAAGTGGAGTCCTACGATCGTCAAGAATGAGGCATCACTGCATCAAGGAGCAAGGACACTTTAACGGTAGATCAAAGTGTCAAAGACGACACACTAGCCCAAAAGTTTTCTACATCTCTCCCTAATTTTACTAAATTTTCCTACATACTACATATCTTGCTATTCAGGAAGCAATTAGAAGTTTTACCTCCCCCGGGGAGATTCGGACCATCAATATCTCAGCTTTTCTAGATAATGAAGCTCAAAGAATATTGTGTCCTTGAGTAGGCATTGAGGCGTAGGTAAGGTACTTGTGACGCTTCTTGGTATACTGAAAGCCTCCAGAGTATTGCAATGGTCACGCTCACAGCTTAGACCTAGGTTAGGTACGGTGTGTCTCACTCGTGCCCATCTCCAATGCAGCACCAGGTCATTGATCGAAACATCATCAAGATATTAAATAGAAAGTACTATCGGGCTGAAGCATTGCCTTGGTATAAAGGTAGAATGGTGATTCAATCAGCTTGTTGCACCGCCTGCGTCGACCCAATACGGTGAATGCCATGCATGACTTCGAGCTTGGCTAACAGTCTGAAATTTCTAGCATTAATACACATGTGTTTATACCTCTTCTCAAAAGTTCAAGCTTGTAAAAGGACTCCATCTGTGATACTTATCCATTAAGTTGAGTCATCCCGTAGTCGGAGTCGGGGAAGAGCGCCGTCTTACAACCATCCGCCAACTGACACAACTTATACCGGAAATAATATCGTCAATCTCCATTAGCGAGTCTCCAGGTCGATTTCTTCGACCAATCGTGATGCAAGTTATGTTACAAAGTAGTGGTTGATTTGCTGCAGAGCACACCCTCAACGCTTGGTGCCGACTCGGCACCGAAAGATGTGGATTCTAGCACTTGCGATCCAAACAGAATCGAATTCTAGCATTTCACCCTGCTTCTCCAATCGTTATTTATTTCTTGTTGATGTCACTGATTCTTCATCCTTTTAATGAACAAAATGGCATTGTTTTGTCTCTTCAGTCAAACTTCAAGAGTTATTGGAAGATGAGTGCACCAAAGCAAGACGACGACCATATTGGCGATAGCGAGAGCACTCACACTCGCATATCAGACCAGGATCCCGAAAAACAATCCAATGCGGAAATTGGAATCCCAGATGCTCCTTACTCAAGCTTCTCACTATGGCAGAAGCGTCTCATTGTTCTGGCTGCTGCTTCGACAGCCCTCTTTTCACCAATGACAGCCCAGATATACTTCCCTGCCCTACCAGCTATAGCCAACGACTTGGGCGTGACCACATCCCAGATCAACCTTACTGTCACGACTTACATGATCTTCCAGGGTATAACACCCATGTTCATTGGCTCACTAGCTGACAGTGGTGGAAGAAGACCTGCGTACCTGGTATGCTTTACCATCTACATAGCGGCCAACATTGGTCTCGCCCTGGCTCCTAGCTATGGTGCTCTGTTGGGTCTTCGATGTCTTCAATCCGCTGGCTCTGCTAGCACTGTTGCGCTATGCTTCGCTGTTGTGGCTGATGTTGTCACCTCGGCCGAAAGAGGTCAGTACATCGGTCTGACAGCTGTTCCATCTGTGCTGGGTCCATCGCTAGGTCCAATTATAGGTGGCGTGCTTGCCGAATTTCTAGGCTGGAGGTCAATTTTCTGGTTTCTTGCCATCTTCGCCGGTGTAACCGTCATTCTTCTCGCTTTGTTCTACCCAGAAACATGCCGTGAGATCGTCGGGGATGGTAGTATCAAAGCGCCTTTGATGTACCGCTCAGTATGGCAGATTCTTGTATCCCGACGGAAGCGGTCTGAGTCGGAGAAGAACGGTTTGAGTCGACAAGGCTCACGAGCTTCGACCGTCAAGAAGTTCAAGTTCAAGTTTCCCAATGTCCTCGACTCGATCTTGATGTTGTTTGAGAAGGAAACCGGTTTCCTTCTCGGCTTCAGCAGTATCTGCTTCGCAGGGTTCTACTGCATAGCAACCGCCATGCCCACCCTATTCAAGGAGATATATGGCTATAACGAGCTTGAGATCGGACTGACATTCCTCCCCATGGCAGCTGGATCAGTCATTGCGGCGTTCATCGTGGGTGCTTTTACAAATCGCAACTTCAAGCGACATTGCGAGAAGCAGGGCATACCATACGAGCGCAGTAAGCAGCAAGACTTGTCTGGTTTTCCAATTGAGCGTGCTCGTCTGGAAATCGGTTTCCCTCTACTAATGCTCGCGGCTGCTACGCTCGTCTGTTGGGGATGGGCCGTTCACGCCCGGGCTCATATTGCTGTCCCGTGTGTGCTGAGTGGAATCTTGGGCGTAGGAGTTGTTGGTTTCAACAATACAGTCAACTCGCTGCTAATTGATATCCATCCCAGGAAGGCTGGCACGGCAAGCGCAGCGAACAACCTGACGCGCTGTTTAGTAGGGGCGGGAGCCAGTGCAGCAATTGTGCCCATGATTGATGCTATGGGTACTGGCTGGGCTTTCACCCTCGTTGGAGGACTCTATGTTCTCGGTTGCCCTATTCTGATCACTGTCATGGTTCGTGGAGTTAAATGGCGCGAGGAGTTGAGAGTGAAAGAGGAGAAGAAACTAAAGGCCAAGGAAGCCCAAGAGTGAGGTCAAATTGAGTTTACTAAGAAGCAACAAGCACCCTTTGTAGGGATCTGATATAATATAAGGTAGAGTCTCGATCAGAATGGCTAGCAACACGAGACAAATTTAAATAGAACAATTAATTTTATTAATCTTAATTTTAAGGGTTAGAGATAATCGAGGTTACTGTCGCTGAGCATGTGGGGATTACTTCATTGGCGTTTGTCTTTTTACATCTGGAAAATTTGACCTTTCAACTGAACGGTATCACACCAGATCTTGCTAGTCTCGCCCGTTGTGATGATTCGGCCTTAACACAATGCCTTTCTCTTATTTTTCCACCGGGATCCAATCGCTGGGGAGTTTCTTAGTCCAGATCCTGTCGCGATTGTTTTTCTCGTTGTTCATCTTGACCATTACTATCGCCATCTACAGGGTATCTTTCCATCCACTAGCCCGTATTCCTGGACCAAGACTGGCGGCGATTTCGAGCTTCTGGCATGCATATAATGCTCGAATGGGGCGCATGGCATATCTTGGAAAGACACTCCATAGAAAATACGGACCTGTTGTGCGTGTTGGTCCTAATGAAGTATGGTTCGATAGCAAAGAGGCTTTTCATGCCATTTACAGTTCGTGTCTCGCCTCGTACACAACTGTCAACTAACAGTTTCACCAGGCAGTGGGAGTGGCTATGAAAAGTCTGACTTTTACTGTAATACCGATTTATTCACATAAAATAGCAAAGTGGGAACTGACGTCCATGTATAGTGGCAACTGCCTTGAGCAAACCTCACATTGATTGGCATCTCAACACCGAATTCCAAGATACCCTCGACCTTCTATCAGAGCGAGATGTGAGACGCTACCGTCTTCAGCGCCGACTCATTGGGCCTGTGTACCAAACTTCCAATCTCATTCAGTATGAAGCTGCAATTGATGAGGTTCTTGCACGCTCCATCGCCAAGCTAAAGACTTTGAACGGTGCTCAGGTTGAACTCAACGAGTGGATGCACATCATCGCCGTCGAATGCCTTGGTGCGGTCGTACTATCCTGGTCGCCAGGAATGCTAAAGAATGGAACTGATCATGGCTCCGGCGCTCACGCATACCATGGCTGGAGACGAAAGAGTGTCTTTGGTTTGTTCCCAATGGCTGCTAAGTTGGAGTTCTTACACAAGTCGATCGGGCGACTCTTCAGTACGATTTGGGGCGTAAATTTCCAACCGCCAAAGGACTTCCGACCATTCTTTCCAGTGAGATAACCTCGGCGGCATCGTAAAAGGTTGCGGTACTGATTGGCATAGGATGTCGGCAAAAGAGTCTCAAGACGTGTTAACGCAGCCACGAAATCCAAGCTCAATAAAGATGATCGAAAAGATCTCCTAGCGGATCTGATCCAGTTGCATAGAACCAAGCCTAAATTTACAGAACTTTACCTTCGCAAGATGGCTGTGACCAACTTCGGGGCTGGGCATGAGACCATGGCATCGACACTTACCTCGATCTTTGCGCTACTGGGCTCAAACGATGATGTTCAGGCACAGGTATCTCTTGAGATCCTTAGGACAAGCAATCCCGTCGAATACTCCACTGCGACACGCTTGCCAGAGTTTCAATCACTCATCAAGGAAGCCAAGCGGCTGTATCCCGTCATCAGCATGTCATTGCCGCGCAAGGTTCCTTCAGAAGGCCTATATCTTCATGGCTACTATTTTCCACCAAACACAACCGTGGGCTGTAACCCGGTAGCTCTTCATCGAAATCCAAGTATCTTTGGTTCGGACTCGGATATGTTCAACCCAGCTCGTTGGCAGACTGCAGATCCCGACGCAGCACGTACAATGGAACGTGTCAATCTCAGCTGGGGCGGCGGCTCCAGATCATGTCCGGGGCGACATCTAGCAGAGCTGGTAGTCTTCAAAGTCGTTCCCGCTTTGGTGAAAGAGTTTAAAATCGAGGTCGACTTGCCTCCTGAAGACAAGAATCGCTCGTATTTCTTGTCAATGCTGATAGGAGTCAAAGCCCGCTTTATTGAACGAGACGTAGGGCTATCATCAGACGAAGAATGAGTGCTCGAGCTTTGCGGTTTGTTGTTTACCTACGATGTCTGTCTGGAAGGGTTGCCGGCGACGGCTCCATCACACCTGTCATATGTCTCCCGTTGCGCCCTTCAGACGACATACTCCGCATTATTACTGCATTTCCATAAGTACCCAGGAGAGGGCTTTTGGATCGCTCTTCAAAGCATACCGACTTAAGAAACCAAAATGGTGAAACCAATTGTCACAGAAAATGCCCTGATTAAGGGGAGCCGTGTCGCTTATGGCGTTTACGGCACTGGAAAGCCAGTCGTCCTTATCCACGGAACACCGTCCTCATCCCTCATTTGGCGCAATATTGTCCCAAAGCTTGTCGATGGTGGCTACAAGGTCCACGTCTTTGACCTTCTTGGCTTCGGCCTTTCAGAACGCCCATGGGACTCAACCGTGGACACTTCAATGACAGGCCAGGTCGCAATTTTAGAGGGCCTTTTGGAGCTTTGGGGTTTGGAAAAGATTCATATCATTGCCCATGATATTGGGGGCGGTATATCACAACGCTTCGCCGTATTCTCGCCCGAGAACGTTTTATCTCTGACTCTTATCGACGTCGTAAGCTTCGATAGCTACCCCTCAAAGCGGACCAAACAGCAAATGCAGAATGGCCTTGAAGCCCTGACTAAGACAGACAGTGACCAACACAGAGCTCACTTCAGAGAATGGCTCTTATCCGCCGTCAAGAATCCAGACAAGCTTGAGAAGTCAAGTCTCAATGCATATCTGGACTATATCTCGGGACCCATTGGACAACCTAGTCTGTTTGAGCATCAAGTTCGACACTATGACCCGAAGCACACGTTAGAAGTGGCGCCCCGTCTCGGTGAACTCGGGAAACTACCTGTGCAGTTGATCTGGGGTGCTGATGATGCATGGCAGGTGGTTGATTGGGCCTACAAACTTCACGATGCTATTCCTGGGTCAGAACTGCTGATTGTGAAGGATGCTGGCCATTTCTCTCCTGAGGATCAACCAGAGAAGATATCGGAGCTTCTCATTAGCTTTCTAGGGAAACATTGATGTCAATGCGTACTGATTCGACTAGATCGCTGAACTTAACATAATTGAAGGAGCCTTTTATTCTCTATACATATCTTTCCTCCATAATCACTTAAACCCTTCTTAAGGCGTCGTTTCGTGCTTCTTTAGCACGCTGGTGCCATCTTGTACCCGGTGCAAGGAACTCAAATACGTGCGGCACTCCAGGCCAGAGGTGAAACTCGACCTCGACATCGTCTTCCAACAGTCTTCTCACAAACTCTAGGTCTTCATTCCTGAATAAGTCCAGCGTTCCGACGTCTACGTATGTAGATGGCAGCCCTTTGTAGTTCTGAGCCCTCGCTGGTGCTGCATATGGTGAAACATCTGCCTCTGGCTTCCCAGCCTCATCTTCACCAATATAAGCCTTCCATGCGAGTTGATTGTGTTGTGAGGTCCAAGTAGTGAGTTTCAGAAACTCCGTACCAGGAGGATGGCAGGTCCTGTCGTCGAGCTCAGGATATATAGCCATTAGCTTTGCAACTGGTGGATTGAGCTCCCTGTCCCTGGCCACGAGTACAGTCCCGACAGCTATTCCTCCGCCGGCACTATTCCCTTTCACGCATATCCGGTATGGGTCGATATTTAGCTCTTTTGCGTGATCTATAAGGTACTTGAGACTCGCAAAGCTATCCTCCACAGCTGCAGGATAGGGATGCTCAGGTGCAAGGCGATAGTCAACCGCGAACACTGGCCTTTCGATTTCGAGCGCCATAGCGGCGTTGGTTCCTCCACATATTTCCACAGTACCCGAGACAAAGCCACCGCCGTGGATCACAAGAATCGCAGGTTGTGGTTCTTTCGATCTCAGGACCTTTGGTGTTGCATACCGGCGGAGGAGTATCTCTACGCCATCGTAGCTCTCAACCGTATAATCTGTCTGTTCAACGATATCAGGAGAGGGTGCTTTGGGAAACACCTTCAAAAATAGAGCGTGGTTGTTGTGACGCATATCGAGGGCTGTCTCAGGGGGAGCTGGAGGGCGGCCAGATTTGATAAGGGCCAGTGCTTCAGCGAATTCAGTATCATATTGAACAGGCATGGTGAAGCGGTAGGTATTGAATACTGTGAGCAGTTGAGGTCTCTGTTTGACATGAGAGAACAGTCACGGTCCCTTAGGCCTTTATATATCTAGTCTACATAGTATACCGAGGCTGAAGGTTGAGCTGTTGTGAGGGGTACGAACAAGTTCAACTCTAACATTGCCTATCTGAGGTCGGCAATGGGGGAATAACATCACCCATCGGAACCATTGACCCGAGCGATTTTGTCATCACGAGCAGAATGAACTCAAATACGCATCAGGTTGAGGTTGAAGATGTCAAAGATGTTTGTATGATTGGCTGGTTCGTACGGTTCCTCGTTTAGACAAGCTGACTGTACCCAAAGATCTCAGTAATGCCTGTGGCGCTCACTACATTGTAGTTATTGGCTGTTGGGAGACAAATATTTGATCAGATTAGATCCAAGAGATGCAAAGTAGTGCCTTGATTCAGGTTTGGGTCTGAGACATTTCTTTAAGTGTCTTCCCTGTTACTGGGCTGTCCTCTGGTGCTCGAGGGGGATTCAATTGCCGTTTCTGCGTCTTCGAAAACATCACTTTCTCATTCGCCTCCTGACTCGTAATAAGCCCAAATTAAGTCTCCCGCCGAGAATGTGATTAGGCAGCTATTATTGAGAAGGCAATGGAGACTTTTGGAAACGAATGGCGTACCGTGAAGCGTCACGTGACGCTATCGGTGGATGGCAAGCTCCGAGACGCCGGTCCATACTGTACTAAGCGTGGCGTGGGCCAAACCCATCGATTACCTTGACGAAAAGTACAGATCGCGACTTGCAGGTTGCAACCAAGAAATTGGGAAATTTATTTAGCCACTTGCGGGCAGACAACCGCAAACACTCGAAAAGAGTCAAATATTTCATCTAATGATATAGTTCAAACTCGAAAATAGTCCCCAGATCGAGATACTCCTATCTCGACCCCTTTCGCCCATCATGGCACCCCTCGTCGACAACCCCCAGATCAAGCACGCCGAGCTGCTGCGCCCGTTGTCGTTCCATTTCCACGCATATATCTGGCCCTTTACTATCATCTGGCCCATCTTCTTCGCATTCTACTTGAGCCCCGAGCTCTACGAAAAGTACATTGGCGCGGAGGAATGGACTGTTGTCTGGGTTGGAACCATTATCACTCTGCAGTCTCTCGTCTGGCTCAGCACACATTGGAGTGTTGATCTTGAGGGAAAATTCAAGGCCTCCAAGGCTAAGGATATCGAGGATGCGGAGTTGATCAAGGTCATTCCTATTGCAAACGCCGGTTCCGCCGAGATTTGCAAGCTTGTTCGCGATAAGGTGGGGAGATTTTGATATTCAGAAACAGCTCAAATTACTAACATCGTCGTTACAGGCTGGTGGCAAGCTCAACACTTCGTTCCTCTTCCAGAAGCGACGATTCCTATACGATACCACTACCAAGTCTTTCACTACCCTCAAGTACGATATCGATGTCGAGCCCAAGCCTTCTATCGGCCACTTCCAGACCTCCAAGGGTATCCAGACCCAGACTGAGTTATCACGAATTGAGCAACACTATGGCAAGAATGCTTTCGATATTCCCGTCCCCACCTTCACCGAGCTCTTCAAGGAGCACGCAGTTGCCCCATTCTTCGTCTTCCAGATCTTCTGTGTCGGACTTTGGATGCTTGATGAGTACTGGTATTATTCGCTCTTTACTCTCTTCATGCTTGTCGTGTTCGAGAGTACTGTTGTCTGGCAGCGTCAGCGCACCCTGAACGAGTTCCGCGGCATGAGCATCAAGCCCTACGATATGTGGGTGTTCCGTCTGGGCAAGTGGACCGAGGTACTGAGCGACGAGCTTCTCCCTGGTGACCTTGCTTCTGTCAACCGAACCAAGGAGGATAGTGGTGTTGCTTGTGATATGCTCTTGGTCGAAGGTACCGCTATTGTTAACGAGGCTATGCTTTCCGGTGAGAGTACTCCTCTCCTTAAAGACTCCGTTCAACTTCGACCCTCCGATGTTCCTCTGGACTCTGAAGGTCTTGACAAGAACGCTTTCTTGTGGGGTGGTACCAAGGTTCTCCAGATCACCCACGGAAACCCTGACCAGGAGAAGCCTAAGCTTTCCTCTGGTGTTCCACCTCCCCCAGATAACGGCGCTATGGCCATCGTTATGAAGACCGGTTTCGAGACTTCTCAGGGTAACCTGGTTCGAACTATGATCTACTCCACTGAACGAGTATCTGCCAACAACGCCGAGGCTCTCTTCTTCATTCTGTTCCTTCTGATTTTCGCCATTGCTGCCGCTTGGTATGTTTGGGATGAGGGTGTTCGCAAGGATCGCAAGCGTTCTAAGCTTATGCTTGACTGTGTCTTGATTGTTACCAGTGTCGTCCCCCCTGAGCTCCCCATGGAGCTTAGTCTTGCCGTCAACACCAGTTTGGCAGCTTTGGCTAAGCTGGCTATCTTCTGTACTGAACCCTTCCGAATTCCTTTCGCTGGTCGTGTTGATGTGGCCTGCTTTGACAAAACCGGTACCCTGACTGGCGAGGATCTTGTTGTTGAGGGTATCGCTGGTCTGGCTCTTGGACACGAAGATGAGATCAAGGACACCAAGGAGGAGGATGGCGCTCACTCTACCATGACTGTTGTCACAGAGGCTTCTCTTGAGACTAAGTTGGTTCTTGCCACCGCCCACGCCCTTGTCAAGCTTGACGAGGGAGACATCGTTGGTGATCCTATGGAGAAGGCTACTCTGACCTCTCTTGGTTGGACTCTTGGTCGCAACGATACCCTCATGAGCACCAACAAGGCTGGCAGCACACACGGTACCGTTCAGATCAAGCGTCGATTCCAATTCTCTTCTGCCCTCAAGCGCCAAAGTTCAGTTGCCATGGTTCACGGAAACGATATCAAGACCGGTCGCAAGATCAAGGGTACTTTCGCTGGTGTCAAGGGTGCGCCCGAGACCATCCAGAAGATGCTCAAGGTTATCCCCGATGACTATGAAGAGACCTACAAGTACTTCACTCGCAAGGGTTCTCGTGTTCTGGCTCTCGCTTATAAGCAGCTTACCGTCGATACTGAGCTTGGTTCTGGCAAGATCAATGATCTGAAGCGAGAGAAGGTTGAGTCCGATTTGACATTCGCCGGTTTCCTCGTTTTGCACTGCCCTCTCAAGGATGATGCCAAGGAGGCTGTCCAGATGTTGAACGAGAGCAGCCATCGAGTGGTCATGATTACTGGTGACAACCCCCTTACCGCTGTCCATGTCGCTCGTGAGGTTGAAATCGTCGACCGTGACGTCCTCATTCTTGATGCCCCTGAAGATAACTCCAACGGTGACAAGCTCGTCTGGAAGAGTGTCGATGATAAGGTCAGCATCAAGGTCGACCCCACCAAGCCCATCGACCCCGAGATCATTCGTTCCAAGGATATTTGTGTTACCGGTTACGCTCTTGCCAAGTTCAAGGGACAAGTTGCCTGGAATGAGATTCTGCGTCATGCCTGGGTCTACGCTCGTGTTTCCCCTAAGCAAAAGGAGGATATCCTCCTTGGTCTCAAGGATATGGGTTACTACACTCTGATGGCTGGTGACGGTACCAACGATGTTGGTGCTTTGAAGCAAGCTCACATTGGTATTGCTCTGTTGAACGGAACCCCCGAAGATCTTACGCGCATTGCCGAACATTCCCGCAACACCAAGATGAAGGAAATGTATCAGAAGCAATGTGACCTCATGAAGCGTTTCAACCAACCCAATCCTCCTGTTCCTGCTATGATTGCCCACCTTTACCCCCCTGGACCTCAGAACCCTCAATTCCAGAAGGCTATCGAACGTGAGGCTCAGAAGAAGAACGTTACCCCCGAGGAATACGCCAAGTCACAAGGCTTTGATTTCGAAACCATCACTTCTCCTGGCGCCCAGGCTCTTATGGATGCTGGTCCTCACGCTAATCGTCAGGGCGAGGCTGCTAAGAAGGCCGCCGGTTTCGCCGACAAGCTTGCGTCTGGTATGATGGAGGCTGAATTGGGAGATGACGAGCCCCCTACTCTCAAGCTCGGCGATGCCTCAGTTGCTGCACCTTTCACATCCAAACTCCGAAATGTCGTTGCTGTCCCCAACATCATCCGCCAGGGTCGTTGCACTCTCGTCGCCACTATCCAGATGTACAAGATTCTCGCTCTCAACTGTCTTATTACCGCCTACTCCTTGTCCGTCCTATATCTTGAAGGTATCAAGTTTGGTGACACACAGTACACCATCAGTGGCATGCTTATGTCGGTTTGCTTCCTCAGCATTTCTCGCGCTCGTGTCGTCGAGGGCCTTAGCAAGGAACGTCCTCAGCCCAACATCTTCAACGTTTACATCATCGGCTCTATTCTGGGACAGTTTGCTGTCCACATCGTCACTCTGATCTACATCGCCCGACTTTGCGATAGACTTGCTCCGTAAGTTAACACTCCATTCTTCATGACCCTAATATGATAGCTAACATTTTATAGTCGCTCTGAGGATGTTGATCTTGAGGCTGAATTTGCTCCATCTCTACTCAACTCTGCCGTCTACCTTCTCCAGCTCATCCAGCAAATCTCCACCTTCGCCATCAACTATCAAGGCCGTCCCTTCCGTGAGTCTCTCTCCGAGAACAAGGGTATGTTCTACGGCATCGTCGGTGTCTCCGGACTTGCTTTTGCCTGTGCTCTCGAGCTCTTCCCCGACATCAACCAGGGCATGAAGCTTGTTCCTTTCTCGGACGAGTTCAAAACCAACATGACGGCGGTCATGGTCATCGACTACGGTGCTTGCTGGCTTATCGAGGTCAGCCTGAAGAAGTTCTTCAGCGATTACCGACCTCGCGATATTGCTGAGCGACGACCTGAGCAGCTCGAGAGGGAGGCTGTTCGCCGCGCCGCCGCCCAGAAGAAGAAGGACGAGGAGGAGGAACAGAAAAGGCTCGAGAAGGTTGCCGAGTTTGAGCGTAAGGTCGAGGAGCGACGAAGAAAGATTCAGGAGTGGCGAACTGGAAGGACTTAATAGTCTTACTGAGTCATAATGAGATGATTAAGATTTTGGTTTAGATCTCATGGGAGGCTTTAGAGTAAGCATACTATCATAGACAGGAGGAAATTATTAGGGATGGGTAGGCTGGAGAAGTTAGGAGCCTGCTAATTTGGAGGTGTATACTATTGATGGGTAGACTTGATTATGAACACAGCCTATTTTTTTTTCAGTCGCTCTTGAGGCTCAAAGTGACCATTTGTTTGCTACAAGCCAGATTAATGGTAGCGCTATAGTTAATGCCACCAAATCCAGAACTGACTACGGAGTACTCCCGATTGCAGTACCTACATTCGCTTGCTCGTCGAATTCAATCACTAAGCATCAACATTTTGGGGTATTTTTTTCATTCATTGCTATAGTACAGACACAGACCGGATTTCCAAGTCTATAGAGGTGGTAGAACAGTAGGAAAAAAGCATGGGTATATCAATCGCTCATACACCCCGCTCTTATTCCCGATCCTCACACGAAAGACATCCGTACTGAGAGTTTACCTCTATCCCTTTTCCCCTTTTCGCCACAACACCCAGTTCTTTCAGGCTAGGTTGTTCTCTAAAAGCTCGAAGTGAGCCCAGAGATCATTTATTTGGGAGGGTTGGAGGCAACGAAGGCAACGCCCTTCTCGATGTTCTTCTTGAGGTCAACAAGAGCAGCATCAACGAGCTTCTCCTCGTTGGCATCGAGCTTGCCGAGAGGGTGAATCTTCTCAACACCCTCGGGGCCGAGCTCAACCTTGGAGCTGAAGAACTCGATACCCTGGTCCTTGTAGAGAGGAGACTCGACGAAAGAGGGCTCAATGACACCCTTCTCGCCCTGGACAGCGCGGAGGATGGAGTCAGCCATGCGGGCACCAGCCATAGCCATGGAAAGAGTGGCAGAGCCAGCACCGTCCTTAGCCTTGACAACCTCATCACCACCGAACTGGACACGCTTGACGAGCTCAGCGTTGGAAGAGAGGTCGGGGTGGTTGGACTGGGAGAAGAGAGGGACGATGGTGACACCGGAGTGGCCACCGACAACGGTGATGTTCTCGTCCTTGGGGTCGGTGCCCTTGATCTCGGAAACGAATCGGGAGGCACGGACAACATCGAGGGTGGTGACACCGAAGAGGGTCTTGGGGTTGTAGACACCCTCAGCCTTGAAAACCTCCTTGACGATGGGGACGGTAGAGTTGACGGGGTTGGAGATGATCAGGAGCTTGGCCTTGGGAGCAGCCTGAGCGGCGGCCTTGGCGAGGTCGCGGACGATGGAGGCGTTGGTGTTGAAGAGATCGTCACGGGTCATACCGGGCTTGCGGGGAACACCAGCGGGGATGAGGACAACCTCGGCACCGGAGAGAGCCTCCTTGAGACCGGCAGCGTTGGGCTCGTAGCCCTTGACGGTGGACTTGGTGTTGACGTGGGAGATGTCAGCAGCAACACCTGCATTTCACTTGTTAGCTGGTAGTCCAGATCTGGCGAGGTGGCAACAAAGGCGAATTGAGTTAAAGTGGAACATAGTCAAGATGACCGTTGCTCGATTCTCGTTTATGCCAGTTCGCAATTGTTTTGACCTCGACCGAAAGACTCTGCTGGTGTCGTTACGTACCGGGTCCGCCACGGATATCGTAGAGAGCGAGGTCAGTGACGCGGGGGTTCATCTTGAGGAGAAGAGAGAGTGGCTGGCCAATGCCGCCGGCAGCACCGAGAACGGTGACCTTGGAGAGCTATAGAAGGTATGTCAGCACTTGTTGGAAGCATTGAAACGAGGTCGGCTGCTCTGAAGCTCAAATCTGGTCTCATGATGGCTTCTCAACAGCCGGGCCGGTGTCGGTCGGTGAAGAGGAAAAAAAACCACTAAAGACACAAATCGGTGCGCTCACGAGTGAGGGCATTAACTTACGTCACGGGCGGTGGCCGAGAAAGCACGGCGCTGGATACGAGAAGCGGCGAACATTTTTGCGATTGATTAACTCTTCAATTGGAGAAAAGGGTAAAAAAGGACGGGATGCGGGTGGAAAGAAGAAGAAGTTGGCGATGAGCACTTTAAATACGGGGAGGGAGACCCGGAAGGAGGAGGATGGGGAAGCTCCAGTGCGACACAATTCAAGGCATGATTATGCCCGTTCAGGTTTAGCGTGTCGAGCTGAGGGGCCGGAGCGGAGGAGGCTCGGAATTTCGATTTTTGAGAAGACACGGAAGACAGGATGAGAACGTCTACATGATGAAATACCTGTTGTGATCATCTAGTAAATTTCTCGACTCTTAAAATATGTGAAGGTCATTTTGTATGCGCTCTGAGGAAATTTAGAAGTCTCAAGTTTGTTGCGCTGAAAACCACTTTGTCTAGGTAGGCCATCCGATCACTAGATCTCAAGTGGAATATATGTCAGTAAATCAAGCAACCCGAGACTGCATTAGTTGAGCATCCTGGCTGTCTGGTTGGCTCGCTTCGACATCATTCACTTATCCATTCATCCGGCACTCTAAGAAGCTTCCTTCAACTTACACCGAATTGCTGGACTTATGGATCTTTGCCCTGTTAGTTAACATCCAGCATAAAGCGGATCAATAGCCGTACGCTTGCAGAACCACATGATGGTTCAAACATCAGAATTCCACGGGTACCTCGGAAAGAAAGAAAAGCTGCCATAAAACAATTACACGTGTACAGCATACAACCAAAGGGCCGAGCATGAACACCCTGGCATTCATGACGAAATTATTTCTTCGCTGATTCAGCCAGGTTGACAACTGCCAAAGCCAGTCGAAGTTGACTGAAACGATATTTCTCAAGGCATAGAATGGATCAAAGGTAGATGTCAAAGGAACACACGCTGTTGTTTTGTTCTGCAATGGAAACTCCGTCGATACCTATGGAGGGACTGAAGGGCAAAATGTCGGCGTGTGAGTCAGCAAACAGAACGCTCTTAATCCTTTGGAGGGGCTAAGAAAGTTTGGTGGGGGAGCTTCAAGCTATCTTCTTCAACGACGTCAACATTTCATTTTAACAACTTTCATGCTTCACTCACTAGCGGAAATAAGCCATTCACTTAGCCACATTGAACACTCAGAAAGCTTTGAAGAACACCCTCTCTCACGAGAATAACGAGTCATGTCGATCGCACAGCTGTCACAGCTGTTACCGCTTCCCGACGAGGAGCTTAAGCAGGTCCTCGATTACGCCTCGACTCTCTCCACAGCAGAAGCTGCAGAGCATTTTGGAAACCTCCTAGGAGACTCTCCACAGGCCATCGAGTTTATATCGTCGTTTAACGCCCGACGGCAAACTTCGGCGCCTGGGAGCTCATCGTACTCCAATGCCGCTGCACCGTCTGAACCCGAATCGCAGAATATCGAGGCCGTGCCGAAGACGAAACGGCAACCTAAAAAGAAGAAGGCCAATATTCACACACCGCAAGCAAGACAAGTCAACGACTATGTTGCAACTGCGGGTACAACTTACAGCAAGAAGGATCTGAGCCTTGACTACATCCCTCAGCGCACGAGCGCACCCAGCAGTAACAATGCTTCGCGATCGAACACGCCGAAACCAGACCCCAAGCCTGTCGCAAAGCCTCCACCTAAACAGCATGCCTCAGCTGGTTATCTCATAGGGGAAGGACCGTCGAAACCCAAACCTAAATCTACGCCTGTATCACGAAGTTCTACATCAAAGCCAGGTACAAGCACAAAGATATCTATAGCCGGAGGCATGCCGATGGCGGGAGCTTCGACTGCTATTTCTGATCTCGACGCTGCCATCAGGGCGCTGGAAATATCAACAAATCCTACACTTGAGAATTCCATGTCTAGGAAATGCAACTGTGTCGCTACACGACACCCTCTTCAAGGCGCTGCGCCAAATTGTCTCTCATGCGGCAAAGTGATATGCATGAAGGAAGGTCTCGGGCCTTGCACATTCTGCGGCAGCCCTCTGTTGACACCAGATGATGTCCAAGCCATGGTCCGGGAGCTCAAAGATGAGCGAGGCCGCGAGCGAATGGCAGCTAACCGAGACGCCAATCGCCGTGCTGACGTTGCCAAGACCCCAGCGCCGTTTACTCAACCACGCGGCAACGACGGCGCTTCACTAAGCGACGCTGAAGCCAAGGCTCGTGCGCATCGCGACAAGCTTCTCAACTTTCAAGCACAAAATGCCAGGCGAACGACAGTCCGTGATGAGGCTGCTGACTTTGATGTCGGTGGAGCGCTCACAGGGACAGGCAGCATGTGGGCAACCCCTGAGGAGAGAGCAAGAGAATTGAAGCGTCAACAGAAAGTGCTTCGAGAAATGGAGTGGAACGCGCGGCCAGATTACGAGAAGCGAAAGCAAGTTGTGAGCATTGACGTGGTTGGCGGCAAGGTTGTTCGCAAGATGGCAGCAGTTGAAAGGCCTGTGACTCCTGAGTCCGATGAAGACCCTGCCGACAATGGCGCACTCGGGGAGACATCAGCGAACAAGAACAGTGGAAGAGGCGGCGGAGCCTTCAGCGGCAATCCTCTACTGGGAGCGTTGATCAAGCCTGTGTTTGATGCCAAGGGCAAGGGTGCGGAGGTTGAGGGAAGAGAATCGAGAAAGACGAAGGGATGGCAGAGGGTCCAGCATGATCTGAATAACAACGACGAAGTTATTTTGGATGGAGGCGTTCAAGGGCATGACAGAAGTGATGAGCCAGCTTGTGGATGATTGGGTGACTACCTATGATGGAATTCATTTCTGGGGACGATAGACATTTTCCATCTCATGATAGACGTTTAGTGCAAAGGCTGATCTACCAAAATTACGGTAGGAATTGTAATTGAAATAAGAGGCCTAAATTCTCTGATTTCAAAGAATTCTCCCATCGATGTCATGTCCTAGCTGACAATATTGACTGCCTCATACAATCATGACGCTCTACTATTGCCACGTGATCTCGCGTCATCAACGTCTCTGGCTGGCCCAAGCGTGTCATGGGGTCCCATTGAATGAGGGGGACAGGCGAAGTTGGGGTTACAGGGGTGAGGTCATTGCTGTCGTACTCGTTCGTCTGCATTCAAGCTGAAGTATGATGTCGAAAAATGATTTGCTACAGTGTCATGTGCTGTTCTACTCCAACAATCTTGTCGTGAGTGTTTTGACTGATGCCTACGCGCGTTGCGCAAGCTCATTATTCCATCATTTCTCAAAAGCCCTCCCAAAAACCTTGCAGCGCCACGCGGCTTTTTTGTATTTTCGAGGTGCATGAGTGGGAATGAGGTCTTTAATGGACACCTCAGATCATGGCCCTCTCGTTTTTCTCGTTTTTGCCATCGCACCGTTGGAATACCGCTCCCGTGTCTACAGTATCAACGTATTTCTTCCGTTGTCACATTACCTATTCAAGCACGCGACCCGACTGGCTTGTATCACTGAGGCGATGGGAAAGTCAGTGCTGTAACTTCAGCGGACGAACGCCCTGCAAGTTGCCCGAGGACAACCCTGCAGCCACTAAAGCTTAGTGTATCTTTAGCAGATTTCGGGCCTGGGCTTGGCTTGTCGGGTCCCCACGCAGGCGCACATTTTAAGGTATTTTCTGTGCTCGAGTCAAGTCAAGTCGCGTAGGAGACCGCGTTGAGACCATGCCAAACCACCAACCACCAGTGTAGGCAGGTGTTAAATGGCAGCCTACCTAATTCAGATGACTTACTGCAGCTTATGTCTTTCTTTTGGGCTTTTTTCTGACTTCTCACTTCATCAGTTTCAAAATTCATCTAATCACTGCTTCATGTCGAATAATGGTAAATAAACAAGACAACATTGGATATCGTATCAAATCGTCGAAACCCAATTATTCCCTAGCTCCCTTGGTGGCCCGGATTTCCCGCCGCGTGGTCAGTCTCAGCATCTGTCTAGACCCTAGACCCTTCTCTCTGGGGCCCTCTAACGTGTCCATCGCCCTCCACTTCAGTTGTCGGTCTGCACTCTCCAGCACCTAGGTAGGTAACTAAAAGTGAGGGTTCACTTGTACAGCGGATCGACGTACTAACTAACTACCTAGGCTTACACGTCCCTCCAATTGTGGTCCCTCTTCAGCGACGGGACTTTATCTTCGCCCTAACAACGTTCACAACTCCAAACCCGGAGGCTTCCTATTCCTGTCATGAGTTCAAATCAGCCTCTAGCTGAAATTGCGCTGGATAACAATCGCATTGCGCCTCCTCCCCCGTTCAAGACGGCAGATATCCGACTGGACGCTCCCACTGAGACAGCACCAGCGACGGTTACGGGAGCGCGACAAGGTGGGGATTTCGCGGTACCACCCCAGGCCGACGCGCTCTCGCGAGCCTCCCACTCAAACCCGATTACATCGATAACACCTACGCCTGCCAGCGATATTGCTGTTGATTCAACAGCGGGAACTACAACCGCCCATGCCGTCGTTGTCGCAGCTATCGCCAATATGCAGCGCAAATCTTCTGTCGACCGCGACGATGGCTCTACACAGAGCCATCCTCACTCAAGCACCGATTCGCAAGAGACCACCATGACCACTTCTACAGATCCCGCATTCACACCCCCAGCCAGCGATGCCAGCAACTGCGCACCTGGTCCATCAAGTCAGGACAGTCAGCTGATGCAACTGTCAGAGATTGCTGCTGCTCAGCACAGAATGGCAACGGATCCCACAAATTCACGGAAGCGGATGGCCGACGGAGAGGTTAAAAGCCGGACAGATAGCCAAAGTCCCGTGAAGGGCCATTCAAGAAACCCGAGCGCTGTGAGCAGGACATCGGCAGCAGGTGGCCATATTGGAGAGGTATGTCGAATGCGATCTCCCGAAAACCACGTCTCCGTTCAAAGACGTGATCAATCGCTCGTGAAGCCACGACTAACACGCTTGTTCTAGTTGTCCAACGAGTTAAAGACGCGTCTGTCATATGCCATGATCAAGGTCAACAAGGGTTGGCAGTCAAACTCACTTGAAGAGGTCGAGAATATGGCGTCCCAAGCCGCATCTCCAGTCTCAACCACCTCGACAATACATAACCGACAGGGTTCCTCGGCAAGCCCTCGAATACCCATGAGCAAGCCACCGTCCTCGTCAGCTCCTCTACCACATCCATACGGCTCTACTAGCCAACGTCGAAAATCAAATACACCTCCAAGTTCAGCGTGGAACAAGCCTGCACTTGCGCCCCCAGCACCCATCCGGCCTTCAGTTCCCGTGCCCAACTCCCATGCGAACCCACGCCGCAACTCCCACCCTAATCGAACTCCGAATATGTTGACACATTCTCATTCCGCTTCACCTCACACGCCTGGCCAACCCCCAACTGTGTCACATGGACCCAAATCACGCGTCATGGGCGACCCAGTTCTCATGTCACCGCATCAAAATGTTAGGGAACAAGATGCTATTGAGACTTTGTTGTTCATGAGTAGTCCAGGCAACTCTGCCAATCTGAAGCACGCTTTCTCCCCTACAGGATCCCCAGGACCCAACGTTGGTATGGCTCGACCTCCTCCACGACACGCGTTGCCTTCAGGGCCGAGAAAACCGCTCCCCACGTCACAAAGGCAACCTCAGCAAACGCGAAAAGCCCCTTATGATAAATCACCCATGGCCCCGCCCCCTGGATCGCCAATGGACCTTGATTCACCACAGCAACATTATGCTGCACAGAATAGGGCAGCACCCCGAAGGCGAACCATTGGTAGCCGAAGTCAATTAAGAGGGACGCTCTCGTTGCCAAGCGGTATCGGGCTAGGGAGCGGGAAAACAAGAAAACCACTGAGAGATGAGGATATAGAAAGGATGCTGGACAAGGCGAGCGTGGAGGCAGCCGACAGCTCTGATGATGAGGAAATTTTGATTCCAAGACGGGCTGTCGCAGGAGTCATGCAGTCCTAGGGGGATGATATATGTGTGTGGTCATAATAGGCGCCACTCTTTTGGATTACCTTACCACTCAGGGGTCTATTTTTCAGGTATCTTCATGCCGCGCTTGGACCCCGCGACTTGTCATATTATACCCTTGTGAGAGTCGTGTTAACGAGGGTGTCGTGAGCTGGTCACTGTCGGTGCAGAATGGCATGAGAGGAGTTACGGAGCGGGTGGGCACTTGTGGCCTTGGAATATTATACTGGTCTGTGTTTGTCTACGGATCAGCCTGTTTAACTACGGTATGGTGCATCTGACCAAGGTTGGATATTCATTTGTGTATAATGGGATGGCAGAGCTTCTTGCATGAAGGCATGAGATGAATCATGTGTCCCGCGATGTTAGGAACATCGCCATGAGAAAACAGGCGTTCGAGGCAATTGGTTTCATATATATAGGGCCGTGGCATTTGTCAATACCGCATTGCATCCATGGTCCAACTCACTTCACTTCACTGAAGACTTTACCAGGGTCATGGATACATGCACAACGTATACCGATATTGGTCACTTGAATTGGGCCGAGTCACAACAGACTGGTCAAAAGAGAACGTGGTTTATTTTGATCTCAAGTGTGCGCAGTCGCGCTTGTGGTCGAAAGCCATTTGGGTTTCACCTGGATAACCCTAGCCAGATTTACACTCTGATATTGCATATAACGCCTGCCCAAGAACGCCTAACGAAGATTTCCACCCAGTCATATGTCACATCTCATACTTGGTTTTTGTACGCTGGGAACAGAGCCATCACCAAACCCTGCCAGCCTGTGCTGGTCTGATATACTCGGTGATGCTCACAGCAACTGAGCTTGCTGGCCTGGAAGAGTCATATGCACTGCCAGGCAAGCCTAGATAACTACTCTGCGTGCGCCCCGGTCGACCCATGAGGAAATCTGTGCCGCTGGTCCTTCGATTAGCAGCCGTTGCTCTGTGCTCGAGCTCAGCCCACGCAGCAGCAGACCTTCGTCGTCGGGCATCGGAGCCAGTTGCAGCGTCGGTCAAGAAAAGAGTATAGTCGTTGGCGCTCTCACTGCTTGATTCGCTCGAGAGAGCGAGACTACGTCTGGCAGTCAGGGCATCAAGGGCTCGTTCCCGATGGTCCACGTCGAGATCATCATCTGTGCCGAAGCTCCTGGTAATCCTGTTGGTGCGAAAGTTGTACGAGCAGAGGGTTGTTTCATCTGCCTCTGCCATCATGGTGAGGCGGTTGGAAGCTGTCTTTGAGAAGTCGCTTGCGGCGTGTCGGGGAACATAAGCGCCCCCATAGGCGGGATATGTGGGCGATTGGGGCGACGAGTCATCATCATCGAATTGGTTGGCAGCTGAGGTAGACCAGAAGCGAGAGGCTCGTCTAGAAAAGCGAGATTGTGTGGGTGGCTGAATCTATGAACATATGTGTGAGAAAGAAGCCTTGAAAGGGGAACTGGGGGCTTATTACCTCTTGAGGAATCACTTGGACGGTGTCATCATCTTCACTGTCATCATACAAGCGCACAGAGTTGGCACGTCGTCTGGAACTAAGAGAAAGCCGGCGAGAAATGATAGAAAAGAATGATCTCTTGGGCGATTGATTGTTCGGGAGAGACTTGGATCGTTGAGTTCGTCGAGACTTCATCATGGCGATGAGTGATTGATGTTGAAGAAAAGGAGTGTGATGTGGTAATAATATAAGTTGAAAAAGAGAAAGAAAAATGAAAGAATGTTAAACGTGATGTGTATCAGAGTGAGACACTATCAACCGCGCTCCCTCTTCTCTTCTTCCTTCTTGAGAACGGGTTGGGCAAGGCTCAAGTTTATATCCACAAAGCCCCTGTATTGTCCCATATTCTACAAAGTACATACGCAACCCTCCCCCCCATTTCAATAGTTGGTTTGAGAGGATATAAGCTTTAGGCTAGACTCTTTGGATGGGGGATGTGCTACGGCTTCGACCGACGCCATGGCCTGTTCTAGGGCGGCATGTTTGTTCGTGCCTGGTTTAGAGTTAAGGGTTTTATTAGGCGCTTTGAAGTGCCTATATTGTTTCTAATTATGAGGTGGTGTTAAGCAGATGATTTTGTGTTACGTGCAGCGGTTCTATTGGTGCCATGATTCGATGCAGGGCTGCTGATTGTTTCGGATACAGAAATGTCAGGCGTCTTTGGTTTGTTGGTTCGCTTAGACTCTGAGACTTCTGAGACATGTGTGACGCCTCATCCCGACGATCTGGAAGCAAGGGTATTGATTGAAACAGTCTCTGCCGTCTCGTCGCTTGTGTGACGATAATGCAAATTATTCAGCACGAACCGCTAAACGCTGTATTCAATGCCTTTATTTCGGCGACAATTCTCCTTAGTTCTTCTAGCCCCAAGCCTCCAAAGAAAAGAATACTCATCGGACATAGAAAAGAGGCCCGTGGAGAACTTATTCAGTGTGGATATCGAGGTTGACGCCGCATGGTCGAATGCGGAAGTGAAGTACTGACGCTTCTGGTGTGGAGGCGATTTGGGGACTGAAAGGGGAATAATGCGGTTCAAGAGAATGTGTTTGAGGAGACTATCAAGCTTTTTGATGGACTGGCCAATATCTATCTTTCCGAAATATCGGTAAACGTTCCATTCTGGAAAGTAAGTTGGCCGTTGTGATAATAATACTCAAACTGCCATTATCCATCTATACTCTCCTCTGCGAGTCTCTTCTCTTTTAGGAACCAATAGTCAACTGACTCAAATACTCCCTTACAGAGGCGTTTCACATAAGCCCATTCCCTATAAGCTTACCAGTAAGGCTGTATCCAGCGGCGTCAACGAGAAGACGTGCTGTCACTGCCGATCATATGACCTGTGCCTGGCGTTTAATTACCGGTATGGTGTTTTACGCTAGGAGACCGGCTCACCCGTCCCTCATTCCATGCATCTTTGGTGGTCTGCTATCGCCAAGTCGAGACTTTGTAACTTGCACTACTGGAGTTTATGGACTGTGGCTTAGGAAATGGATGCAGGAACAGAAACTCTAACTGTTCCAAATTGCAACTAGGGACTAAATTATGGAAGTTGTTCTTCCGTTGCCTCTGATGTGTCAAAGTGAAGCAATGCCGGTGTTGATACTGTCGTAGATTCGTGATGATCCACTGATCTTCATCACAACCGAGTAAAGTGATTCTAGGATACAATATGTACAGTTGTGTATTTTGACACTTGCCATACTACCTTTCTAGAGGCCGTCCTCTATGTAAGAGTACAGTTTGACTCGATCTCCCGTTCGTCTGTCTGTAGGTTATTTGTTATGTCTGAGACAAGCACTCTTACTACTATCTACATTCCATCCAAGGCACACTATCTTTGGCACCCTCACTGACGGTATAAGTCTAGACGTTGGCGCGCCGGAGCTTGAATTACCTATTCCAGCGATGATTATGCCCGTGAGGAATGCGTCAGTCATTACCGCCACACGTTTCGCGGAAAGCCAGCAGCCTCCGCGGTAATGAGCCATCTCTTCTAGATTTATTCCATAGTCCTTCTAGAACTTTGGTAGAAGGATGGTTGTTCTATCAAGCTCCGACATATCGAATACGATAGAGCCCATACATGTACTGCCACTCCCCGCTCAGAAGATTACTGCTCGTATTGTGAACGTCATTCAAAACATTGCTACGGAGGACTTTTGTTCACAGGTTCAAAGGTAGTATAATAGCCATGGGTCTCTGCAATTTTGTATATTTCGTACTCAAGAAAATCCATCGCAAAACCCAGAAACCCACTGCACTTCTGGTTTTGACCTGTCCATCCGCATGGCGTTGTGGCGTTGAAGCTTGCACTAACCAGCGACTATACTCTTTTATATCTCGGTCATAAATCGTAATCAGGCAAGAAGAACAATAACTCCCCTATAACTCAACTCCAATGTCTTGCTGATATCGGCCGGCCCCGGACGCCCACTGCACGTCCGGCCGGATCTCATGTGTGAAAGGAATGATGAATCCAAATACTAACATAGTAAGCAAGTTGAAGATATTCCAGCTCAGACCTCAACAGAAACGGGAACAGACACAATCTCGCAGGTGTCATTACATGGCATCTGCAACTTGGCGAGAGCGCTGTAGCCACCACGGATGCACTCTGCCTCAACGCCCTTAGCACGAAGGACACTGTTGGCAACACGAGAGCTGTCGCCATCGTAGCACAGTGTCAAGACCCTCTTCCCTCGAAGAATAGACATGAGAGCCTCGGCGCTAGCATTTCGGTTTCCGGCCTTGTCCTTGACGTTGAAAAGGCTCTCAAGCTCTAGCCAGAGCTCCTCAAGCATGGCGCAGTCATCGGCAGGATTGGCGAATGGACTGCCACTACTGGGTCCATTTCGAAGTGCATCAAGGGGCATGTTGACGGAGTTGGGGAGATGGAAAGCATCGTAGTCCGAGGAGCACCGGAAATCGAGAATCTGAGTATTGACTGAAGGAGTCAAAGCCTTGTCGATTTGGTCTGCGAGTGACAAAACGGTGTCATGAGTACCCAGAGGGTGAATGGTGAAGTAGTTAGACAAGGCAATCAAAGAGTCGAGCTCCCAAGCATCGTCGTATCGGTAAAGATCAACGTTCCTCAAACGCTGAGTTGAGTTTGTTAGCCTAATCCTTCCCGGACTGAAACAATTTGACGTACCTCATTGCGAAGGGGACTAAACTTCTCAGGGCCCAAATTCTGGAAATACTCATTCAAGTATTGGAAGGGTAGATCGCAACACATAAAAACACAGTGGATCTCGCCATCAGGGCCAGCGAGATTTGATAGTGTACCCTCTTGCTTGTGTTTCTCAATACGTTGGAACAATCCCTTCAAAGTGAAGCCCGATGAGGGGCCACAGACAATGCCCTGTCGAGTGAGGTCCAATGAAAGGGAGTATGAGTCTGGAGCACCAACCTCCTCGAGAGCATCGTGGGATGTGAGGTACGGGAACTCAACCTCACTCATTAACGAATATTCTCGAGGACCAGGGACACGTTCGCCAGCGTTGGTGCATACGCTATAAACATCAGTTCTCATTCTTGTCAGTGTAGAGCAGTGTACTTACGCAATTCTGTACACAGAAGGCTTGGCTTGCTTGAAATAGGTACCTAGTCCTGTCATAGTGCCTGTACCGGTGTTAATCAACATACTGCCTTAAGATAACATGAGCCTTACCAGCTGTGCCCATCGACGCGGCAATCACATTGATCTCGGGGAGCTGACGGTGAATCTGAGGGCCAGTCCATCGAACATGAGCTTTCCAATTCTGCAAGCTGTTAGTTCTAGGTTTTTGTACTGCAAATTACAGAAAAAAGCTTACATCGTCATTGATGTATTGGTTTGGACTGTACACAGACTCGGACTCTGCGTCCTTTCGAGCTGCAGCCCGAATACCACCTCGCTCATCAACAGGTGTAGGCTGAGCAGGTCCACCAAATAGAGTACTTCTCATTTGTTAGTAATTTTCTCAAAGGCCAAATTCTCTGGTTTGCTTACACGTTGAGGCCAAAGAACTGCATCATGCGCAACTTCGTCTCACTTGTCTTGTTGCTGAGATAAGCATGGACGTCGTCTATGCCGTGAAAAGCGCGAGCAACCATGGCCATTGAGATGACAGTCGAACCCGAGCTGCTCTCGACGATTGTCTTTGTCTTGCCAGGCTCCACGCCCTTTTCTAATAAGTTCATAGCTGCGGGCATCAGCTACATACTCTGTGGTTTTGTGTCAGATTGAAGTACAAACCTGGCATCACCTTAACATTCGTTGCAGGGTGCATGGTCATCATCTTAGCATAGATTCGGACACCATCTTGACGGTAGGGGTTGAGGCTATCAGGGATTTCAACAAGGGGCAAAGGTGGTGATTGTTCAGGATCGAAATAGTTGCGAACCGACTCAAGGCCCTTGAAAACATTCAGATGTTCAGAAGCAGTCATGTTGGGAGGTCACGTATGGTCTGCAAGGATCAATAGTAACAAATAAACACTGTGAATATGAAGAGGACACTCAAAGTCTGTTGTTGTAAGACACAGAAACAGACAGGCAGATTGGTTGATGGAGAAAGAAAAGAGAAAAGTTGGATCGAGAATCCGAGCATAGGCCCAGGTTTTTAAGCATACAGAGCTCTCGAAACGAGCTGCTGAAGTAAAACCCTGCTGGTCTTGCACCCACGCTTCTCTGGGTCTAACAGCGGAGATGTCACATCCACAACTGAATTCTGGGTGACCTGAATGCTCGAGCAACTCCGGGGAGAGTGTGCACGATAGACCGACGTCCATCTTCATTGGCGTGAAGTCGTGGGTAACAGTTAATCCCACGCACGCAGCGTGTAAGCTCAAATAAAACGGCTGGGTTAAGGTGCATAAGAATTGCGGTATGTAGTTTCTTTGACCAATTGTAAACCCCACGATGAAGCCACCAGGGACCCGAGACCAGGATGAAGACACTTGTTGACCAATACAGTGAGAGAAGTCTCGATGAGAATCACTAGCGTCTTCGGGTCGTCGTCACTTTCTTCGGACCATCGGCTGTGGAGCTTGAAAGGCCAAAGAATCCTGCAACATGGTGGATATTGGTTGGTGGACTTGACTGCGCACAAATGGGTCTGAGGTGACTCGGGAACGATGAATTGCACCCTTTGACAGCAAGAGAACAAATCACAGCGTCTTGAGCATCATCACTCGAAGCTAGCGGCGGATGGGGGCGAACAAGGCGGAGTTGATTGAGCGTTCTGAGTCTTGGCCCTCCTCGACCTGTCAGGACAGTTGAAGTCTCTGGGCTGAGGTCAAAGCGGATAGTTGAGCCGGCCCCTACAGGTGCAGTAGTCTCTATTCATCATGGTCGATCAAGACTGGGAGACTTCGGAGTTTGCAAAACTATTAAGCCCGAGGTCATGAGGTATTTTATGGAACATTGAGTTGTAAATAAAAATGCATATGCGAGTTTCTGCACAACCTCCTCGGCTTCTGTGGATAATAAGACATCATAGTTAACAAGCAGAGCGTGACGTTGTGTAGCGGGGAGTTCATCGGTCCATCTGGATTTTTTGAGGCTCGATGGTACTCCCCGCTGGCGAGGTGCCACCACGCCTAAAAACACCAGCGACTATCGTCAGGTGATCAGACACGTGCAATCCACTACCAGGAGTGGAGTCAAAACAAGCGTGGTGGAGCCGATACCGGAAGCCGTTAGCATCAACTCTGTCTGTTGTAAAGACCCATTTCATGGCATCATACTCCAGACTATTAACCCAACAACCTCTAAAATGAAGCTATAACTGGACAAACAAGTTGCCTACACGACTCAGCTACAAACTCTCTTTCCTTCGCTTAGCAAATTTTCTGCTTTCAAATTCTCAATATGCGATCTAATTGCCTTGTTTGGAGTTCAAAGCTCCATATTGTGATGTGCAAGCAACACGAGAAAACGCCTCCCTTCATTATAAACCCGCTTTAATGTGATGAAATGAAGTTTCAGATCCGCCATTTTTAGTTGTTGGACCCCGTTAATATGACGGCATTGCAGCGATCCCCCTAAGGCAGTGGAGTTGTTCGTAACATACATATTATAGACAATGCCGCGTCGTTTCACAGATCATGTTGTGTTTGTTTCGTCGATCGGAAGGAAGGGTTCTCGCATACAGCTGTTACTGAGAACTTGGAAGAAGGGACATCAATCACTTCATTCGACAGACGGCACCTCCCGTCTTTGCACCTAAACGGTAATCTTCTGATCAACTTTTTCAAAACATTACAAGATTTAGTTCTTGCTTTAATACTTTTCTCACACACTGGTTGTGTTAAGCAGGACCATGGTTCCTATGATATTCTTTACAGCCTTGGCCCTGGCTGGTTTCAGTACAGCCAAATTTGTCAAAGTCGAAGACACCTCTGTCCTTCCAGTCGGATGGGAAAAGATCGACCAGGCTGTCGATCCTAGCCATACGTTCCGGCTCTCTATCGCTTTGCGACAGCCCGATATCGACAACCTGAAGACGAGCCTACGAAGACGGGATTCTACATATGGGAAATACACACAGAACCACCTCACTCAAAAAGAGGCACTCGCCCTCCGAGATCCGGATCAAAAAGATGTCGGCCAGGTACTGGGATGGCTGAAGAGTAAAGGAGTCGCAGCAAAGGCAACCCCGGACAAGGATTGGATTCATGTCAAGACAACTGTCAAAGCTGCTGAAGATCTCCTCGATGCCAAGATTGGCTTTTACAAGTTTGAGGACCAAACGCCTGTTCTTCGGACAAAACGATACTCGGTACCTGAGTCTGTTGCCGATGCCGTCAACTTCATTCACCCGATTGCCAACTTCATGCGACCCAAAAAGGAACTCACCACTCCCGATCCAGCTCTGACACCAAGCATGCTTGAAACCATACAGCTCGAGAAGCGTGCCACTCCTTGCAGTCGGGCTGTTACCCCCGACTGTCTCCGTGAGCAATACAACATCAGCTACCCTGCTTATAATGGTAGCTCCCAAATTCGCTTCGGTATTGCTGGTTTTCTGGAGGAGAATGCCAACTACGAAGACAGCAACGACTTTCTCCGAATCTATGCAAAGCCTCTTTACGAAGCCCGTTACAACTTCTCGGTCCAGTTGATCAACGGTGCTAACAACTCGCAAGAACTTTTCGATTCAGGAAACGAGGCGGCTCTTGATGTTCAATACGGCATGGCTCTCGGGTATCCGACCAACATCACTTACTATCTTGCCGATGGTCGTGGGCCTACCTTGGACGACGATGGTGAAGAACTGCCCGAGGAGTACAACGACAATGAACCCTATCTCGAATTCCTCGATTACCTTCTTGACCTCTCCGATGACGAGATCCCTCATGTCCTCTCCATTTCTTATGGCGATAACGAAGTCTCAGTTCCCCGCAAGTACGCCGAGCGTGTTTGCTCATTGTTCGGTCTTCTAACAGCACGTGGTACAACCATCGTGGCAGGTTCTGGTGATGGAGGTGCAAAGGGAGCAAGCAACTCAACCTGTCGAACCAATGACGGTAGCGACAAGGACGTTACCATGTCTGTATTCCCCGCAACTTGTCCATGGGTCACAAGCGTTGGCGGCGTCACTTCTGGGGTAGAACCGTTTGAAGGTGCCGAATTCAGTGGAGGTGGTTTCTCTCAATACTTCCCTCGTGAGAAGTGGCAGGAGTCCTCCATCAAGAGCTATCTTAAGGCCATTGATGGCCATCTCGACGGCCATTATAATGCCAGCAACCGAGGAGTACCTGATATTTCGATTTCGGCCACCAGTTTCATCACTCGTGTGAAAGGACAGGCAGTTGGTCTTAGAGGCACCAGCGCAAGTGCGCCTGTCGTCGCAGCTATGCTTGCGCTCGTCAACGACGCACGTGTCCGAAAGGGCAAAGAAGTGTTGGGCTGGCTTAATGAGGTCCTATATTCGGAGGAAGTGCAAGCAGCTCTTCAGGATGTTACCAAAGGAGAGAGCCGATCATGCGATTTCAGTAAGGGTGGCAGCCCAGGAGGCTGGCCGGCAGCAAAGGGATGGGATGCGATCACCGGCCTGGGGGTTCCATCTGACTTCCAGAAGCTATTTGACGTATTGGTCGATATCTAAAGGGAGATCAATCGTCCGTTTTCGATTCTAAATAGTGTATTTATCAATAAAATTAATAGTTCAGTTTAGGTAAAAGTCGGGTGCTTGCACCGGGTGCTTTGATTGATATTGTCGCGTGTTTTGAGAGGCTCAATGTCAATCAAGTCAACCATCCAATATTTGGGTCAGTGGAACCACTGCCGTGTGATGGGCAGTTCAGCGGTCTAGCGGCATTCCCGCGGGCGTCTACCGTCAGCAGTTCCCTAGCCCGGGCCCTTAAACTAAAGACCCATCGATAGTAGGTCTCAGCCCAGCCTTCTGGAAGAGCGCGTCACAATTAACAGGGACTTGGTCACAAAGTCCTGGGCTCGCGTTCTGACAATTTTCTGGATGTTATTTCTCTATTATTACATTTTCGGGTTGAATAAGCAGCACGAAAAGGCACAGTTCAGGTTCAAGTTAGGTCGCAGTAATCTTGTTGTTATCATTGCTTATACCGGCCATTGACGATCACTCGACTTCGGCGCGGTCTCCTCCCGGTCGCGACCCCAGTTCTTGGCCTCTTTAACTCCAAGTCACTTGGCCGCCACAACCTTACTAGGTGAACTTGAACCTCACACCACAAACCTCACAGACACTCACGTTCCCGACGAAACAACCGTACCCGTACCATAATGACGACAAGTTTCTCTCGAACTTCTCTGCTATAAGCTTCACCCTGTGAATCTCGTCGGCTTCACGCGATCGCGGCTTAGACCCGCCTGCAATTGTATCGCGACGCGGCCGACTTTCTCTGTTCACATTGCCCACAATGCCGACTATACACGTCTCCAGAGACTCCCAGGACGACCTACAAGACATCGCCAATGGTCTACTAAAAGCCCGCAAGGTCATCGTAGTAACCGGTGCTGGGATCAGTACAAATTCGGGCATTCCTGTGAGCTCCATCAGATACCCCAGCTTGCCAGATGCGCTTTGGAGCGACCTCTTGGTACACTCAATTATCGGTAATAGCTAATCGGACTAGGACTTTCGTTCTGAAAACGGTCTCTACTCCCTAATCAGCGCTCAATTCGACACGGCAGCGCAACAAGCGCGTCTGAACGAAGGCTCGAGCGATGATAAATCCATCGACTTGGACATTCGCCGGCCAGCCAAGAGGAGAAGAATAGTTCACGATGTGTCTGCCAAGCTTGAGGAGGGTCCGGTAGTTATGAAGGAAGAAATAGAAGTTCAACTGGAAGATCCCGAACCGGAACACGAAAAGATCGCAGACACAATTCAGGTCGAAGGCCACCCAGACGATGAGGAACAGCAGGTCCGCTCAGATGGGATGCCCGTGGTCAATCCCAGGACGACCCGTTCGACAATAGCTGTGGCCCAACCTCCGAGTTCTCCTCTGTCTTCGCCCCCTCCCGAGGGTCTAAATATTCCACCACCGTCAGTCTTTCGGAGGACACGACGCAGTCACCTGGCCGATTCTACAATTCCACCAAGCTCTTCACCTCTATCATCACCTCCGCCCGTATTGTTCGACCCATTCTCTTCCGGCACATCCTCAGAAGACGCCCCAAGTCGGCGCAGCAGCACATCGCCATCAGAAGTCGACGATACCCCGCCCTCGAATCCAATCAACTTATCGCAAGCAAGTTTTGGCTCTGGCAAGAATACTTTGCCTAATATGAAAGGAAAGGATATGTTCGACGCGTCAATATGGTCAGATCCTCTCCGAACATCTGTTTTCTACACATTCGCGACCACGCTACGCCAGAAGGTTAGGGATGTAGAACCTACAAGTTCACATCGTTTCATCAGCCATTTGAGAGACCGTGGCAAGCTCGTGCGCTGCTACACTCAAAATATTGATCAGATCGAAGAGAAGGTTGGACTATCGACATGCCTCCACGATGGCCCTGGAAGCCGTGGGCGCTTTTCAAGAAAGTCGACAGCCAACATAAACCAGCTCAACAGGATGGTTGATGAGGTGAATGCCATGACGGACACAAATTCTTCAGACAAGTCACAGCAGTCGTCAGATAATGAAGCTAGCCAGCAGTCTCAATGCAGTCAGCCGAAATTTGAAAGCACGGTGCCTGCTTCTCAAACAGAGTCCGACCAATGTACGACAGATGAAGCCCTGACAGCAGTAAGAAATCTGCGTCGCGACCTTCCAAAGTCGGGCGTGGAATGTGTTTTCCTCCACGGATCACTGGAACTTCTGCGATGTTTCTTGTGTGGTCGAGTGTGTTCGTGGGATGATGACGAACGCCAGCTAGAGACAATGTCAGGCCAGCAGCCTGAATGCCCTCACTGTGTAGGCGCTACAGTCGCTAGAGAAGAACGCGGCAAACGAGCATTAGGTGTCGGAAAATTAAGGCCCGACATTGTGCTCTACGGCGAAGAGCATCCCAACGCGCATCTGATCAGCCCCATTGTTACACACGACTTGGCTCTATGCCCCGATCTCCTATTAATCCTTGGTACTAGTTTGCGAGTCCATGGGCTGAAGGTTATGGTCAGGGAATTCGCCAAGGCAGTCCACGCAAAAGGTGGTAAAGTTGTCTTCGTTAACTACACCAAGCCCCCAGAGAGTTCATGGGGTGATGTTATTGACTATTGGGTCGAGTGGGACTGCGACGCCTGGGTATCTGATTTACAAGGCAGAATCCCCAAGTTATGGCAAACACCCGAGCCTCCCAAACTTAAGAAGAAGCGGGAGTCTAGTGGTGTTGCTGAAGATGGCGAGAAGACCGAGACAAAACGCCCTGTTGCAGCTTACCCAGTTGCCCTCCGTGATACAAAGGCTACGGGGGCATATTGGAGCCCGAGAATAATAAAAGAACTGCACAGAATAACTGGTCACGACCCCCTAGAATCACCGGTCTTTACACCACCAGCCATTGTCACAACAACAGAGACGCTCCCGCCTGCCGACATGCCTCTGACGACGCCCCAAGGCAAACCTGATCGGGTCAGAACTAGAGCCCAACGGTCGCGCAAATCTGCACCGGGTGTTCTAGAGCGATCCAGCATGCCTCCCTCGACACTCAACCCCAATCATGGACGAACTCTGCGAAGTGCCGAGACAAGAGTGCACCTCTTGGGCGATGAGTTGGCGTCTACGAATGAAATCATTACACATGAAAGGGTGCTTCTCCATGGAAGCTCGATAGCCAGTCTAGTCAAGTCGAGAGCACGAGAGCGCAAGCGCAAGAAGATTGATGGCGAGGAAGTGTCTCTTCCCTCCAAGCGAACACTGGGTTCACTCCGACTGGCACCATTGAGGCCTCAGCCATCAGATCCCCGCGATATCATACCTTTCGACCGACTGCCAACAATGGAACTCCCTCCAAATACCCCGGAACCATTCACAGAAACTGGGCAATTGCAATCCATCTCACCGGTGATGCATCATACCGAACCATTAATGCCTGTTTCGCATAACACGCGAAAGCAGACACATATCCGACGTAGCCAGGCATCTTTCATGCGCGGCCAAGATCTTGCTGCAAGTCCGGCGCCTATGCTGCCACCAGAGATGTCGCACGGACTGTTGGTGTCATCGCACGAGCGGTGCAACCTCGTCATGAAGCATGTTCGCTCACAGAGGGAGGCGGATGCAGCTTTGGCGCTATCTGCGCTGAGCCAGGGCGATGCACGCCCAGTCATCACCAAAGAGTTCACCATACCGCCGTGTACGGGCGTCGGGATACGCAAGTCGGCAAGGCTGATTCACAGGTCTGGCACGCCTACGAGCACCTAGGGCAGAGGTTGTTGTCTTATAACGGCCGATTGCAAAGTTCACATACAAAGAGTCGCAGATTAGCGAGAACATTAGGGCCCAGATCCCTTAGAGCATTTATGACAAGGCGTTGGGGATGGCGGATAAGCCAAGTAGCACTACACTACAATTGATTGAATGAAAGTTGACTTTCTTTTTTCCAAGATTCACTTCACTACTCACATGCTGATTAATTATTCGCCGCGATCGGCGCGTGCCAAGGTGACTCTTGAAGAACTGGAGACCCTCCTCCAGCTCTGGGTATCTCGTTTTACTGGCGTTGAGCATTGTCGATGACTCCTGTTGCTCGCCGAAGAGCGCCTTACCACGCCCTGATGCGGGTACCCACGGGGTCAGTCCCGGAACTGGCGACTAAGGGCGTCGTTGACGTTGAAGATGTGGGGTATTCAGCTCGTACTAGACAGTATCATTTGACTCATGATAGCATGAGCTGAGAATGTATAAGTTGTCGTGTCAAACCCATCATAGCCAACGTTCAATGGGATGAACATTCAACCATTGTCTAGCTTCTAACCACTACAAGACACACATCATCATGGGTTCTATCGGTCAAGGATCTTCGCAGCAGCTTCCTGTGCGGGGCAAGACTAACACCTCAGTCTTTGGAAGCGCTATCAAGAAGGAGTTTATGTTTGATCCAGAATGGAGAAATCTTAACCATGGTATGAAAGAGTCGAAGTAGGAGTAGAACGTCAACTCACAGGAGTTATAGGCTCCTTCGGTACATATCCTCAGGCTGTCCGAACAAAATTCCGCGAGTATCAGGATGCGAGGTAAATACAATCGATCCTCCGGTTGTGATCTTTGGTCTAACAATTGTTAGTGAAGCTCGCCCTGATCCATTCATTCGCTATGAATATCCAAAAATTCTCGATGAGAACCGCGCTGCGGTCGCAAAGCTTCTCAATGCTCCAGTGGACAGTGTTGTATTTGTCTCAAACGCCACTACCGGTGTTAACACAGTCTATCGCAACATGCAGTGGAATGAAGACGGAAAGGACGTCATTATCAGCTTCTCGACCATCTACGAAGCTTGCGGCAAAGTCGCGGATTATTATGTTGACTACTATAACGAAAAAGTGACTCATCGTGAAATCGAGCTCACATATCCCCTCGACGACGACGAGATCATCAAGAAGTTCGAAGCTACTGTGAAGAAGATCGAGTCTGAGGGCAAGCGGGCTCGTATCTGTACGTTTGATGTTGTCTCCTCTCGACCAGGTGTCGTCTTCCCTTGGGAAGAAATGGTCAAGGCTTGTCGTCGTCTCAACGTGCTGAGCATGGTTGATGGCGCTCAGGGCATTGGGATGGTGAAGTTGGACATCTCTGCTGCTGATCCAGACTTCTTCGTCTCAAACTGTCACAAGTGGCTTCACGTACCACGTGGATGCGCCGTCTTCTACGTGCCTCAGCGCAACCAGGCACTTATCCAAACGACACTGGCTACCAGCCACGGGTACGTGCCGAAGCTGGTGAAACGCATCACACCGCTCCCTCCCAGCTCCAAATCTCCATTCGTCCTCAATTTCGAGTTTGTCGGCACGCTTGATAACTCGCCCTATCTTTGCGTAAAAGACGCTATCAAATGGCGAGAGGAAATTCTCGGCGGAGAGGATGCCATCTTAGAGTATATCTGGGACCTGAACAAGAAAGGCAGCGAACTGGTAGCTGAGAAGCTAGGCACGACATATATGGAGAACAGCACTGGCACGCTGCGAAATTGCGGTATGGCTAACATTGCGTTGCCCGTGTGGACTGTGGAGGGTAAAGAGGGTGATGTTGTCGTCTCAGCAGAGGAGACACAGACGGCGTTCCAGTGGATTTTGAATACGCTTATTGACGATTACAAGACGTTTGTGGCGCTGTTTTTACATGGGGGCAGGTTTTGGATCAGGACGAGTGCACAGGTTTACTTGGAGATTGGGGATTATGAGTGGTTGGGCGGTGTCTTGAAGGAGGTTTGTGAGAGGATTGGTAAGAAGGAGTACCTCAAGTAGAATCCAGTATTTGGGGAAATGTTACTGGCAGATGAGACCAATTCGGCAGGAATTGATATCATGAGGCATTACAGGCATAATCAAGGTGTATTCAGCACCAAAATTGCGAACGACAAGAATCTTCCTCGTGAAACAGTTGCTCCTGTAAGCGTTGCAATGTTGAAGGGTTCCCAGAGAGCAAAACTTCAGACTTTGCAAAGAGATGCGGGAAGAAACTCATTAAAGAGCCCCTAAGCTTAGGATTCTTTACCTAACACTTTTATCACTCAGTACGAGCCTTAGTCCTATCAGCTCGGCTAGAGTGTGTTGGTGTTCGTTAGCACCTGTCCTGTGGCTAGATACGATGAAGGATGAAGGATCGAGGCGAACCTTTGCTGAATCAGGATAGGATAACTTGATGGCAATACTCTGCCTTGATCTTGATATTCGCGGACCAGATCGGGAATACGAACTGACAAGCAGGGATCTGTGGGGGCTGAGGGTGTCAATCAATCGCCCTGTTTGTATGAATACGCTGTGCGCCTCGTGACGCTAGGCATTCAGCTTCTGACGGCCAATCGCCCCAGCAATTCTATAAATATGGATGGATGTTCTAGAAGCTCGCCTGCCAAGAAGTAATCGTCTTTACTACTCCACAGCAAGTCATCTTCACTGCAAAGAACACAATCTCGAACAAAATCAGAAGCCCCTTTATCAACAATACCAACATGGGCAACTCTTCGTCTTCCTCATCAAATCCCTCTGAAGAAGCCAAGGACAAGAAGACGCTATATGAGCGCTTCCAAGCCGGTAAAAAGAGTGTACCGCTCAGCGATGAAGATATACAAAAGTACACGGGCAAGACTCGCGATGAGCTGAGCACATGGGCTGATACTCAACCCGGCATCGGAAAGAATCAACTTGCGGGTAGCGTAACAGCTGGACCGATTTCTGGACTTGGAGGAGTTGCCATGGCCGACGGCCTTGGGGGCTGGGGACCGAGTGCACATCCGAATGATAAGAACAGAGGAATGAAGTTCCCTCCTACGAGGGAGAATGAAGCCGAGGACACTACCGAGGACACTACCGAGGTGACAGAGGTGGTAGAGGATAAGAAGTGACGGTATTGCAAGTGGGCGAAAAGATGATATCACGACAGCGCGATCGATGACATAGCAGACAATTGTTCAATTTAGTATTGCTTTACTTGGCTTCTCTTTCGAGTGACATCCAACTTTAGGTTTCATGTTTTCCAAACTTAAGTCAGACTAAATGAATGACAAGGTTCCATACCTCGAACGAGAGACGAGGTCCAGGATCCCGAATTCACAAGTTTCGTTTCACAGCAAGGACCTTCTTCGATAGTCTCGCTTACAGATCGTTCTGCTTCTTGCGAGTGTCGAAGATCTTGAGAGCTTCCTCGGCAGCCTTCAAACCACTGAGAGCCATGGCACCGAAGGTAGGACCTAATAGATGTTAGATGAAGTACATGCCAGGATTGACATATAAAACTCACCCATGCGGTTGGCACCGTCAACCTCGGAAAGTTCCATTCCACCGACAATAAGACCAGGAACAATCTCGCGGGTTCCCTTGACGATGGCATCCTCGGCGAGGTTCATGTCAAGACCACGCATACCACCAAGCTTCTCAATGCGCTGCATGCTGACGAGGCGCTTGACACAGAAAGCTCCCATCGGGCCATCGTGGCCAGTGGTGGAGATGATCAAAGGAGCGTTAATAGTGTTGGGGTCCATGCAAGACTGGTCATCGTGGTGCATGGAAACAAGAGTCCAGTTGGTGACAACACCTGCAATGCGGACTCCCTCCTCGGAAGGTCGGGTGATGAGATCCTCAACACAAGTGGCATTGAAGAGCTTGATGTTGGGCATCTGAAGAACCTTGGACATGATGGTCGAGGTGAAGAGGGCGGCGTGCTTGACAACAACGTAGTTACCCTCATCTTCATAAGGAACACCGACCTCGCGAAGGAAGGCATCAGCAGGCTTGCGCATGATCATGGCGGAGAACAGCTGTCCACCGAGCCAAGCACCACCACCAGGAGACACAGAAGCCTCGATAATGGCGATCTTGAGGTCGGGACGCTTCTTGCCAAGGATGTAGGCAGCACTCAGACCGCAGGAACCAGCACCAATGATAACAATGTCAGACTCGGCATAGTTATCAAGATCCTGGAAGTAGCGACGGGTCATGGCACGGGAGACCTGGCTCTCACGGATGGGGGCAAACTTGAAGTCATCCCACTGACCGAGCATTTCCTCAACGGTCTTGGTGTTGATGTTCTTGCTCATGACTGGAAGCTTGGTAGATGTGGCAAGCTCTGCAGAGCGAGAGGGGGGGGAGACCGCAGCGGGAGGGGCCATTTTGATCTTGGGCCTGTTGTCGTTAGAGCCTGGTGGTCAATAGGGGAGATGACATGATCCTTTCGCTGGTATTATCCAGATCAAGTTTTGCCGTATAATCTCAGCCACATCCCCCTATCATCAATACGACCAGTTTGAACTGATCATGCTGATGAGAGAAGAATGGGCACCGGCTCATGCATGATACTTTACCTGAGAGGTCCCAATCAGGTCTGGACAAGACTACCGCTGAAAGGCTCCATGGCTGCTAAGGTAGCTTAGGAGAGCCGTACAGGTTATGATATCTAGCATATCATATGTGTCAGAGCAGCCCTTTCATACGATTCAGATACAAACCTTGGATATTCTTCAAGTGATTAATGTCGAGTCGATGAATTGAGCAAGAGGAAAAGAAGAAGGGTTGGGAATGGAACGACCTTGACCTTTTTATGCCCGCAGGTGAGGGGTAAAAGTAGCCCGTTGATATCATGACGGAGCAAAGCGGCCGATGCTGGCCAACAGAATGCAATGCCGAGTATTACCTACTGTAGACGCGTGTTTTTGATAGGTGAGTGTGTGGGGGTCTCTTGTTAAGTCAAAGATGACTGCCGGGGTTGCACATCATGAGCAATATCCCCTCCATCATATCATGTATCATGATGTCAACTCAGTCACTTCGATTGGCCTTCATTTCATCCCCAATCTCCCATCTCGTACCTAGTGGCTAATAAAGTACCTCATACAATACAGATATTGAGTAAAATGCAGAGACAAGTCTCGCTGTTGAGCATGTGAATGTCCTTCAAGGCGGGGGATCCTCAGTTCCACTGAATGCGGCTTTTAACCGGCCATGACATGACAGAATGAACATGTCAACAACCCACTCTTGAACTTAATTGCTGCATCGGAGGTGTAATGCCGAGTCGAACGAGTTCTTTGATCAGCCAATCATCAAGTGTGTAATTATCTAGCTCATTAGCGAGGTTCAGGGTTCCAGTGCTGACACGGCACTGAGTTGTATCGCCCAGCAACCTGACAAGACCTGGATGGCAGAGTTCATGATATGAAGTTGGGGTCGGCTGTATGAGTTGAAATATATGCGAATATGCACATTAAACAAGGAGAAATATATCACGGTATGTCTTAAACGTTCACGAGCAGTCTCTTGGGTTCCATCGCTACATTCACGAGCGATATGTATATCACCATGCACAAGGAGGATATCGGCCGCATTCTTTTTCCTCGCAACAGGTGGCATGATCTTTCTCCAAGCGAGCCGGCTGTATTCATAGCTACTCTAGCCTCCCAGCTTGACTATCTGACAGCATTCAAGACATCATACCGCATTGTGTCCAGATAAGAGGGTCTCGACATAGCTAATAATAAACGTCGAAATAGTAGTTACAACTGCGAGATACAAGTTTCGATAAGTAGTTTCCGTAGTACTCTGTAGCCTTTATCGTCATCTTTTTGTTTTCCGCCTCCATTTCCATTTCGCAGTCGCACATTGCGAGTATCAATACGCACAGCTTGGCATCGTTTCGAACCCCCGTGAGGCTCAACATTTCGTACTCCAATTTCTGGGCGATGCTCAGCTTAGAATTGCCGTATACCGGCAGAGTTCCTCTGGGAATATCTACAGTAAGTTTGTGCTCAGGAAATCCGAGTAGTGGTGATATCGATTGTCTTTCGATCTCGGGGTTGTCGCCCTGGAAGCAGGCCATGATTCTGTATCCCATGTAGTCGATGCCACCTTGAACGAGCAGTTCTCCACGAAATTTATCGAGGTTCCGTCGCAGGCCATTGCTTGACATCGGGCCTTGACAGGCTAGAAGACGTTGTGCGATATTGTATGCATCATAGACTCCAGACAAGTCTTTCAACCAAACCGCAACAATCATGATGCCCCTGCCCCCTTTCTCGATAAGGTGTTTCCTCCAATTCAGAGCCCTCTCCCATGATCTGAAGAATGAGACGAATGGCGTTCTAATACGCTTCCAGAGTAGATGGCACTCGGCAGCCTGCCAGAAGTCGTCGTCAGATATGTAACAACGAGGTCGAATGCTGCTCAAGTTGAGTGAGTGTTGGCTAACAACAAAGCCACAGTTTTTGTCGTGGCATTCCACGCGAAATCCTATCACTGCATCTACGGCCTCTGGTGGGTCGCGTGGATAGTTCATGTTGAAGAAATGAGGCTATTGCTTTGGCTTTGGCTTCGGCTGCGGGTGCTAATCTTTTCCAAGTTCTCGTTTACGGGGGAGAATAGAGGATTTTATATGTTAAATTAGGAGGATTCACTCAGTGCAAGTGACTCTTCAAGACGTGATGACGCAATCACGTGGTTTTCGCTACAAACAACAGGTCAATGAAGACAGATTTATACAGACAAACGAGGCTTCCGGTGTTAATATATATAACTGAAGGAGTTGGATAAGTGACTTCACAAGCGTCTAGTGAATTTCAGCGGCAAGGTAGAAACTCATGGATCTTGACGCCAGGTTTGCAAAGCGCATCAGAAGCTTTAATATAAGGACAATTTAGTATCCAAGTGTTCATCTTATTTGACAATTCCATACCAGATACGATGGAGTTCCAAGAAACTACATCGACATCCTTGCACACTGAAGGGTATTTAACAGTGTCGAGACTAATTTATAGCCGTAGCTAGACGTTCTTATGTTTCTGAAGCTGGTGGCATCTTCGTTTCCTCCATGTTTGGCATGATTCCGGACTTCGATCCCAGCAGAGCTGCCTCCTCAAAACGGCCAGGACCTCAATGACTTATGAGATGTTAGAATTCATGCAGTGGTCTATGATTAATGTAATGGTCTTGATTTATCACAACATAAGGCTCGATGAAATATCACGGTGCCACTCAGCGATCCATGAGTTGTACTGACTCGATATCAATTACACTAGCTACAATTCATCTCGTGTTTACATGTAGCACAATTCTTCTCCCATCAATACAGCCAGCCATCACTACCCGATATGTTCTTTGTTGTTCCATCTTATCTCGGTGTTCGCCGGCTGTGTCGGATGACGTTGCATCAATCATCCTCTAGTTCGAAATGGCACTCTTGTTTGCGATTAAGAAAGACCATCTTCTTTTCTCCTGGCTCTAAGATGAGGTTACGTCCACAAATCGACAGAACAAGAACGTAATACTTCTCGTAAGCCACAGCTCCAGTGCGGCGAAATAGCTCGGACGCCAACCCTTTTGTAATCTCCCCTTTTCCGATAACGTTTTCCCGTTCAACTTCTTCAGCCATCATCACAGACAAGACATCTCTCTTTTCATTGGTAAGTTTCGATATCAGTACCAGCTCGACCTTGTCATTCTCTTTTTCATTCTTTTCTCCAAAAGCTGCAAGTATCCTATTTTCGGATGCTAGGATACCACCCGTAATAAAGATCTCGTCAGTATGGAGATGCAGCTTTCTTGTTTCCTCATCGGGTGTGGTTGGGCAATCGACATAGCCCAGGGACTTTGCAATCTCTTCCGCATCGTAAACTTCTCGATCTTCTAACCAGATGGCGATAATCAGGACGTTCGAGGCTCCCCATCTGCTCAAATGGTCTCGTCGTCGGACGGCACTCTCCAGGTGAAGGGGCTCGGGACTTGTTTCTGGGACAGATGATTTGCGGCGGCTTCGATAAACCCCTGTTTGTTGTCAGGTACTATGTTGCATTCAGTGGTCAAGCTACTGCGGCCGTTCATTCCCAGCTGGATCTGCTGTTTGCTAACATGTTTACGCATGAAGTCGTGGCATTCCACACGAAAGCCGATTCGCACACTAATGGGCTCTATATGATCAAGGGGATGTGTCATCGTTAAAGTTTGAGGGCTTCCTTCTGTATGTTGTCTTATATTTCTTCTCAGGCTTTCTGAGGAAACCCGAAGTTTTTATATGGCAACTCAAAAGCATTTACTTAATACAAAACAGGTACCAAGAAGTGTGAACCTGCTAAAGGCCAAACTTTACCCTGAAAGTGACTGATGCATATAAATCTGTACAAGGCGCGGGTATGATTTACCTAGCCTTTGTAGGTCATCTACTCACAGCTTGAAGTGATGCACACTTAAGTCGCCGCAAGTACATATTAGCAAAGGAAACAGCAGTAGGCGCGGCCTCTCTTATAAGAGCTGAGTGTGGAAAAGAGGAATGTGCGTGAATAGGTAGTCTTGCTTGACAAAGGCTGCAGGTCGTGAGTAGGCAAGCAATAGGTTCTGATCTTGAGCTCCAGCCCATCAAGCAATCAGATAACGACTTACAGATTCATCCAGAGGCCTTGAGTATCTACCCCCAAGATTTATGTGCGGGACAAGTTACCACTTAGCCTTGGTTCTCGTGTAATGTCCCGGTCAGGGGTCAGGTGGAGGTGAGTTCCAAGAGGGGACCAGACATTCACTCATAGCTACATTACATGACCAAGCTCTACCTCTCATGAGCAACAGTCCTTATGACTAACTCTAGGCAATGCTACCTAGTCATTTGTTGATACCATCTGTATCGCCTAGTTTAAGAATAGCAAAGTGAATTGTCTTGGCTCCAGCAACTTCTACCCTGCGAAGCAGCACCTGGAAGGTTGCGCTACTGAGTCATGTTATAGCTACTTACGGACGGCCTAAGACCACCTCTTGCTTTGGTTATAACTCTCTCGTCTCTTTTTGCTTCGTGTCATACCTCTGTCGTTGCTTGTTGATCCGAGCTCTAGCTCATGGGTTCATAGATGCAAGGGTTGCAACATAGGTTAAGTGAAAACACACAAAAATTAACATCCAGACACCCAGGCGGTGTCTTTGAGTCATCTTCTCGAGTTAGCTCTTTCTCTATTTGTCTGTCAAGAGTATTAGCTACGCAGTAGAAATCTCACATCTACGATGTCCTTCTTCAACACCTACCTACCCTATTGCAAGTGGAAGTCAGACAACTGTAGCTCGATATACTCATTTATACTCACATTCGTATACAATTCAGTCTCATAAAATACTAATATATATATGAAGGTCTATATCCTTTTCGTTGATGTTTTGATGGAGCTGTCGCCTGGTATCTGCCTGGCTCTGCAGCTGTTGTGTGACGCCTTCGTCAAAGACGCGCAGTAATGGCCAATTCACCTCAACATAGGACATTCCCGAACAACTAAACACACCAACTCAGGTTGATCAAATATATGGTTTGTAAGTCTACACAACCCTGGGGGTTGTGTATCCAACAGCTGGCATTCGTGAGGATACCTTAGGAGAAGACACATTGAATAGCATTGAGACTCCATAATAGCTACATGTTGTTCTTTTCATAACGCTGGATTCTTACATATGATTTTATGTATTCATTTAATGCGACTGCAGGCTCCCTTATTTGGCATCTTAGGCGGCTTCAACAGCCTCTTCTCAACAGCTTCGTCGTGCTATGGCCAAACACCACAACTTCACGGCCTCCTTTCCACTCCAACCAGAAGACATACACACCAGCCAATTAGATTGGAACTGCCCTACTGTATTCTTGTGTTATGTAGACAATTTCGATAACAGCCAGTGTGGTGATGCACCGGGTCCACAGTCGCAGTCTCTTACTGTTCTCAATCTCACCAGCTTCACACTGTCGCTCTCGTATTCAAGCTTAAGGTTAGGCCTAAGTCAGACTATTGAGAAACACATTCCTGAGCATATGCTCGTCGACAAAAACAGCCACACCGCCAAAGAGCCTCATGAGCAGAAGTTCGCAAAACAACATCCACCACGTCTTCCGCAGCGCAGATGCAAGTATCTCTGGTTTGGGAAGTTGACTGCAGACGCAGTAGCATCGCTCTCAAGAGAGGGGAATAGTCATGTGCGTATCAAGCAGAGTCCTCAACAAGAGTAAGAAACTGCCCCTTTGGTGATTGCGCATTTGCCTTCGTTCCATGTGTGAGGCTATAGAACGAACAGGATGCCCTCCTTTCTGATGTTGAGATGGCGGTGAGCGAAATCGCTGCGTCATGAACAATCCAATCACAGACGATAACACGCAATGTCTCACAATGAGGTTAGATTTGCGTAGTTTGATCTTGGAGCATCCTCTTCTCATTTGCATATGGCGAGTGATGCACATGATGCATCCAAAGGAACCGGGTTTGAAGATTCGACGAGGGGTTGATCTGAGAGACTTGGAGTAACCCCATTGAGAAGTGTAGACTGATTGGGAGACTCGGCAGGCAAAGGAATGCAAGTCTGACCATGCAGCCTCATTCTGTAGATCAGGGCAGATCGAGCATTGCATCCGCCCCATTCGTGCAGTAACTTAGGGTAGCAACACATCCATCCAGTGATCTGACGACTTCGGCCTCGTACCTTAGATCGAGACTGTTTGGAGTCCATCACAGTACTAAACTCTGTTCAAAATTAGTTTGTCTAGTACGCAGACAGGCATACGATGATTAACTCATCGTAATGACCTGGAGACTAGAGAAGCGAAATAACAGACCCGATCTCAGCGGATACCCCGGTTGACACTCCCGTGTCTCACCAGATGCCGCCCACAAGGCAAGGCAAGACAAGACAAGGCAAGACAAGAGCAAAGCAGGACCGGGAGGGGGAGCACGGGTCACGGATAGATGATGCCAAGCAAGATTGACGGTCCTGTCGGCCTCCCTTCCTCGTCCCCGTCCGCATCCCCTATATCCGTAACCAGCGGTGTCCGTCGCCGTACAGCACAGTACAGTACGGTAGGGTACAATATGCAGCAGCCTCAAAAGAGAAATACCGTCAATGCACTCTTCCCGCCCCGGACCACGGAGCTTAGTCCCGCGTAGCGCGCGTAGCGGCATCCAATCTCTCCGCTAGACCACATGGCCGTCCCCATTCAGAAGCCTCACCTGAGCCCAGCCTTGTCCATCGGAGCAGTAGCGTGCGGTGGGAGTTCTCTCTTCTCCACAGTCCGATGTGGAATAGGTTTTTTTTTTTTAATACTGTAAGCGACGTGATGGCCTTAAAACAAAAGAGACAACAACGGGCTTAGACTAACTGCGAGAGATCGGCACGCCATGCGAAATTACTGGGATCTCCACACGGATGTAAGCCTATGATAGACTTGCGTTGTAATATGCAGACCATACGTAGATGAACATGGTTCTTTTGCTGCGGCTTTGCTTTTTCGAGAGCTAAAGGCTCATGATCGCTTTTTGTTTTCTTACTGGGCGCGCTCAGGCCGCCCGCTTCAATGCGGTTGACTTTGCGATCATCCTGGATGAAGAGTCTGTGTTCCATTTACGTTTGACTCGCGTTGAATGTCGGTCTGAAGGATGCGCTGTCAAAGCACGATTGAGTTCGTCCAGAAGGATGACATCCTTGCCCTTGTAGAGCCTCAGCATTTCGTTAATCGGCCTGTCAGGCAGTAGATACAGTGATGTTGCTCAAACTAGCCAGGGCGAAAGATAACGGATCAGCCATGGACATCTACCTTGGACTATCTTCTTGTTGCTGCCCAATCATTGACTGGGAGTCTCCTTGTCAGCAGTTGACAACTCCAGTGCAAGGAAGCCCCTTGCAGTAAATACTTTGTAATTGGTCCTGGCCGTCCAGGAATATCGTATTCGTCTTGCCGCTTTGTACCTGCAGCGAGTTGTCCAAAGGCCAAGTCTACACCCACAAAGTGTTTTGAAAACATCATGATATCGATTGCGAAATTCACGGCAACTCGATTTCAGATGAACCAGGGTGGTCTTGAGAACCTGGGAACATTAAAATTTGATAGCCAGATCACCAGGCCTGGTTTGAGATATAGTGATATGGATATAAGCGCGCATACATGCATACAGAAACAGTGTCAACGAGCCCTGTTAGAACACAGTGGTTTCATTCAACGTTTGGATTTTATTATGCCGAGGTTTTCCTAGCCGTCCAAGACGTTAGATATTGCCTTCAGGCCGTTCATGTCCAAGTATCACTTCTCAAAATTTGACATATTCATCTTGATACACCACATGGAAAAGGATGAATGGAGATAGATCACCCGACTGCTACAGTGTCCGCTACAGCGAAACAGTTCGAGATTACCGAGAAACAAGAGTTGACAATCCTACACAATCTCATGTGCTTGTCTCATCTGAAGTTGGGATGCAACTCAAGATCGTACCTCGCCCCAAAGATAGTAATTAAGATACGTCATTTCGGAGAATCTCCTGTTTGGAAACTACAGAAGCAATTCGCAACGCCCCGGGAAAGCAATTGTCTGCTTTTGTTGTTCTTATGAGGAAGGATACATGCTTGCCACAGGCAAATCCGAAGCTGACTTCGTGAATCCTTAATTGTGAGAAGTTATAGGTGTGCACTGTAGATATGTAATATCCGATATATCAGAATGACTGCTAGATGAACTAGGGTGATAGGGCCGGCGATCGATAGCCATGCGACGTTAGACGGTTTACAGTTCATCTGCCCGTGGTCCATTGGGTGATGGACGCGGTTCACAGTGGCTTAAGAGCCGGGTCCCCATTAGCTCAACAGGGGTTGGCTCAACCACACAGTTCGTAACCTGGCGCGTTCAAGCCAGCTGAGGAACTTGGTCAGATCATTGTTGCCTACAGATCCTTCAAATCACATCAGGTATCATTTCATTGCGACGGACGGCTGCATACCCGACAGCAAGGAGCTGAGGGCCTGGCTACCTGAACAGCTTTCCCGAGGCTGTGGTCGCAGGTCGCGTAAGTTCATCCCTACTTAGCTGCTGCAAGGAGGCATTGTATCGCTGAGCTATTGAGTTCGTTCTCGCTCAATCTCCTGATAAAGAAATTCGGTACAAGTATCCCTTTATTCTGGTTGCGTCTTTTCGGCAAGGGGGATGATTGGAGTCAAGTCTGTTAACTAACGATTAGAGCTCGATGACTAAAAACAAGCTTGAATCACCAACGCCGAACTGGAAACACTCCCCTCGGATGCATGCTGTAAACCTCAATCTCATCGTTTCACGGGAGGCTTCACATGTCGTACAGTACGACATGGGAGACTGCTGAGTGACTGGCCAAAGGAGGGGGGCGTGTGATAGACGTTGTAGTAGCGAGACTTTGCTCCAATGTGGGCTCTGGATAGAGCTAGGATCTGGATCTTGAACAGCATCGCCCCTCCACGGGAGGCTACATGTACATCCAATGTACCACCAATAGAGCTGTCGGGCATGGCCGGCCTTTGAAGGGATCAAGATGGGTTATCCAATCGCTTCTCGGTGCGGAAGTCTAGTAGCTTAGTTTACTGCTTTTCCTTTTTTTTTTTTCTTTCTCTTTCGCCAACTCTGTTGCGTGTTGGACCGTCACCGAAAATTGCGGGCAAGGTTATTGCTTTTGGCTGTTGTACCATCACATCGAACCCCTGGTTTCACCAGCGGTCAAGTGTTTCTATTTACCATTGACCGCAGTGCGAAACCAATACTTTGACAGTATTGTCTCTCACGCACGCGTAAATAACGAGCTCGGTGTTGGGGTTGGCTTCCATGAATCAGTCCAGGGTAGTTTTGTATTTAGAAGGAGCTGCAAGAGGTTGTACAACTTTGGTTAGGGTTCAAGCAGTGAGAACCAATTGTATCGATATGCCTTTAGGTGAGAGATTTGAGCATGAGCGGATCAAAGGCCAGAACGCCTCTAGCATTCGCTCATGGGCCATCAGTGAGCTACGATAGATTGATAGACGCAATGGCCAAAAATACCAGCATCTGAGACACAATGATAAGTCAAACAAACCCAACATCAGGGCAAGAACAGAAATGTAGTGCAAGTATAGTGCACGGGCTCCCCTACTCTCTACAACGTCTTCTGTCGCATCTGTGCTAGGTACCTCAGCAGGTCGAGTCCTTCGTGATGGAATACCACATTGGGACAACGGAATTGATTGAGTGAAGGCCGCAATCATAACCTTAAACATGACGTTGCAAGGATACCTATGAATGGCAGCAGTCTCGAGATCAATCCTACCTATTTCCCTACCTAAGTAAGTAGATACCTACCTCGATAAAATTACCTACTACCTATCTCAAGGCAGTCTGATCCACCTTCCAAGGTTTACTAGATGAGGCAGCAGTCTCTGTTGATATCCGGAATTGAGAAGGCGAGATGGAAATTTGGATGCAAACGGGAGAAAGTGGAGCAAGACCTTCCTCTCCCGGCAATACCTGACTCCTTCAGACATCACAACGCTGGTTCCTAAGGGCGAACTCCTCCCTTCTCTTGACTTCAAACGTTGAAGTAAACGTCCTCCTTTAACTTCACAAACGTCCTCAATACCACGAAAACTTTTGTCAATACACCTAATTAAGGCCTCCAATTGATGTGCAGTCGCAAACGCGTCCGCAAATGGACCTGATTTGCGACGTTCGATCCTGAGTGGAGGTTCTTCATCACCAGGTATTTTACTGTGCTTATCAGCAAACGCCGAGCTTCACTTCATGCCTCCCTCAATTAAAAGTTAAAGCTCTATGGGCTTCCGAACCAACATCGGCCTGCAAGGTTGTACAACGCGAACAGTGCCGTCCCATTGGTAGCTTTATCGACACACAAGCACGCACCTCTCCAGAGGCGCAGTCATGTACAACCACACCACGCTGTCCAGAATGAGGGAGGCCGCGCGATAGGTCAGGAAGAGGGGAAGAGACGACGTTAGGGAAAGTGCCAGATCTCTAATGTACGATGTGCGATGCGTGTGCAACATGACCTGCATGATCTCAGAGAACCACCAACCTCATCGGCACCAGCCCTCGCTCGCTTGTTTTCCGCCTGCAATGCACACATCATGCTCGATTCGTTGATCCAGTTTTGCATCAGCGGGCCAACCGATTTTTTTCTGCCCTCCTTCCGAAGAACTTGGCGGTACGACATTGAGCTTACAGTGCAGAGATACGAGCATTTGCCTTTTCCTACAAGCAAGGAGTATCATGGCAAGGCATAGAGTTTCTGGAGGAATGACGGTACACTTTTTGTTCCCCTATATACCTGTCTCAGCATTTACTACTCGAGCTTTGGCGTGGCTGAGGATACCCTCGGCTTGAGCCGACCAGTTGCAACAAATCCATTGTGCAATACCGCCCGCATGGCCCTGTCACCACTCTGACTTCCCGCAGACAGGACGAATTCAAATGCCCCTGATCAAGCGTACAACACGAGACCTTTGCTATTTCTCCAAACGCCTTGGACGAGCTCGAAGCATAGCCACACAAGCCATGTATCGCTTGGCTGTTTCGAATTCCACGAGCTTCGGTTGTTGCTTTTTCAACTCTGGATTGTCATGGTGTACCAGGACCTTGCACCAATGTCCAAGAACGAACCTTAGACCATTGGCGAAGCAAAGAAGCATCCGGGCAATAAAACTTACTCACTCATTGTTCTTCAGACTTGACAATCTTATCACGTGGCCCGAATGCCCCATTCACATCGAGCTCACTGAGACATGTCCCGGACCTGGAACAGCCTGTGCTGTAGCTGCCCAATCCTGGTCATCGGGATGGTTTCGACTGAGCACCATGGCAAAATCTCAACACATGGAGCTGATCCCACCAATATGTTGTCTCATATCAGACAGAGATGATGAACAACTGGACCGGGAAGCCTCATCTTGCATGCTGGAGTTAAAGGATGTGTGACTCAGAGCGCGGGTTGGGACAAGCAAATCTGTGAAACGTCGCTGAAGATGTCTTACAGACCCCCGTGCAACAGCTGTGAAGCGAAGTCATGAGCCAGAACTCACTTTGCCCTATAAGCTCGCCCGTCCGAGTCGACTTGGTACATGGAAGGCACTCAAGCACTGTGACGGAGTGGAATCCGGAGGAACAAGGCGGGGTAGAGAACGAGATATGTTTCGCCTCCACGAGTGTCGGGTTGAACGATTCCCTCCAGTTTTGCTTCGAATAACCGCCTCATGTCGTCAAAATATAAGCTACAGGGTTGTCAACCTAGCTGCTAAGAGATTGGCCTTGCGCCTGGAAGTGCTGTCCGAATATGGTTCTGGAAAGCATAGTCACAGACGATAGCATCTAAGATGATGTTTTGAAAGTCAACATTATAGCTTAACGATGAAATTCCAAGGCATGTTCTCAGGTACTGGCCGATGAGATTCGGGTTCTTGGGCCCCAAAGGTGGGGTGGGGAGCGGGTGCGAGGATTTGACGCTAATCAAGTCCCAACTTCGTTACCTGAAGAGGGCTGTCGTTACAGTGAAGAGGCATGATTGGTCTCCCTGAACCAATATTTGAATTGGTTCGCGTCGTCCACCAAGAACTTTATGACTGCTGTAAGGCGGTTCACTTGCGAGCGGCCCGCGCGCCATGTCTATCACTAGCATCCCAATAGCACATGCTGCAGGATCTCACAACTCAGTCAGGCCAGTCTTGCTTGCTCGCTTGTTCAATCAGCAGGTCTGAGTAAAGCTAGTCGCTACAAGCAAGGACGATCCCTACAGCTACTGTTGCACCCCTGAAGTGATAACCCCGGTTCCCTGTGCAGATCCCACACCCACACCTTTTCACAAGACCGTGTCAAGCGTCTCGAGCTCTGAACCTTGATGCTGTGAGTTGTGGAAAACGTCAAGCAGAAGAACCAGTGCGATATTCCCTTGGCTTTTCCGTTGAATGTCTGAGAGCCTTTCAAGAGCCGAGGTGGCGTTCGTTCAAAGGCTTTTGTTCAACCTAGCCCTGGTAATGTCATGCTACATCAGTAGCCCCGGCACTGGCAACTGGAGCAGAAACAATACACCCACTAGATGCCTGCTCTATCGCGAGACTGGCAATTACAATTCGAGCCGCTCAGTTCTTTCATATTGCATCTTCGGGGTTTGGTTTGCATGGCTCGCCTGTTTCCCTTCAGATATTCAGGCTGTTGATCGAGTATGGCTCGCACAGGACACCCCTGCCTGTAGCGTTGCGCGCTTCTGACTGCGGGTATCAGGCAATTACTTGCATATGTGTGTAAATTGCCATGATGGGGACACAAAACCAGTGGCTCTTGTCATGGCAAGTGACGAGGTTGTATAAGATAAGGCACTCCCCTTTGAGACTTTATGTGCATACTTGCCTTGTCCAAATAAACAAATAGGTCGACAGGCGGGAACCCATCCGTATTATCCTACGAGTTCATTCAATCACCAGGTCATATTTCCGGCTCTAGTCTCCGCATCGAATTCAGCCGGGCAAGGATCCCATTACGTTTGCCAGGGGATACCGAAATAAGGAAGTTAACTTGGAATGGGTATGGCCACCGATGGCATACTGCTTGGCTACAGTTATTGACATTTCTCCCAAACAAGACCGAGTCAGCCATTGTATCTGTTGAAGAACAAGAGCTATCACCTTTATCTGGAACCTCCACCTATACTCAAGAGGTATGATTCAATACGATCTTTCTGGGCTTCTGATTTCACTGCCCCAAGTATCGCCATCCTTCTTTATTATTTTCTCATTGTTCTTCCCCGCTTTGTAACTCGTATCAACGGCCCATGCGGCTCCTCGGCTTCGTCCAAGAGTCGACTCCAGTGGCGTTTGTGTGCCTCCAAAGTCTTTGGACTGTAAGAGACCGCGACGCCTGCGTGGGAAACTTCAATGATCACCTCGACCCATGTATCCCTTTGGCTTTCCCATCCTTTTATCCCTTGCCCCACGCTTTTACTCCACCCGGGTGATAGAATTGCCCAGTGATTGCTGACCATTTGGCGTCATTTCATGAGGGTACCAATCTATGAAGAAATGAAAGACCTCCATTGCAACCAGGGGCTTTAACAGAATGCTCACACGCACAAAAAGTACAAACGAGACTAATTGGAATGGGTTGACAGATTTGACTCAGAAGAGTGCCGACAAGGCGATCACTGATCATCCTGCGCCAGCGGACCAGGGTCATATTTTGATCAAGTTTAATCCTTGTTCAGCGACACGGACTCCCAGCACCCCCGGCGAGCAAAGAATTAAGCCCGTCCCAGCTTCGCTGACGATTGCACGCCTAATCTGCCTGGCGCATCCTCACCTCAGGGTATCGACTGAAGTGGTGGTCGATACAGTTGATCGTTGGCGCGAACACGGCCAATTGATGTATGGTGGTCTGTTGATTCAAAAGTTTTTGCACTTTTGGCGACTGATTATTGGGACAGAATTGTGGGAGGCTAAGCTGAACAGCGAGCTCCATCGCAATTTCGCTCCGGGGTGATCTTAAAGATTGAAATTTCAGCGGTCCGCTTCCGAAGATCTCTCTTTCAAGCTTGCTTTCTAAGGTGAGTTGTGTTTGGCTCTGACCTGTTTCCGTATCAACCCTGATCTGCCGGCTGCAACATCCTGTTCTCGCATGCTGTAAGAACTTTGGGGGTCTGCTCTATGTATATTGAGCAATATGACCCCCCCAACGAGTGACTGGGAATTCACAAATGAGAAAACAAATGGAGACGGGAAGACGGGAGCGGACCCAGTACGGTTAGGACCGCACCTTTCTGGGATGGGACCCTCTTTCTCTCCCTTGAGTCTTTCCTCCCTTGAAACCCATGGGTTCCACGTCTATCACTGGACAGCGCTCATCAGCCCTTATTAACGATCTTGGCTGGCCCTTGATACCCAGCTGATGCCGCCTGCGCCGTGCACCATGCACTACCGACACCCTTGCACACCACTATCGATTCGCTCGCCCAAGCGTAACCAATCATCGTGACCCTTGCTAACGACACTCCCTAGGCTTCCCGATAGACTACCGCACGCATTACGCACACATTCCATCGATCAGGCACGTTACAAACCGTTCCTTTATTTAATTTGGATTCTCAAATTCTTGCCTTTTCTTATTTTCGGCGCTTCAGACAATACCAAGAACACATATTCCTTGTTGAAGCTAGTGTGTCTCGTCTCCTTGCGTTCATCTGCTGCTTCCTAAACATTTTTCTTGGGGCCCAACGTCTCATCAAAGGGGGTGTATCCAGGTTGTTCGTCGTCAACGCTGCCACGGGTTTGTGGTGTCCCCTTATTGCCGCCATGGCGTACCATGATAACATGGATCCTGGAGACCTCGGGATGCTTGTGGGTAGATGTTAAAACAGCAAAGGCCTTCTCGGGGTAGCACATGATGGATTATATGTGAGCACCAGTCAAGTATCTCAAGTCATGCCTCCTGAGGACTGGCACACAGAAGCAACTCAGATCGAGCTTCTCCACCATTTCCCGAACCCATGATACATTCCCCCCCCCCACCTGTTGACGCTGCCGTCACCCTTGCAGGAGGCTTTGAGACACTTGAGGATCTGGCATAACGGCCAAGGTGGTAGATTGCTAGCCTCCGCAGATGCCACAACCACCGCGTTTCCTACCAGCATTTCCTAGCTCTTTTACTGTAACCAACTCTGCCACTACTGCAGGCTTGTTCTCTATGCAAGCTCATGGTTGTTCCCTCGTCTCTAAAAGCTACTTTCAAGATAGACGAGTGGGGGGCGGGATCGCCAGACAGGGTCCCGCAGACTCGACTTGACAATGTCCAAGGCCAAAAGCAACCAGGCGGCGCCTTTTGCTGCTCCCTCCATCCCTTACCCTTGCACTTCGTCTCCATTTCACCTCTAGTCAAGTTGTTCCCCATCTTCATTGGCTTCCGTCAGGAAGGGATGGAATAGATACATCACTCCATAAGCTCAAACTACTCGTTTTGTTTCGCCCTTTCTTCCTTGCCTCCCCGCCCTTCGACCCAATATCTTTTCGAAAAACATCTGAATCATCACTATCTCCCCTTGATGCAGGGCAATATCTTGCATGCACAAGTCCAACTTCCCAAAAGAAATGCTCTCTCATGTTTCGTCTCCCTCATCTGCCTCCAACACCTGCGCCAACACTGTTTGTCAAGGCTCTTCAATTCCCAAATCTAAGTCAAGTCACTTACCCGCACTGAACCATCTACCCGTCTGTCTGTCTCTCTTCCACGCTCTAGCTTCAATCCGCGCAAGATTCATAGGCTCGCGGGATCTGTCGTGAACACAACTATGTCCTGAAGCTGAACTGACCAACAACAGCCTCGTACGCCCTTGCAGCTGAACGACGTGTATTACAATCTTGGAGACATTCTTTTGACCCTTAGTCTCAGTTTGTCCCTGTTGATCGCAATTGGAGACTTGTCTGCAAGGTACGCAATATCTTAATGCTACGAAGCTGTGTTGCTTGAAGCACAGCAATTAAGACCGCGAGCCCACGCCATCATCCCTCCTAATGCACAGCGAAAGACCAAACCTGACAGAGTCTCTAGAAACATCACCTCAGCGGCCACCGTTAGCAAGCCATCCTGCCACTATCTGTTTATTTGTTTTCTTTTCTCAAGTGTCGAGACCAAACATCGCCACGCATACCTGAGCACCTTAGCCTGGACTTCCCGCGTCAAAGAGCTCACTACCCCAGGTTGTTTATCATTCTCCCTCTACTGAAGGTTGTACTGCTACTGAGGGCAAGGAAACCTGTCCTCCTGGAATGCAAGTGTCTTTTGACTGGATTGGAATCAAAATTATCCCTCTCAGTTCCTTGCAGCTCTCCAGTAGGATCCCAGCCATTCACCAATTTCACCTCAACTGTCTCAAAGCGCCACTTCCAGGACGCCAAAGCAACTCAAGGGAGAGCCTGACCGACAACACTAAGCATTCAACAGCATCATCACTGCATATTGCTGCATGCCCTGTGCTAGATCAAATCTCCGAGAGTCAAGACTCGTACATCGATCGTTGTCTTGGTCGACCCAAACCCACTGCATAAGACCTCGTCGAGACCTGGTTTAAACTACGACCGAGACTACTTCTATCCAAGACAACTGGCCAACATTCTTAACTCGCCTCCCTGGACCAAGACCCATTTCCTATCGTTCTCCCTTCACGGCAGCTTGAATGTCTACTGTCAAGTTCCAGTGTCCTCCCTACAAGCTTTTTGAGGTGAGTCGCAACTTAGAATTTGTTCCAACCCTCTCATGACAAACGGATTCCTTTTGTTCTTCGACGCCGCCCTCGAGTCTGCAAAGCGTTTCTCTTTTGTCTCCTCTTATCGGCTTCTGCTGTCTTTCAACGCCTCGCCTTCATAGTGTTTTGGGAGCTCGACACTGACTTCGACAATCTATAGCCTGACTACCATCCGCAAAAGCCTATCATCGTCGGAGTTGACGACAGGCTTGAATCGCCTGACACGATCGCGCTTCGTTACGAAGAAGCTGCTCGAGAAGAGACCGGGGGAGACCCACGAGGGGACTCCCCTCCTAGGCTCTTAGAGATGGCGACTTACACTAAGGCCCAGTTGCCTTCCATGCATGGTAAGTTGACCTGCCCGAAGCCCATGAGAGGCTAGATGTAAAGAAGTGCTGTATTGGACCCGTCTCAGGACTGATGGAGAAGCTTTGACCGGATCCCGAACTGAATATTTGCTAACACAATGTTAGCTGGTTACGATGTGGCCCGGTACCAAGATGCAGGTTATGAACAGTATTCTACGCAGACCTACCCGACTCAGCAGCAATCCGACAAGTTTGCTCACTTGAACCAGCAATCTTTCGCATCCAACAGTGCTGCTGTGGCACAGTATATGCCTTCTGGCCCTACAGTTTTGTCTTGCCAACCTTCAACGGGTATTTTTGGCACCAAGGTTTACGTCAAACTCTCTTCCCAGTACGATTTGTTCTCTTTATCAACACCGATTCCAACGTGGTTCTTGGTGTTCGGGTCTGAGAAGTGCTCTGCCCAGGACGTCTCTCGAGATATACAGGAGGGGTCAGGGTTTATCTACACTTGCAGTGGAGATGCGCCTCAGTTTTTGGTCACAAACTGTGCAAACAGTAATGTGCCATTGTCACTCGTCCTCGACGGACCTTCTGGAGAAGAAATTTCTCGCATCCCCGTTGGTACTTTTCAATATCTTGAAGGGTCCGGGGATGACATCACGAGATCGACTAAGATGCCTAAGCATGAGGACGCGGCACCTGCCACCACGATCGATCAGCCGAGTACCTCACCCAAAGGTGAGCCTCAGCTACCATCAGAGCCTGGTACAAATACCTATGAATATCCACCTCAGCAAGGACAATATGCCAATACATTCCCACAAGCAAATAGCGACATGATTAGTACTTACAATAGAAGCACGAGCTTCACGGACCCTCACTACCATCGACGTCCGACGACAGGATGGAGTCCTTATCCGAGCACGCTGGGCAGCACAGGGAGGGGCCCCGGTGGATTGGACACTTCCTTGGTTGGACGTCCGCCTTTGACACCTTTGGGAATGTCTTCTCCGTCCCACTCTAACGGCGCTCCTCAACTTGTCCGAACCAGTACCATCACTGCCAATGCCGGAAACAACACAAGTTACCATCCTATCTCGCTTTACTCTGGCAAGGCGGTTTTGAAGATCTCGGGCAAGCTGGAATCGATGGCTGAGAACTGGACATCAGAGGAATGGGCCAACCGTCGCCGGATTGTCCTCTTCCGCAAGACACAAAAGGGATCTACAGTTAACGCTACCTGCCAACCGGTAAGCGTCAATGAGCGACCAACCAACAGCATCTGCATATCATGCATCTGGTGGGCCGAAAAAGGCGAGTGTTATGTCACATCGGTCGACACTATTCACCTTCTCGAGCAACTGGTCGCAGCTCCGAACCGTTTCAGTGTCGAGGAGAAGAACCGTATTCGCCGTAACTTAGAAGGCTTCCATCCTCAGACAGTCTCCAAGGCTAAGCCAGATAGTGAAGAGTTCTTCAAGATCATCATGGGCTTTCCGAACCCCAAGCCCCGCAACATTGAGAAGGATGTTAAGGTATTCCCATGGAAAATTCTTGAGTCTGCCCTCAAGAAGATTATCGGCAAGTACAGCGTTAATCCCAGCACGCCGGTTCCTCCCCCAATGATGAGCCAGGCCAATGGAGGGTATGCGCCTTTGCCCACGCCTCCTGGACAAAGCATGGCCCCAACTCATCCTGACGCTCATACGCAATACTCGCTCCCTCAGCATCACGACTCGATACCTTCCCCGCGATCACTGTCAGGCTCTCAACCTAGTTGGACACCGTACACTACAGCTCCAGGATACTCTACGGCTGCATCTCGAACGCTGAGCCCTGGTCTTCGTCATCACAGTCCGCAGCAGCCGCCTCTGCGTATCAACACAACACCCCTGCCAGCGGTTTCGACTTACGACAGCCGAAGTGGAGGATATGGAACAAGCGGTTTGCATACCCCGCTGAGCCATCACCCACCAACTGCAACTCCTCCTCGATGGGACCCCACGCCTGCAACATACCCAGAAGGCTATCCCAGCCTGACATCCCAGACAGCTCACCCAGTGTACGGTGCAGCGGGATATGCAGAGCCTGCACCAAGAGCATGAAAGGGCCGTGGCGCTCAGTCGCCTAGGTCATCATCGGATGACCATTGAGTGCCCCGCGGGCCTTCTACTTCGTGTTGACGGCTTGGTTGTGTCGGAAGGTTGTATCAAGCAGCCTCGTGAACGTTGAAGGAGGGTCGTGGGGGATAGTCAGGTGTTGTGGCGCACGCCAATGGCGGAGTCCGACAAGACACCACATTGTCTTGAAGCAACCCTCCCAGATCCATGCTCGCTCTGAGGTTCCCGTTGATGATGGCGCCATTGGACGTGCAGGTTGTGGCTGGGTGATGTTGTCCGCGCCAGGCCTTGTGCCTAAGCTTGACCTAGACCTCAGGTGAAAGACCAACCAACAAGACGATCCACGGCTCGGGCGCCAACCTCGGGGAATATCGCAACTCTTTGGGCCCCATCCCCATCCTCTTTCTTCTAGCGTGTGCCCGCAAGATGGTCATGCGGTCAAAGCACGGCACTCTGCAGTACCATTCAACCACACCCTCTTGTTGGCCATGGATCAATCGAGCTAGAGGCTGGAGACCCAACCACGACTTGGCGGGTAGATCCGTCGAGCGCAAAGCAGGGATCAGCTGTAGGCCTCTGGGCGGCAAACCAATCACGCAACGCCGCACAGCACCATCGACGCCATACGCCACCTTCAGAATACAACATTACGCTAGCGCGACACTACACTCAATGCCCAGACTTACGCACGACGTTTCTAGGCGTCATATTCTTTCTCATTATTTCATCTTGATGCTGCTCGAGCCTTTTTTGTCAATCTCGAGTCATGCTTTCTCGGCTTGATAGGCACACTATGACATTTCCTTATCTTGCATACCTTTACCGAGGCAGTGACCTCATTTACTAACATGGGGGTTCATGTATGGTAGCATAGACTTGTCGCCTGTCTCATGCTTATCTTTTTCTTGTTTTTCTTGTTTCTCTTTTTGCTCTTGGACTGCGTTTGCTCTCGGGTATCTACACCATAGAGGATCTCATTGGATTATTTTTGACTGGATGGGATGGACATAGGATAGACGGGATAACGTGGCTGGGATTATGGACACGAATGGAACGTTGAATGGAGGTACTATGATGGAATGTCAAGGGGAGATTTATATGGGATGTTATTATTTATGTCGATTTACCCTAGTCGCAGGGGAATATGGTTTGGATGGACTTTGATCAATAGGCATTATACCCTTGTGTGCATTCCTATGGCCCCTGTTCTATATGGCTATCTCAATATTCCCTTGTCGGCATCAGCATGGTATCGGTTATGTAGAATGGCGTTTTACACTGGCTGGGCAAAGGAATGGACATGATTCTGTGGGCAAGTTACCATTAGATAGTGGATAATCATAATCTTAGATGAGTTAACACGGTCGTCGTGCTAAAACTGGCGTGATTCAGTTCCAGGGATATTGAAGGCATGGGAACGTAACATCTGCACGACATTCCCACGCGGAGGTTGCCAGGCCATCATGGGGTATTATTGGGACGCAAAGAATGCTGGGTCTGGGCCTATACGAGGCCAGGAAAGGAATGAATCGTTGCTCTGGGAGATTCGAGTATTCTCGACCGTTGACTAGGCAAATGGTGGTGGAGTAAGCCTGTCGGATGGCATGTGTTAAAATTGCGCGTGGACGTTTCAACTGGGGCGTACCAGTGAGTGAGTGAGTGAGTGCCAGTCGGGCGTGTCACAAGGTCCCTGCATAAGAGTTGCATTCGGAGCCTGGGGGTATGGTTACTTAGTGATAAGCAGTGACCAGTCGATCGCTTGGATAAGTAATGTGTGTCTGTCATTTCCAGGTGGTCGGTCTGCTATCAGATTGCTACAGTAGTATTTTATGACGGTATATTGCATACTGAGGTGCACCTCTTCAGGTCTAGCGTCTTGTGAAACTCTCAACGGCCGGACGGGACGGAACAGATGATTTAGGTTTCTCCTGGCTTGAACGTTGAGTCGGGGACTTTTGGTAAAACGGTAGGTAATAACTTAACTTTGACGACTTTGTTCCTTGATTTGAGTTTGGATTACAAATGAGAATTTACAGTGAATCTTGCGAGTGTTGCATTTCTTGCACCATTCATTGTGTTTCTTTGCCTGTAACAAGCAGCTGAAAGTATAAGTCCGCTCATATCGGTATTCAAACAAATGATCTAGTACCCGTGGGTTTGGGCAAACTATGTCAAGTAAAGGCTGGTATATCCGCTTTGGCATATGATCCGTTGATCATGACCCAGTTGTATGCGCACGGTAGACAAGTCAGAAGACCATTTGCGAGGGTAGGCCGCGAAGCACTCATAGCCTGACATAGTTCGGTTTACTATCACGAAAGATATTTTGCATCTTAACCTAAATTGGCTTGCAGAATACGTCATGGCGTCATGGAAAACATAGTCGTCGAAATATAGGGGCATCAAACTTTTGTATCTAGGTAGTCTAGGCCACGCATATTGGAAGAGAAGGACACCCATCTCTTTTACTTGTTCGCTTTATATTTGCGATCAGAGCAAGTGACTTCATTTAAGTTATAGAGTTAGCTTCCCGAAACCCTTGATTCCGGAGTTGTGCGACCATTGACTTACAATAATAGTAACAGTGACTGACTTTTGAATCTCTCGACAACTGGAAATGGGCAAGCCGGATAACTACCTACACTTCAATACATGACCGTAACTGCTTCTACATTGAAACGCTTCTTGCATGTAATATCCTCGTTTGTTATGTACCTATTTTTATCATGACAAGCAAGAGAAGAATACAAGCAATTCTCAGCATGGAAATGTCTTGAATTTCATGTCTCGACGCCATGCCCTATCAATTCCATAGTACAGTTTCACAACAAGACATGATGCTACCTACTAGATGGGATTGGTATTTATGATATCCCAGGCTCAAATCATTGTTAAGATCACGTCTGTGCTATATACGCATGATAGCTTGAGGTTTCGCAATGTAAGCTGCTGCGACTGAGAGCCACGATATCAGCAAGAATCTGGATAAACTGGGTGTTTTTGCTGTCATATAGACGCTAAACACAGTCTATAGATATAGAGATGCATTAGCAGCGTTGCCATCTCTATCTATCATCGAGATAATTCATGATGCTACATGGTCAGCGCGAGCCAATAGCCAACTCTGGATGCATGCAATCAATTAAAGTCGCGTCACGTAGATAGCCCCTCTACGCGCTCTGACGCGTCGCCCTGTAATAAGCTCAAGCGCCAGGGATAACCCCACACAGGCTCCGTGCCTTTGCCCTGGCAACTAAAATCTCCCCTCGACATTCAACAATCAATTCATCAACCAAGACTCGGTCAACCAAACCATTGCGTGCATCGTCACTTGTCAACTATCAACCCGGCACAGACGACCACTATAATTCAAGCGCCGCAATGGCTACTCCCTCGAGCGATGCCGGCTTCATGATGTCGGATGCCCCCTCGCGGGCTGCCCCGACCCCTAGACGCAACATGGGCTTCCCCTCGTCTTCCTCAGCACGCCCACGAGGACCTCCTTCAGAGAATATGGGTGCTCCGAGTGATGATGAGGGCGATGGATTTGCAGATGATCAGGTTCCACGAAGCTCAAGGATCCCGAATTCTACTGAGATCAGTCGTGTTGAGGACAGAATTGGCCTGCTGGTTCAGGAACACTTTGAGTCCTTTATCGAAAAGTGAGTACATCTACATAGACTTATTATACACATTGAACTTTTCCTGACCGACCTGTGTGAAAAATAGCTTTGCCGAGGACCCTATCAGTGCTCCGACACCAAGTGCGCCTACACCCAGCGCCGTCACTACAGACAAGTACTATGTCGCCCAGATCAAGGGCATGCGCACATACTCGCTCTCGACATTCTACGTCGACTATAGACATTTGGCTGCATGGGAGAACGGCAGTTTGGCGGACGGTGTTATGCGCCAATACTATCGATTCCTTCCCTTTCTCACCGCTGCTTTACACAACATGATTGCAAAGTACGAGCCTATGTACTTCCGCGAACATCGCCAGCCCACAGCCTCGAGCAATCTCACGACCTCTGCGGCCAGTCATCTCGGCTCTGCCAGCCAGTCCGAGTCGTCACACCGCAAGAATGAGCACCAGCAAACCGACAAGCTCTTCTCTATCGCATTTTACAACTTGCCTCTAGTTTCCAGAGTTCGTGCCCTTCGAGCCGCCAACATTGGCCAGCTTCTATCTATCTCTGGAACAGTCACTCGAACATCCGAAGTCCGTCCCGAGTTGTCTGTCGCTACTTTCAACTGCGAGGCTTGTCGCACAGTTGTGCCAAATGTTGAGCAGACCTTTCGATACACAGAACCTACGCAATGCCCCAACTCGACATGCCAGAACCGTGTGGCCTGGCAACTTGACATTCGTCGCAGTACCTTTGTCGATTGGCAGAAGGTTCGAATTCAGGAGAACAGTTCCGAGATCCCTACAGGCAGCATGCCACGAACTATGGACGTTATCCTGCGTGGTGAAATTGTTGATCGGGCCAAGGCTGGAGAGAAGTGCATCTTCACTGGTGCCCTGATCGTCGTTCCAGACGTCAGCCAACTGGGCCTTCCAGGATTACGACCGACTGCTATCCGTGACGACCGCAATGCGCCTAGAGGAGCCGATGCTGGTGGAAGTGGAATCAGCGGTCTCAAGGCTCTGGGTGTACGAGACTTGACATATCGTCTTGCCTTCCTCGCCTGCATGGTAAACCCAGACACTTCAACATCTGGCCGGTCGGCTGCCAGTGGTGCTACCGATGTTGTCAATGCGTTGACGCAGAACACAGCTAATGAGGGAGAGCAGTCAGTGGAAGATGCCCAAGCTGCTGTTCTGGCATCCATGAACCCTTCTGAAATTGATGACCTGCGTGCAATGGTCCACGGTGACCACATCTATTCCCGCCTAGTGCAATCTATTGCGCCCATGGTCTACGGCCATGAAGTCGTTAAGAAGGGTCTGCTGCTCCAGCTCATGTCTGGCGTCCCCAAGAGCACAGCTGAGGGTATGCAACTTCGAGGTGATATCAACATTTGCATTGTCGGTGATCCTTCTACTTCCAAGTCCCAATTCTTGAAATACGTGTGCTCTTTTGCGCCCCGTGCGGTATACACCAGTGGCAAGGCTTCGTCTGCCGCCGGTCTTACTGCTGCTGTGGTCAAGGATGAAGAAACAGGTGAATTTACTATCGAGGCTGGTGCGCTCATGTTGGCGGACAATGGCGTGTGTGCTATTGATGAGTTCGACAAGATGGATATTGTAGATCAAGTCGCCATCCACGAAGCTATGGAACAGCAGACCATCTCGATCGCAAAAGCCGGCATTCAAGCCACGCTGAATGCCCGAACCAGTATTCTTGCTGCTGCCAACCCTGTCGGTGGTCGTTACAACCGCAAGACGACCCTCCGCTCCAACATCAACATGTCGGCACCCATCATGTCTCGTTTCGATCTCTTCTTTGTTGTCCTCGACGAGTGTAACGAACAAGTCGACCGCCACTTGGCAGAGCACATTGTTGGTATCCACCAGTTGCGTGACGAGGCTGTTGAGCCCGAGTTCAGTACAGAACAACTTCAGCGATACATCCGCTTTGCAAAGACTTTCCGACCTGAGTTTACTGAAGAGGCCAAGGATGTTCTCGTGGAGAAGTACAAGGAACTCCGCGCCGACGATGCCCAAGGAGGCGTGGGCAAGAACTCGTATCGAATTACAGTCCGTCAGCTCGAGAGTATGATTCGTCTTTCCGAGGCTATTGCGAAGGTCAACTGTGTGGAAGAGATCAGCACTGAGATGGTTGTCGAGGCTTACAACCTCTTACGACAGAGTATCATATCCGTCGAGCATGATGATGTTGAGGTGTATGACGAGGAACCTGAAGAAGACAGCGAGACACTTCTCCGTGCCGCTGATGCTGCTTCCGGCCGTGTCCAAGAACCCGACGCAGTCATGGAGGAAGATGGCACACAGCCCGGCCGTAGCAGTGTTGCCCCTGAGAGAAGGAAGCAAACAATCACATACGACAATTACATCAAGATGGTCAACATGTTTGTTCAGCATATCACCGATGCTGAGGTCGGCAACAACGAAGGTGTAAACGGCGATGAATTGGTCAACTGGTACCTGGAGCAGAAGGAGGATGAGCTCCAAGGTGAGGACGATTATCACCGAGAAAAGGCTCTCGCCAACATGGTGCTCAAAAAGATGGTCAAGGTAAGCAACATCCATCCCCCTTTCCAAGATGTATACTAACTCGAAATTACAGGAAAACATCCTCATGGCTCTCCGTGGCGAAGGCCTCACGGATGGTGACGCAAGCTCTTCAGCAGATCCCTCCCAAATCATGTATATTGTGCACCCCAACTGTGCGGTAGAGGAGGTCTAATTATCTGTCTAAAAACAAATGAGAAAGTATAAATGGAGGGAGGCTAATATGCACGTCATGACTTAACGCCTTGGAAGACGGGCGTTTTAGGAGTTTGTGATACTACATTGTCGACTTGTTTCATCTTATTGTGAGCGACTGTATATCATGCATGGATGAGTGGATTTTTAGAAGGGAATCTTGTTACGAGGATGTTGAATATGATAGATACCATTAATGTACAAACATTATATGAACAACATGGCAAACAAGTGTCGTTTACGTGTAGCAATTGCATCTCATCTCACAATGTCATCATCACACAGTGATTTGTCAGGGACATTCAATTCAGGCACTCGTAATTCGCGAAATTTGTATGATTGATCAATCGTCTGGCTGACAAAGCCTCGTACGCACTCGTTGGTTTCGTCAAGGCGTAGTAACGCTCTCATCGTTCCCATCATAGTGATCTCTCTCCATAAGTCCATTGCGGCTGTTTCTGATTTCCAGGTCTATCTGATCCAGCTCCTTCATACAAGAAGTACCAAAAGAAGGGGGGAAAACCTAGCACATTCAATTATCGCAAACCCAATCCCGACCCAAAGTAAAGCAGGTCATCGAACTTGTTACTCAGACGCCGTCCTCCCTTCCCCTGTCATCGAGAACATGGCACGTGTTTCATTTGATTTGGGTTGTATGTGGCCCTTGAAGAGCCTGTCAAATCCCCCCTTCCAGGTGATCCTATCATTTTCACAAAAAGCAATGCCCGCCATGTATGCTTTTATGAAGACAAAACAGAGCCCCAGTATTATAGGGGAAGATGAAGAAAAAAACAGAAAAAAGATATAGCGTGTTTAGCATGTGCGTAAGACGCAAATGCTAGCACGTTGAGAAAGCCCGCAGTATATGGTTGTGCAGACAATATATGTAGAAGCCCATTCCGTGATATCCTGAATACGGAAACCGGAATGGTGGGGGTCGCTATGTACCGGGAGGTGAGACCAATGCATCAGTAGATATAGCGATAAACACAAGATGCGCTGCGAGTATTATGTAATAGACTGAGGATGGTGTCATGCCGGTGTCTCGGCCGGTTTCCTCCAGCTTGCTTTGCTTTCCTAAGCAGCCAAAGAAGCAGGATTACTTGGTGCGCGACCCCAGTCAGAACCTCGACCGCGGTAGCTACCACGGCCTCCTCGACCTGAGCTTGTTGCTGGATGCTCTCCTCGTGAGCTCGACACATCTCGCTTGCCTCCTCGACGTTCATAGCCAGAGCCCCGGCTTCTGGGACCACCTCGTCCTTGTGAACCTCGTCCACCTCGAGTTGCTGAGAAAGGAATAGTGACAGTTCTGGCTTCTTGCATATTAGGGAACATGATTCTCATTACATTGCCGCCACCAACAACCTCGGCGGAGAAGTAGTATGGTTCCATGACAGTTGGCTGAATTGCAAATTTCTTCGGCAGAGGCTTGTTTGGTGCTAATGCCGGCTGCCAAGCGGCTTCGGGGGCCTTGTGTGGTAGTCGAATCTGGGGTAAGGACCCCATCTCTTGCTCTTCAAAACATTCTTCGGCCATGGGTTTGGTGACAGGTGACGAGAGGCTCTTGTCAAAATGGGCGGGAGCTGAAACATTGTTCCTAGGTAGAGAAACAGTGGCTGAGTCGTGGTGAGCAACATGGTCCAGAGCACTCTTGCTTGCAGGGTCGACGCCAATTGACCTTTGGGGTGGAGATCTAGAACTATTACCAAGCAAACTGTTAATTTTGTTCTGCCACTTCTCTTGAGAAGACTCTCCGGCCGTCAATGGTACACGATTGGGGCTCACAGGGCCCCGAACGACATCCTTGAAGGATGGTGGGTGCGCCCAGCCGAATTGTACACGATTTGAGGGAGGTTGAGAGACCGTCATAGATGGGGGTAGCTTCACGACAGGGTGAGGTTTTGGAAGCGATACATGAGGCTTCATAACATCACCCTCGTACGCTGGGTGACCTTCCATCGTAGGTGGCGGGGGGGTTGGCGATTTGGATCGCGATGGCTCATTCTCATTGATTCTATCATGAGAGTCTCTCGTAGGGAAGAATCGAGATGTGCGGTTCTGTGAAGCTCCGGCCTGGCCTGGCACTCCGCTTCCCACCACTCCAACATTAGTAGGATCCTCCTTTGCATCATCACCGGGGCTTCTCCAGGGGCCAGCTGGCTGTGCTTCTTGAGGACCAATGGCGCGTCTTGTACCATCACCGGGAGCATGAACCTGGCGCCATGTATCTTTGATGACCGGCTGAGCATCCTCAAGACTAACACCACGTTCAGCTAGTAGGCGATCGCGCTCAACCCGCTCTGCTAATCGGCTAGCGCTCAGTTGCTTGTCTTTTTCGCCGACGGCAGTAATCCACTTGCTTGCTACATCAGATCCTGCCGGAGGATGAGGACCAGATGGGCCGTATCGCGAAGGTCTAGAACCGATTGGGGCTGGAGTCTGAGGTTGGGCTTGAGAAGGTTGTCGTTGATTATTAGGAGGGGCGATAGGTGATGGCCCCTTGTTTCCTTGAGAACCCGAGCGATTATCCAAAGGTGCACGACCAATATCTGTGTTGAATGTGCCGTTACCAAGGCCTCGGTCATTATTAGGTGACCCCCAAACATTATTTCGGGGCTGCGAACCTGTACCCCAATTTGACACAGCTCTATCCTGGCGTGATGCTGCAGCTGCCCCCCAAAGCTCACTAGGCTTCGCTTCTTGGCTGTGAGATACACGTCTCGCCGCTGGCGCTGTGCCTTGAGTGTGTCCAGCTTTAGCATCAGAATCCTGAGATTGCTGTCGAGCTGACGAAGCTGTTGCAGATTGGTCACCATCCTGCTGCAATTGTGTAGGAGTTTGGTTTGCCGAGCTACTATGCTCACGTTGTTGAATATGTGTTGGGTGTGAAACATCGTCGGACTTCTCTGCGGGCTCCTTCTTCTCGGTCTTCTTCTCTGGCGCAGGCCCCATAGCATCCAGCTTTTTCTGAATGCGCTCCCGACGTTCAGCTTCCTCGCGGGCTTCTTCTTCCTGGCGTCGTTTCCTAGCTAACTCGACACGTTCTCGCATGAGCTTCTTCTGATATTCGACCTCCTCGCTAGCAGGTTGAAGGGGAGGGGGTGGACCGGCAACTTGCTCAGGAAGAGTTGCAGGGTGGTGTGGTTGCGCAAAGGCAGGATTTGGAGAACTCCGAGGAGGCATCCAGCTAGAATGATGTTGGCCCCTCGTGGGGCCATGCGCTGCGGCTGAAAGATTGGGGGAGACGAGGCCATCGACGGAACCAACGAAAGACGGTCTACGGCCTTCCTGTAATTCCTGAGGGGGGATGGGCACTTCGCCTCCCTTATTCAGACGCTGCATAAATGAGCCACTTCCGCCACTAACATTAGATGATCCTCGTCTTCTAGCGAAAGGAGGTTCCTGAGAAACTCTATTGGTCTGGAAAGCACCCGAGGGTTCAGCTGGATAATCTGGTTGGGGTGGTCGCTGTAATAGGGAAGGGTGATGCCTTGGATGCTGTTCCATTCTCATCGAGCCACGTCGATTGTCATGCACTGGTTCGTAGCGGCCAGAATGGGAGTTGAACAATTCCCGGCCTCCGTGAGATGAACTGTCTCTCCAACGATTGAAATCATCCGCCGCAAATTCTTTTGGAGGTGGTGGAGTCATGCCCTTATTATGTGGCGGTCTAGCAAGACTGGCCTGTTCTGGAATAGGTGAAGCCTTCTCGACCGGAGGCAGAGCCGCCCACGGGGACTTGACAGGTGCCGGGGGAGCTGGAGGTTTGGCAACAAGAGTTGGTTTTTCCTGGGAGCCACTCTTCAAAATCAAACCCTTGCCCTGGGCCAGATTACTCGATTTCGTCAGGGGGGAGCTCACAGCAACAGGTGGAGCTGGAGACCGTGGTTTATCAAGGGGTTTGCCCTTAGACGCAACAGAACCACTGTCTGATGGCGGTGGTGGATGCTCGTCTGGGTGGGGGAGCGTCGTCTTCGTGCCATCTCCCCAAGTAATAGCTTCAGGGGCCCAGTCTTCATCGTCGTCGTCGATGTCTGCCCATTTGTTCTGCCCCTGTGCATCATCTTCATTCAAACGACTGGCCATATGGATTCCATACTTCTTGAGCTCCTCATCGGTAAATTTTTTGGGTTCAGGTGGCGGCACAGCTACAGTTTTGTTAGTCCATCAAATCGGCTGATCCAGGAGGTTGCACATACGTCGGTTTTTATTCCAAACTGCATTTGCATCAGGTGCACTACCAGGCTTTCCCCCATTCATACCACCAGAAAACCGAGGCGATGAATCCCGAGTGCTGCTACCAGTCTTTGCTATAAGACGAGGTCTTGAAGAGGATAAGGTGGCCGATGTCGTCGGGGGCGTACTAGAACCGGCAGGCTGTTTCTCAGCGGCCTTGGTCGCAGCACTGTTGGCAGTCGCCTTTGATGCGAGAAACGTTTTATTGACCGAGACAGCCTTGAAGGCAGGCTTTTTGACCGTGGAGCCTGCGCGGCCATGAACCTTCTCTCCATCTTTCGTCTTTGAAATATCTGCGCGTGATGCCTCTGTATCTGAACCTCCGCTGGCACTAGCATCGGCGGAGGTGAGTTGATCTTCGACGTTTGTAATGTGCTTATTTTCGTAGTCGTCGTTGCCGGCACTGCCATTCAAATTCGAGCGGACGGAGTCGACATTTTCGGCGTCGGGCGACTAAGTTCATGAGAAAGTCTGTTAGCAAGGCTAACTACAGTAGCTCGGCTAACGGAAGCAATAGGTTCAAACAGGTAACGAAGAAGGCGGCAGTGTGCCAATTTCGCCAAAAACAAAACAGTTGGAATTTACTCTCGCAAAGCAGGGAAGATGAAACGTACAGGCTGAGACTGAGAGGCAGTGGCATCGGCAGCTTTATCAACGGCAGCCTCTGTTGCCATCATACGTGGTAAGAATGCGCCGGTCGTGTGTGAAGCAAAAGAAGCCTTCCTGCTGGGTTTCTCCGCCTGGTCTCGTCGATTTCTGGTCGGACTAGAGTTTAAAGGCAGACGAAACGTCGGATCTCGAAGTCGGATCAGTTGCGACACCGCGGGGCGGGGAGGGCAAGAGTATCGGTAGTGGGGATCGGAGGGTGTTGGGTATAGAAAGGCGATCTTCGTTCGTCCGATTGCGAGGTATCTGATACGATGCTCGATCCAAGGGTCGGGGGTGGGATATGAGGAGGAGAAATCACCAAACTGCAAGGCGTGTCAGTTGCGAGGTGTAAGGTGAGGTTTCAATGAACCCGGAGTAACTGCGGCTGATGCACTGGTGTTTGTGATGTGGAAGGCCAGACAGACAGACGCCAGTTTTCAGAGACCCGAAAGTGATGCTGGAGGCTGGGCTAGGCTTAGCGGCCAAACGATAAGGGGCTGGGATTGGCCATCCGTAGCCGGCCCCTGACTGCCAGTGGCAGGGCTGCCGGGACCAATTCCAGCTGCTAGCTGCCAACTACAAGGCCGGTACGCCCTGGAGCTTAGGTGTATCATCAAATGCCTTGTCATCGTGGAGCTGGATGACTCTACCGGCCACTCAGCTGATCAGAAAGGATCTGATCTCATCTAATTTTGGATGCAAGGAACCTGATGGTACTATTCATAAGAGTCATTCAATATCACTAAATGTCATCCAACATTTACATTTGCGCGAAAATAGGTAGGTTAATAAGGCAAGCAAGCATCCTCTGCACAGGCTGTAGTACGTACACGACTAACCTAAGGTGCCTAATTGACTTCCTTTGGTGGCACCTCACATCCTGCAAACAATGCAGTTTACAAGTTGTATCTTTCATTGTCCATACCAACTCATTCACTTAATTAGCCGATTATACCTTGTCAAGACTGAGTTTATGCTTACTCCGATGACGTGCTGAGTCAACACTATAACATGATCTGTTGGAAGTGATTAGTTTGTACACTACAGTACCGCAGCTTGTGCAGACTTGATCAACCTGGAGCAAAGCCAAGAGGAATTCTTGACGTACAAAATTTAGCAATTCAAATTGGTCGGTCTCATTGTGCAGAATACGGAAGAGCTTGAGAATGCAGTACCACCCAAAAAGCTTACAATTCTGACAAGAGGTACGGATACACAGAAAGCTTCCGCTCCGAAGGCACAGGACTCCGTAGAGCCAAAGAGCAGCGCATAACCAAAAACGTGATGGCATTGTCACATCACTTGCTTGTTAGAGATACATAGGGAAGCCAAGGCGCGTGCTCGACCGCGAAGTTTCCGGAGTTTATATGTACACGACCCCCGCTCCCTCTCACACAATGATCCATCTCCGGTATCTAAACGCCATCTTAAGCTGCTTAGTGAGCGTTGTTCTTGTGGTGGCCTAAATGTTCCCAGCATTAGCAAACATATCCCCTTCAACCCTGTGATAGGGATACGTACGAAGGTGGAAGTAGTAGTTCTGGACGTAACCGATGCTGACAAGGAAGACAATCAGGTGAATGATAGCTGTAACAAAATTGTCAGAATCCAACATTTAAATCCAATCTTGAGAGAGGTTATCCGTACGCTTGCCAGTAGGGTTCTTGCCGAAGTGCTTGGCCTGGTATCGGCCGAGGAGACCCTTAGCCTTGACCTCGGGGGCGGCACCTCGGGGGAGCTTCTCGTAGAAGCTGACGACACGCTGCATGCGGATAGCATCAGGAGCAGCGCCAATGGCCTGTGGTGCATCGAGTTCTGTCAGCCTTCTGAATCTCCATCATGACGAAATTTCCCTCCATGTCGATCGCCCATAAAAGTCCTCATCCATCCAAAACTCGTCGAGACCGAAAACGAAGCTCCGTAGGATAATAATTTCATCGTATTCTGCGTACCTTAGGAGAAGCGACCTATTTTTGAAAACTTTGTGTTAGTAACGGAATCAATCGGAGCACCGGGGATTTGCGCCCATGACCGAAGTGGCTCTCTCTCACCTTGGGGGGGATGAGCGTCGAGAGCGCTCGGCGGGTGACGAAGCTCATGATGTCGGTAGTTCGGGGTATTCGAATCTCGAGAATTGGTCCGTCGAGGGTCTGCGTGACGCTCAATTGCAAGGGTTGGAGTTGAGGTTCTGTCGAGATGAGCAGTCCCGCCCAGGTTCAGGTTCTTGCCGAAAAGCACTCGTTTCCGCGACTTCGGCAAAACAACTGATCCGCTCCACCCAATCAGGATCACGCCGTTCAAGCTTGCTTCAACCTCAGAATATCGCCGCAGACCACCATCACTCACTCAAGAAACGACACGCCCTTGTCGCCAATTGAAAGCTACCGCCTTGCACCATGGCCGCCCTCCGATCCCAGAGTGCGGCTCGTATGCTGCGAAGCGCTGCTGCGCCCAGAGTCGCCCTCTCCGTCGCACCCCGACGATTCCAGAGCAACGTCACCCAGGCCAGCGGCACCATCACTGGCCCTGTTACCAGCGAGCCCGACTACAATATCGAAGCTGACAAGGCCACCTCGTACGATTCCTCGAAACTCGATTGAAAACTAGAAAGATGGAATAACAGTGCTGACTTAATGCCAGCACCTATACACCTGTCCCTCGATCCGTCCAGAATGGCAGTGAAGAGATCCTTCCCGCTGCGGTGATCTCAGGCGCTCCCATGGAACTCCAGGCCCGAACAGTTCGGTTCGTCTGCCCACATACATGACTCGAATGTCGTCGAAAGCCTCAATAACTAACAGTCACTCCAGCATCTACCAGGAAGCCAAGCCAGCGACTCAGTCCGGCGACTGGCGCGGTCGACGCTGGCGAATGGATTGGGATATTCTACCCAAGGGACATCGATGGGAGAACCCTTTGATCGGTTGGCAATCTTCGGGTGATTTTATGCAAGGCACCCACATCAACTTCTCGAGCAAGGAGGATGCTATTCACTTTGCTGAGAAGCAGGGCTACGAGTACTTTGTTCAGGAGCCAAACTCTCGCAAGTTTGCACCTAAGGCTTATGCCAACAACTTCCTGTACTCTGCCAGAAAGCTTAAGCATATCAGGACGAAATAGATGGCTTGGACAGCCCGGCTCCTTGTAAATATGTTTCCAAAGACTCGTTCAAGTTCAGCGACTTTCAGCTATAAGAAACCCTTTCGACAATGTCACACGTGAACTGGCAATATGATAAATGAATGATTAACCTTGCCTCTGGGATATTGTCAAGGTCTACAGCCTATTTATGACAGCCTTTTCGGAACGCCCGACAGCCAGCCTGTGTCATATTCATAATCCTTACCATAAGGATGTCAATCTTATCCCAAACGCCAAGCGCTACTTAGACAAACGGCGCCACACAATCAGAACTACTACTGTTTGAACATGCCTCCAGGTCGGGTATCAATGTCACGTTGTAATCATGGGGTCATGGCCGTTTCCGGTGTGAGGTCTAGGACTGTCGGGTTCTTCTCCGTTCAAGCCAATATCCAGTCGGTCAGGTAAGTTTTTACGCTTATCCCGGGCAGTATTTTCGGCCCAGACACGCATTCTGACGAGCTGGCGAATAGCTGCTTCACGTCTTCGGGATTGTCTTTCAAGAATGGCCCGATTTACGCTGTCTGCAACTTCCCGTCGTAACTCTGGTTCTAGCAGCGCTGCTAACTGCGGCTCGCGCGCATCAGATGGAATCAAGAGCAGTGCCATGGTCCTCTCCAAGTCTTCCAGAAACTTGGGGTTCGTGGGTGCTTTTGGGCCCAGTTCCTCAGTAGCGAAAGTGAGGGCTGGTTGAATATCTCCAGTCGCATTACAAGCGCGAATGAGTTCAATGAGTTGAAGCCTTAGCAAGGTGAAATGTAATGCCTTATCTCCATCTAGAATCTTCATGTCGAGTTAGCGACGATACATTCCAAAGTCTGCGAAATGAACATGTGAAAAGAAAGACAATCATAAAAAGTGGTTGTTCCTCATCAAAGGCCCGAAGGCTCTATGAGTGGTGCATGTAAAACTCGTGTTCTAATCATATAAAAATGGGGTCAAGGAAGTGGAAGTGCATACCTGTGGGTCGAACTCATTGAGTGTGGTTATCGCCGTCTTAATATCACCACTGTGGATGCAGTTCTGAATTTCCTGCCTCGCTACAATGTACTGCGTGTCCTGATGAGGTTCAAGATTGGCTTCCTTGGAAAAATTTGCTGCCGCATTCGGATACCCTTCCATAGTAAGATAGTCCAGTATTAAAGCGTTGATATCACTTTGAAGACGTTAGCAACTGCTGACATGAAAGTGCGTACAACGAAATGGATTGAATGGTGGGTTCAGAAAAAGAAGATTGATATCGTGTTTCCGCATTATATGCTAGGAGAGATTCCCATTGATAGTGCGTTCATCACTTGACCAAGGTAGGCGAGATGGCTGGAGGGGGGAGGGTCGTACCTTTTGGGTGACTTGACATCGCGAACACGCCGGTCAAAGGCATGCTTGACGGGAGTAGCTGTAGAAGCAGATGACGTCTGATTCTCGAGTCAGCACCCAGCTATACAAAGCTTGGGCTGAAGCTCGGCTTGTCGACAACAAAGCTCACCATTTTGTCTAATTATCCCAGGACGAATATCGCTGCGAGTCGAAGCTTGAACGGAGAAGGGTTAATCGACGGCACGGTATAGAAGCAACAGCCGGAAGTAGGCGATTCAGCGCATCGAGAATCAGGCCACAATCCAGGCTCGTGATCTCTATGCTACTCGTAAGGAAACCTTCTGTGTTTTCCGAACGATGTAAAGAAGAAAGAAGAAAAGAAAAAAGAGAAGAGGTTGACGGAAGATGGAAGAGAAGAAAATATGATTGGGGCTGGAGGAAAAGTAGCGCCGTGTTCGTGGGTCCAAAGCCCGTAGCCTCATTCTTGGGCTTGAGAACCAATCATATCAGCGAAAAGCTCCACTGAGCTCTGTCTTGTCTGCCTCAGGTCTCCATCGATGACGGCCCCGCCAAATCAAGGTAAGGCCCCTGAAAATGAGCTCCGTTGTATGCCGCGGCTATCCCATTGCTCTCGATTAATCGATCTGGGCTGTGCAATAGCATCTATGATATGACCCTAATCACAATTTTAGGTGTCAGTTCGATATTTCAGGTATATTCCTTCGGGTATAATACAGCTCCTGAGCTCTAATCCAAGCTTCAACGATGGTCACGGTACCCTAACTCATGAGATGAGTGTCATGAGCCAAGCCACAGATTACATGCAACAGAGGTCACCATGATCGAGCTAGAGGCGTGATACCTACAGCAGAACAGAGCTAGACTTAATTCTAGTAGCTTATCTCTTTTGATCGTGCGGAGAATACAATGCGCCTCCGGCCATCGCCGTCTTTCGATATACAGATACGGTAGGAGGAGAACCCTGACGAGGTCAGATCGATCTTTAAAACTTGGGCAGGGCCAGGGCTGAGCTGGTTTATCTTCTTACACTTCTACTTTCTAACTCAACCGCCAAAGTGTATCTATATATCTACTATCACTCTCGCCTTTTCCTCTAGCCTATAGCTACAACTGCTAGCAATAACTCATCTCCTCACTGAAGCTCTCACTGCTGTCCCGCTTCTTCTTGGCCCTCTGTGGATCACACACGCGACAGGACCGTGCTCACTGCTCCACCAACGACGGACAAGCCTAACCCTCGAGTCGAAACTTTGAAGGCACCATATTCGGACAGCTCGTGGACATTGCAGGGCTAGTTTTCGGAGAGGAAAGTTTGAGTTCTCCAGCTACCAAATATTCTCGCCTTTCGTTCATCCAATCCTCGTCCTCTTCGCTCCAAATCTCAGGTGACGGTGACCTCATCGAGAACTAGCCCACCGCAATGTCCGCCTCTGCAATCCCTGAAGTCAATGGCGGGCTCGAGAGTCATGTCACGGTTCAGAAGCGAGCTTACTATTCACCTCCTTGGGCCGATGTCAGCATTATCGGCGTCGCGGGCAGCTCAGGTTCAGGCAAATCGACCTTGTCCCAGGCTATTGTCAAGAAGTTGAACCTACCCTGGGTCGTTATTTTGTCAATGGCATGAATCCCTGAAACCATGCTTCGAACACAAGCTCATATATAACAGGACTCTTTTTATAAGACCTTGACACCTGGGCAGTCTAAATTGGCCTTCGCCAACGAATATGACTTTGACTCGCCTGACGTATGCTTCATGTGATATAGTATGAACTGCCAGAATAACAACTGATGTTATTCTCATAGGCCATCGATTTCGATGTTCTGGTCGATAAGCTACGGGACCTCAAGGCCGGGTATGTGTAGTTGACGATGGCCTTGGGATTTACACCTCACTGACGTCTCACCATACTCATAGAAAGCGGGCCGAAATTCCTGTTTATTCATTCGCCAAACATTCTCGATTGGACCATACAACATCCATCTACTCGCCTCATGTACTCGTATTAGAGGGTATTTTTGCGCTTTATGACCCTCGAGTGCTTGAGTTGCTTGACATGGGTGTATGTTGAAACCGATGCCCCATTGAAGCGTATGGTTGGACCTAACAATGAACTTAGATCTATTGTGAGGCAGATGCAGATACTTGCCTGTCAAGGAGAAGTAAGTCTTAACGTTGCGAAGACCTATGTGAGGATTTCTGACCATGTTGGTGTAGTTGTCCGTGATGTCCGAGAGCGTGGGCGAGATATCGAGGGTATCATTAAGCAGTGGTTTGGATTTGTCAAGCCAAACTTTGAGAAGGTAAGGCCCCCGTTCCAGAAACAGGAAATCTCTTACGAAGGCTAATTGAAAACTTCAAGTTCGTCGAACCCCAACGGAAGGTTGCTGATTTGATCGTACCGCGAGGAATCGAGAACAGAGTTGCCCTTGGTAAGTAATCACAAAGCCTTGAAACCCAGACTAAAACGCTCATGTTCGTAGAAATGATGGTTCAGTTTGTCGAGAAGAAGCTGTTCGAGAAATCAAGACATCACCGAGAAGCACTGTCCCTTCTGGAAGCAGCAAGTAAGGATTCGCCGCTTTCTGAACGGGTCGTGGTCTTGGATGATACACGACAGCTCAAATTCATGAACACCATCCTTCAGGATATTGACACAGACCCTGAGGATTTCATCTTCTACTTTGACAGGCTTGCAAGTCTGATTATTGAACAGTAAGAGAACTGAGCAGCTGTGAGTATGAAAGACTGTTTATTCGCTAACACTTCGTAGGGCCCTAAACAATGCCCATTTCGAGGCTAAAAATATTGTAACACCCCAAGGATACGAATACAAGGGTCTTGTATCAACGGGTGAGGTCTGCGCCGTTATCGTACTCCGAGGAGGATCGGCATTTGAGCCGGCGCTTCGAAAGACTATTCCCGATTGCCGGACGGGCCGTCTTCTTATCCAATCCGACTATTCCACGGGAGAGCCGGAACTTCATTACTTGCGACTACCTGACGATATTGCAGACCAAGAAAGCGTCCTACTTCTAGACACCCAGATGGCTACTGGAGGTGCAGCGTTGATGGCGGTGCAAGTCCTGGTCGATCACGGTGTGAAACAGGACCGTATTGTCCTAGCAACATACTCGGCCGGCAAGGTTGGGCTTCACAGGTTGACATCCGTTTTCCCAGAGATTACAGTCGTGGTTTGCAACATGCTCGACTACCAACAAGAACGATGGGTCGAGAAGAGGTATTTCCGCTGCTGATGGACCAGTTTTATATATAGTATACGTCTGTCATGATATATAAAGGCGGAAGCTTGGAAACAACGCAGTCATAGTGGTAGCCAAATCAAGATTGACGATAAGGATTATCGGAATGTCCGGTAATTATATCCGTAAAGGAAGCAAATACGAAGAGCGCTGCGTTCGGTTGCTGCGTCAGCTCTTCACAATCTTGAGATCCACCACAATTGGCATCTCATCAGCATCTGTAACGTAACTGATCCACGGCGAGGATCCACGAAACGGGACGTCCGAAACCAACAGGATACGTACGTACTTGGAAAAAAGAGGAGCCACTGTGTGATATTTGACGCAAACTAGCTAAAGTCATGGCATGGCGGCCGACGTATTCGAGGGGTCGATATGGCTTCGAATGAATACTACGCGGGTTTGTCTACGTATGGCCTATGATTCAATGACGATGGAAAATGAGATATTGATGTTTGAAGTGCGATATGATATGCTGTACGGCAGTGGAGTCGCCGATCTTCGGTTGTCATGGATCGCCAAGAAATTGGTGGTGATGGAGGGGAGAGAGAGCTCTGGTAATGAATGACGTAGGTGTACCGTGCTGTAGGTAGCGCCTCTGGAAGTCTCAGCTGCAACCACATGTCCTATCTTGCAGCGCAGTTCATCCCTGATTGAGCTCCGTAAACGGGAAGATCCTTTTTTAGAAGCATGCATTACACAATATAACCGAAACTAGAAGACTCTTTTTTCTCTGCTTCATTCTTGTTCTCGTCTTGCATCATCCATTGAGTGTTCTCTCACTAACATTCTGTGCTTCTGCTCGTGTCATGATCTAGAAAGCACTAAACGTTTTCTTTGACCTCGTTGGCTTATCATTGATTGACGTCGAACATCCCTCCAATTCCGCAAAATAATGCCCGTCTCTTCCATGATGGCCGCGCGACTGGCTCGCGCCGGTCAAAACAGAGCCATTACCAGCCCTCGATGCTTCAAACCGCCTATCACTCCTCACCCACTATCCTCGTCGCAATCGCGAAGCTTCGTCAAGCTCACAGGCGCTTCGCCATCAATCACAAAGGGCTCTCCAGCAACGAGCCGAACCACCCGCCAACTACCCTCTCAGTTCTTCGTGCGCGCTCTATCCGGAAAGCCACTTCCCCAAGGAAAGTCTAAAGTCGTTAATTTTTGCTACCGCCTAGCGGCTTGGGTTGGTATTTCAATATCAGTTGTCGGCGTCGGTATTGTTGGCTTCTTCATCTACGATGCCAGCACATATTGCGAGCACCCCACTCAGAGCGATATCGATGTCTCAAAGATTGCCCTTCAGCCTCGCTGTGGTGGAGAAAAGAACCTGCCGATCGCCGAGGTATTCATTGATGATGACGACTCGGAGGGGAAGCGTCGCCTTAAAGACAAGCCACGACTGGTGATTCTTGGTGGCGGATGGGGAGGTGTTGCGCTCCTCAAAGAGCTGAACCCAGACGATTACCATGTTACTGTTATTTCGCCAACCAATTACTTCCTGTTCACCCCTATGCTTCCCTCAGCTACAGTAGGTACGCTCGAGTTGCGATCTCTTGTTGAGCCCATTCGACGAATTCTGAGCCGGGTTAACGGTCACTTCATTCGCGCCAAGGCTGATGATATCGACTTTTCGCACAAGATGGTGGAAGTTTCGCAAGTTGATGCAAACGGCAAAGATATCAAATTCTATGTGCCATACGACAAGCTTGTCGTTGCTGTCGGTTCGACAACCAACCCTCACGGTGTCAAGGGTCTTGAAAATGCCCACTTCCTCAAGGATATCAACGACGCACGCATGATTCGAAACCAGGTCATACAAAACTTCGAGTTGGCCAACTTACCTACATGCCCGGATGAGGAGCGAAAGCGTCTACTTTCCTTTTGTGTCAGTGGTGGTGGCCCTACCGGTGTCGAGTTCGCTGCTGAGCTTTTTGACCTTCTCAACGAGGATTTGACGAGGCACTTTCCCCGACTTCTACGTAATGAGATCTCAGTTCATCTTATCCAAAGCCGTGGACATATTCTGAACACATACGATGAGACTGTTTCACGATATGCTGAGGAACGCTTTGCTCGCGACCAAGTTGACGTCCTCACCAACTCTCGTGTCAAGGAGGTTCTTCCGGACAAGATCATCTTCACACAGAAACAAGAGGATGGCACAATGATCACCAAGGAGTTGCCTATCGGCTTCTGCCTTTGGTCGACCGGTGTTTCACAAACCCAGTTCTGTCAAACACTGGCTGCTAAGCTGGGCAAATCTCAGACAAACAGACATGCTCTGGAGACTGACACCCACCTTCGTCTTAATGGCTCACCGCTGGGTGATGTATACGCCATCGGAGATTGTTCTACAGTCCAGAACAACGTTGCCGACCATATCGTCACTTTCCTGCGATCCTTGGCCTGGAAGCGTGGCAAGGACCCCGAGACGCTCCAGCTCAGTTTCGCTGACTGGCGAGGTGTTGCTGAGGACGTCAAGAGACGATTCCCTCAGTCTATCAACCATCTCAAGCGCGTGGACAAGCTATTCAAGGAATTCGATAAGGACAAATCCGGCACACTCGATTTTGATGAGTTGACACAATTGCTAAAACAAGTTGACAACAAGCTCACATCCTTGCCTGCTACTGCCCAGCGCGCTCATCAGCAAGGACAATATCTTGCTCGCAAGTTCAACAAGATGTCACGCATGCATGAGGGCCTGAACGCCAACGACATTCGCGAGGGTGATGTTGATGCTGCTGTTTACAAGGCCTTTGAGTACAAGCACCTTGGCAGTCTCGCTTATGTTGGTAACTCTGCCATCTTTGATCTTGGTGAGGGTCGAAGCTTGGCTGGTGGTCTCTGGGCTGTTTACGCTTGGCGCTCTGTCTACTTTGCCCAGAGCGTGAGTCTGCGAACACGACTATTGATGGCTATGGACTGGACCAAGCGAGGTCTTTTTGGACGAGGTTTGTACCCCTTCCCGTTTTCACAAACATCTCTGACAATAAACAGATTTAATGAGTTTCTAAATCTATTCTTATGAATGCTTAATATTTGTCATTTCTTTAGACCTTGAGGCGTTGGAGCTTAGTATAGAGGCATAGCAGGACTTGCGAAAAGCACGTTTGTAGACGCGGAGTTGCAGAGGAATCGCAAGTCTAATTTTCTTGATGGAGTTATGCTCTATGAGTTACGCTTCTGGGGCCTCTTATCGCAGTAAAAGTCAAAGTATTATTTTCTCCCTAACACCCAGACGCCCATCTATCTTCTATTATATCATGAAGTCCTTGTATGTCCACTTCTCCGTAAACTTGCGCTTGGCCTGTTTGTGGAAAGCAATATGTCTTCTGCTCTCCACCTTGCCACGCACCAACATGCTTCGGTATCTGTCCCGGAGCATGTTGCCCTCGGGCTTGAGACGTCGCAGCGAACTCTCGAGCTCATCTGGAAGGACAAGCTCAAGATCTCGTTCGGGAAGCTTGTACTTGCCGAGCTGCTTGCGGCGCAACTTCTCGGCACGAAGCTCGTCAATAGGATCGGTTTCGTCGTCTTTTTGCAAGGCAAGTGCTTTATTGCGATCTCTCTCCTCGATCTCCTCGGCGATCTCCTGGATGCGCTGGGCTTGGCGACGGTGGGCCTTGAGGGCAGCCTTGTGCTTAGCGAGGCGCTCCTCTTCCTTGCGGCGCTTGATGCGATTGCGCTGAGCTTGGGTCTTTCTCTGTGGGCGCTTGGCGGATGGCTTATCATCTTCAGCACCACTCTGGAATCCTTCCCATTCGGAATCCTCCTCCCACTCTGAAAGGTTGGCACGAGCCTCTGCGGCCTCTGCCTCAGCCGCTGATCGGGCCGCGGCCTCCTGCTTAATGCGCTCCTGTTCCTCTTTCTCCAGACGTTTGCGCTCAGCTTCAAGAGCCTTCTCGCTCTCCTCTTCCAGACGTTGTGTGTACTCATTGAAATCAGGGTTGTAGCTATATCCTCCCGTGGGCTTGAGGACAGCAGGCACTTGCTTGCCACTCTCCAACAAGGAAAGGGGCTCCTTCTTCATCGACTTTGGAGCCTTGGGCTTGACCTCCTCTTCCAAGAAGTTTTCAGGATCCTTCGCCTGTGGCTCTACAGGCATATCCCAGACATCGTAGGTGGCATCTTGTACTTGGACAGTATTCTGATGTTCTCCATCGGCCACTCGCTTTAGTCGCGCGAGCTCCTTGTGTGACACCCAACCAGTCCTTTGGCGTTTCACAGGGAGGATTCCGTTTGTTGTCTTGTCGCCCGGTCGCTTGCGCATAGAAACGGCGGGCACGGGAGAACGGGCATTGATGATCTCGTCAGCCTTGAGGCCCTTCTTGATGTGCTTGTTGAACTTTTTGGGAAGACCGGCATCGCCCTTAGTATCAAGAGTGAACAAGTCTTCAGAAGATTTCTCCTTGATGACACCACTATAGAGATATTAGCAGAGCGAGAAGGGAGTGCTTTGAGTTTAGCTCACCCAGCGATAATCTCCTTGTTCAATTCTTCAAGACCCTTCTGCACCTCAGTAACATCAACATTTTTCCTCCACGCCTTCTTTCCTTTTCGCGAAGGCTGGTTGAATTGTTTGGGGGCATCGCCCCCGGTGGCGTTCTTGGATTGTAACACTGGCATATTTGCGAGACCTCTATGGAAAAGGATATCGCGTTGTCGATAATGAAGAACGAAAATGCTGCTTGTCGATAGAAGTGGTGGGGGACCGATTTCTTACTTTTTTAGTGGAGCCGGGAATCTCGACCCGCTACCTCCATATAAAATACGGAAGCGAAGCAATTAAGATTGCGCCTAACTTGATGGGGACTCCGTAATGGACGGCGAGAGATATGTTCTTATCGGCACGTGCACCTACCTCGGATTCGTTCAGGGTGGCCTCCATGTCATATGCTCCTGCCAAATTGAGGATCTAGACGCTCCTTTCTCCAGATTCCAGCTGGTTATTAGCCTTTTATCCCTACGATACAAATTGCCACTCTGAGGTCGCATCATTCTGTTAATCTTCCTTTTCTTGCGTCGCCAAGAAAGAGAATCTATTCCTTGAAGAAACCGAGATCGTATCCTTTCCAAGGGCCTCATATCCATTAGCTTGACAGCTGTCAAATCCACCGTCCCTTACAAGCCTCCGAACGAGACAACAGGACCGCAAAGATGTCGCAAGCTGGCGGATCATACAATAACCCCTTGAAGAAGTTCAAGTCTGTACATCGAGAATTTAAGTTTAAATCATTTAGCTAACAAATGTTCAGGTTGGTGTTTCTAGGAGAACAGAGCGGTATGTCAATGTCCGACTGCGGAAGCGTCCGAATCAAAATCACTAATAACGATCACAACAGTCGGAAAGACCTCTCTTATCACACGATTCATGTATGATTCTTTCGACAACATGTATCAAGCGACAATTGGCATTGATTTCCTCTCCAAGGTCAGGACCGTGACAGCCGACTCTTAGGCCACACTAACATCTGCCTACTTAGACCATGTACCTCGAGGACCGGACGGTGCGACTGCAACTATGGGATACTGCTGGACAAGAACGATTCCGAAGCTTGATTCCTTCTTACATCCGCGATTCAAGCGTAGCTGTTGTTGTCTATGACATCTCTAGTATGTGCCCCTGACGACCCCACTAGCTCGCCCTCAATGTGACTATGCACGAGTCGTGCTAACACCGCTACTTTTATAGACGCTAAGTCATTTCAAAACACCAAGAAGTGGATTGACGACGTACGAGCCGAGCGAGGTAACGATGTTATTATTGTGCTGGTTGGAAACAAGACGGATTTGAACGACAAGCGGGAAGTGACCACACAGCAGGGAGAGGAGGAGGCAAAGAAGAACAACCTGATGTTCGTCGAGACAAGCGCAAAGCTGGGCCACAACGTCAAGAACCTATTCAAGAGGATAGCACAAGCCTTGCCTGGCATGGAGGGAAGCGATGCCGCGGCGCAAGCTTCGAACCAGAGTGAGTACTTATGCCCGGCAATTCCGAGGGTAACTAACACGATTCTTAGTGATTGATGTCAAGACGAACAACTCGCAGCAGTCGCAAGAAGGCTGCGCATGCTAAATATGCCAACACCGATTCGGGACTGGAGTACAGGAGTACCTGGGAAAACGCAAGCCGTACTCAAGATGCGAAAGAAGCCTGGCTACCTCGCACCGCAGAATAGGATATTAAGCATAGCGTGTGGATCTGAGTGCAGGAGCTTGTATAATACAACCAGGACTACGAGCCTACGATCGTTATATAAGAAACTTTAATGTTGATTCGACTGGCTTGTACTGGTCAATCATTTCGCTTCTATCTCGTTACACTTTCATCAAAGATGCCGCTTCAGAACATATTATTATATGGTAAACGATCCGTTCCTTCAGTTCATCGTAAGTGTCCTCCGTATTTTGTTTGTCGGGCTTGGCAATTATGCTTCAAGAACTGTTGCATCTTCCATGCCCCGTTCCCGATTTATACTATGAGCCGTTCAAGCCGCGTTTTGTACTTGCACTTCACCATTGGCGAGGCCAAAATAAGCAGCAATTGGCTTCTGTGCTTGAAGTTGCTTGCCCAGCTTCACGGCTTCACTGCCGTTGAAGCCATGGAACAGTCCAATTTCAACGATGCCAGGGGTTCGGACCAATTCCTCGGCGAGCGCATTAACTTCCCAGGCACCGTCCTTTCCACGACCATCCCCTTCCGACTTGATGTCCTTGGGAAGAAGCAAGGGAGAAAATGGGGCGTCGATAAGCCACATACCGTTGTCTGTCACACATTCTCCAGCTTTGCTAGGGAGACCTGAACGGACAACAGGGTTGGCTGAGCCCATTGCTCGAAGACGGGTCAAAACATCAGGAGCAGATAGGGGAAGGACTTCGATGGGAATGGTCTTCCAGGTGGTACATAATCTAGGAGATTGCTTTCGGTAATCTGTTAATTGTCAGTCTGTTTCAAATTTTCGGAAACAAAACCACTCAGTGCATACCAGCGACAGCAATGAACTTCTTGGCAGCAATTGCTACCAGTTTTTCCTGGAATAGGCAAGCACCACCACCCTTGATAAGATTGAGATCCTCATCAACCTCGTCAGCACCGTCGAAGGCAACATCGAGAGGAACAGGAAGCCCATCCACGACTGGTCTCTCATCAAGATTAACAAGGTTGAGACCAGCAGCGCGAATGAGACCCTTTGACTGGCTTCCGGTAGGGATAAAGGTCATTCCCTTGTAGAACTCCGGGCCCTTGCTGACAATGGCGTCGACAACGTAAACAACAGTACTGCCTGAACCAATGCCGACGAACTTGTAAGAAGCATCGAGGTGGTCATTGACTGCCTGGTAGGCGGCCAATTTCTTGGCCGATTCGACTAGGCTTGTTGCTGAAGACATGGCTCTCGAATTGGACCTGTAAGTGAGACTGAGACCTTGAGTCTGTTTATAGCTGCGTATGTGGGTTGGTGGGATGTGCAGGACCCCGCGGTGCGGATGACGAGGGGTGGTGGGGAGATATCGTGGAGAAGTGTAGGGTAATTGAGTTGAGAATAACCTAGCACCTAGAGCCAACGTTGTAGTTGAGTGGAAAGTATGATATATGGAAGTTGGTGGTAGTATGGATGGTTTTGGGATAATATACTGTTTCATGAGAGAGTTTGTAAGAAGAAAAGACGCAGCTCCGACCAAAGCCGGCGACTTTCTAGTGGAGAGATGTGAAAGCCACTTCATATAGGAAGACAAATGGACCCTTCGCCAAGGGTAGTCAATAAGCAAGCTTGGTAAAATACGGCAAAATGGAAAGTCAGGGTATCTACCAGGGCACGAATGGACAGTCGGAAAGGATCACATGTGATCAGCTTCCCTCAATCACCTCAACTCGAAGTCAGATCAGGAAGATGTTCTGTCGTGTCTTGCGAATCAAGAGCTGTGTTTTAGCGGGCCAGCGAAACGAATCTGAGAGAGACTAGTAGACCCAATTGGGTTTTTCTAAACCTACCGCACTTCACCTAGAAGAGGCAAGCACAAGCGCAGAAAGATTTCTAACTTACAGCTTGGGCGGGTTTGGGGCGGGTTTGGGATTTGGGGTTGCAGCAAGTGACGTGATGGCTTGCTGTCACCAGCTAAAACTCAAAAGATTAAAGATGATGAGTCAGCATCATGATTGGCTGACAAGTTTCTAACTCAACCCAGCTTTGTCGATTACCACGTGATTTAAGATTACACCGGCAGTCTCGGGCGCAAGTTCTTGAGGCAGACCCTGGTTGCATCATTCATTTGTCCCTGTAATTTCGTTCTTCTCCTGCGCGTTCCTTATTCAGTCTCGATACCAACAAACGACGAAGAAAGAATAGTTCATTGAGTTCGAAGGCCCCGGAAGGAAACATCATATCTCCAAGAGAACGCGCCGCCATGTCTCGGTTTACTCGATCCCTCCGGGTACCCCGGCCAAAGGTAAGGAGGAGCACGCGACTCAATCCTGATATCGTCTCACGAGGACGGCGATGAGGTCAACAAAAGCTAACTGATGTGCTTGTAGAGCCTCTTCGGCATCACCAGCCTCCAAACCGGCGTCGAACTCATCGCTCTAGCTCTCGTCTTCAACAAGATCACTGGTGTTTACGGACTCCTGGCTATACTTACTGGATATCAGCTATCTCTCCTCCAGCTCTCGACATACGTCTACTCTATTGCGGTTCTCGTAGGACTAGCAATTCTTATTCCTCACGTTCGGCGACAAAGCCCCTTTGAATGTTTGGCGCTCGCATGGCTTTACATCATCGATACCGTTATCAATGCAGCATACACCGCAGCCTTCGGCCTGGACTGGTACTTCTCTACTCAACTGAGCGAGACAACCGAATCCAAGAAGACGGATCTCCCTAACTTTGTGGCTGAGGGTATGCAAGGTCTGCGTAAGGAGACTGCCATGCATGGAAAAGTCGTTCCTCAGGAAACGGCTGCCAGCATGTTGCTGATTGTTGGCGCGACGTTGATCCGTGTGTATTTCAGTTTCATCGTCATGGCGTATGCACAGCAGGTGTTGCAAAAGTATATGCAACTGATGATTCTGGAAGGCCCTGGCGTTGATGACCAAGAAGGTCCTTTCGCCGAGGATCTTCCTGACGGTGAGGGCCGCCGGGGCCGCCTTGGCCGTTTAATGGTATCATTTGGCAGAGCTTACTGGCTTGACACCCGGGAGTCTGATGAATGGGCTCCCAATCTGGGAGGACCCAACAAGCCCGTCTCAGCGGGCACGCTCTCTGGCGAGGTTTAAAACCGTTTCATACGGAATCTACCGCGCATCACTGGGCGACCCTGATGAATAATTCTCAGGGCTAGAAGTCAGATGAATAATAAGCGGACAGGCCGTGAGCGGGAGTATGTTCTCTTTTTTGCATTTCGTGGTGCAACATAGGACCGGTGTTTCGGGTTCAGCAATTCGCATGTTCATGGTCGATGGACAAACACGATAGACGGAGTTTTCTTAATAAGAATGTGGCATCTTGAAGATCCAAGGGGAAACAAGCATAAGTCAAGTCCAGTCTAACACGGAAAGTATGCCGATGACTCGGCCGGCACGGAGGATATGCGGCATGTGCGGCGAAATCGCGGCATGTTGTGGATTCATTGAACGGCCGCTGCGGGTTGTCAGAGCGGATGAGCCGACATAAGATGTTGGAAGAGGATTGCGTGATAGGACGATCCCAGTACAATGCTGAAAGACGTGAGAGGCACATGATATCATCTCGTCATTGCGTACTGGGCTGTCATGCATCGATGAGGGCAAGGTCAGTCTCTTGTATACTAGAGTTGTTCTGGGTTATGAATCGGGTGCATTGAGTACAAAATATTGAGATAATGATAATACTTGCTAAGCAGCTTAGCACCTAATACACCTTTTGGTTAGACAATGAAATTGGATACTAAGAGCTGCCCTTTCACGAACTGCTATTGTTATCACTGTTTACTTTCATCTTGATATGGTTGTTTGCGAAACCGGCCAATGACATTTGAGCAGTTAATCAATCAGTAAGCCTCAGTATCAAATAGCTAGCCTCCGTGCTCGGACACTCCCGCCTACGGAGGCAGCGAGAGGGTATCTTCCGATATGGATAGTTAATGTCTGTGCTTCTTTGAGGACTCTTTTTTTTCCGATCAATTACATTAGACATCGTGAGATCGCGAACATAGCCGACAGGATTACCAACTGCCTCCGCCTCAGATATGAATGATGAAATCGTAAAGTAAGCTCATGAACCTTCAAGGCTTGGTATTATTGGGAGAAATGAGAAACATACGGACACCGGCCGGTAGTCGGAGTGATCCCTGTAATTCGCAAGTGATTTTTCGTTTCTGGGGTGGTCATGCAATTCTTCGCAACGATACTGCAGCATCTCTCATCATTTTGGTAGGTAATTCTTACGCGGACCGTCGGTGGCCCAACAACATCCCTCAGCAGGAACTCGGGGTGGGTCCAGGTCATAATGTACCCCTGTACGTATCTCCTGCCCAATGCCGGTGTTCGCGCGGGGAGCTTTATTGGTTGATCGAGTTACATAAGGCACAATAGGCCAATTAAACATCAGCTCGAAGCAAATCCAAAGCTCCTCATTCGCTATCGGTGGGCGCGGAGTCGTGCACTGGCCCTTGTTCCAGCGGAAGGCGCGACCCTGAGAGAGCACCCCCAAACTGTCGACAGAACACAGTGAGCCCCGCCGTCCGGGGCATAGCATCCCGCTAATCGATCACGCAATCGAGGGCGAGGATTCATACAAGCCAATCTTGTGGCCATTGAGCGGCGTCTGGATGGAATTTGCAGCTGTTTTTCCTAACTAAATTAATGGCGCGGGGAAAAAATCGGCGAATGGAAAAGAAAAAATAAGACGTGCGAATGAGCAAAAGCACAGCCGAGGGACCGGACCCAAGAGACAAGACCAGACGGAACGAGGGGCGTCTCTAAAGTTAAGGCAAAAGGGCGTGTCTCTGCTCGCTCCAGTTTACAAACTTCTTCTCTTTCCTTTGAGCGTTGAGCAGAGGGAAGAAACCTTTTTCTAATTCTATAGAAAAGGAAGAAAAGCACTCACAGTCCTCGGATCTTGCTTTGCTGAGCGAGTCCGTCATTGAGATTTCTTTCCTTTCCCTCCATCTCTGTCCTCCATCTTCATCTTATACACCACTCTCCCTTCTTCGAGTGAAGCGGCGCAAGCAGCTTTGTCTGCTCTGTCTGTTCAAAAGACAGTTCGACCATAATACCCGACGAGCCGAACACGACGACGGAGAGCAACACAATGGACGCTGCGTCACAGCACCAGATCAAGACTCCTGAGGAGGCCGGTGAGTTTTCCTTTATGCCAGGCGTTGGAGGCGGCACCGGGATGCTGCGTGGATTAGAGATGACCTGCTACTCTGTGCAAAGCAATTGAACCTCGTCTGCGCAGATGGAACATTTGCAAGCCAGAGTAAACAGGAAGTTCTCAATCTCAATCGATCTAGCCTGCCCCGCAACAAGACAAATCGATTGCTAATGCGATTCTCATAGTGGCTCGAATTGCCTACCTCTCCAGCGATGTCGTTGTTTCTGTCCAGCCCGCCATTGGCACCGACTCCGAATTCTCTTCTCACCTGAACCGATACGCCAGCCGCAAGGACAGCAGCTTGGTCGCTCAGAGTGCTGATACAGTTCCTGAGGTTAGTCTGCTCACTGATCAAGGGCCATTTACCCCTCCTAAATGGTCTCCGAAAAATCCCCGATCTTTCTTTTGGAGGACTCTATAAGCCACTGCTACTCATAAACCTATAAAAAGGAATATGAATTCAATGGTTTATGTATTGAGTTCGCTGATTGAGCCATTGCAATGTTGAACCACATAATTGAATATAGCTGACCGTCAAACCAGATCATCCCTGTACGACACAACACGGACCCTCTGCTCTCAGTATACACACCCATCCGAGCTGGCAAGCTTGTCTCAGTCACCACCACATCCAACATCCTGCTCCCATCCGTCTCACACCTATACAAATTGGCCAACTACCCTGTTGTTCTTCACGTCTCTCTTCAGCCCCGGACGTTCCCCGACTACTCGGTCATTACCGCCGTTCGTAATTCGGGATTCACATTTGTTCAGTCTGAGACCCTCCAGGAGGCCCAGGATTTGGCTCTGACTGCTCACGCCCTTGCTGTCCGAACTGGCAAGGGTGTCATTCACTTCTTTGCTCCCTCCACATCATCAAAGGACAAGCCTATTGCCATCGAGGATGCCGCCGTTGTTCGCGACGTTCTCGATATCGAGAGCGTTCGCCGATTCCAGGCTGGCTCTGCTCCCTCTTCACAGACCGGAATCTACGCAGACGATGGCCACATTGCCGTTTCTTCAGACCACGATGCGCCAGCAGTGAATGGTACCACCACGAGTGGAAACCTCACTGTACCCCCTAGCGCGAATGCCTCCAAGGCTCCCTCAGCTGGAACATCGGTCAAGTCCAGCCAAGACAGCGAGGCCAGTACTCCTGTTGCTCCCTCATCAGTTGCTACCACTGTCGAGACTGCCCCCCCTCAGGTTACATCTGAGGATATCTACAAGTCGGCTGGACGTATCTGGGCTCAGCTCAAGGCATCAGTTGGCCGGGGGTACAGCGCCTTCGAGTATTCTGGCCCTCCTGATGCTGAGAACTGCCTCTTCATCTTCGGATCCGATGCCGGTGCCTTCGCTCAGGCTATCGACGAGGCTCGTCCTGAGGAGATCTTCGCCAACACCGCCATCCTTACCCCCCGCCTCTACCGACCTTGGATCGGCTCCAGACTTGTCGAGGCCATTCCTCGATCGGTCAAGCGTATCGCCGTGTTGGAGCAAATCCACCGCAAGACTACCAAGTGGGGTCCTCTCCTCATTGATGTCTTGACTTCCGTGAAGAGCGGTCCTGGTGGCGTTGAGGCTATTGTTGGCCACCAACTTGGCTACATTGCTCCCGATGTTGTTGTTCAGGCCCTGCGTGGTGTTCTACAGAACCTCACTGCCGAGAAGCCTATTCAAAACCTCGAAGTCGGCAAGAAGGAGGCTTGGAAGGAGCCTACTGGATATGACCTTCAGACTCCTCAGCTCGAGACCGCCTATACCAAGATCCTTGATCAACTCTTTGGCAAGCGAGCTTACATTGCCAATGCTATCAAGTCTTCTACCACTGGTCTTTCTCCTAACGTTGCTGCTAGCCCTGAGTTTGGCTTCGGTTCCCTTCTGGCTCGCAAGCAACGTCGTGGCCAGTTCGTTTCTCAGGTTAAGGATGCTGCTACCAATGGTAGCTTCACTACCGATGCTCCTAAGAGCTGGTTGGCGCGATGGGCTATGAACGCTGATGATGCCACCAAGTCCACTGAGATCGCCGACGATGTCATTGCTAGACTTGAAACCGATGGCTCTTCTCTGGCCTCCGAGCTCCTCTCTGCCAAGGGTCTTTTCCGAAAGGAGTCCCTCTGGCTGACTGGCTCTGATGCCTGGTCATACGATCTTGGCAACTCTGGTGTCCACCACGTCCTTGCCTCTGGCGAGAATGTTAACATGCTCATCATCGACTCTACTCCTTATTCTGAGAGGGCTGCCGCTGATGCCAACCGCCGCAAGAAGGACATTGGTTTATACGCCATGAACTTTGGCAACGTCTACGTTGCTTCTACTGCCGTCTACAGCTCATACACCCAGGTTCTCCAGGCCCTCCTTGAGGCTGACAAGTTCGAGGGTCCTTCCGTCGTTCTTGCTTACCTCCCATACTTCGGTGAGACCGATTCTCCTCTCACTGTTCTCCAGGAGACGAAGAAGGCCGTTGACACTGGTTACTGGCCTCTGTATCGATGGAACCCCGATAACGAGAAGAAGGGCGAACCCAACTTCTCTCTCGACTCTGAGCTGATCAAGCAAGAGCTCAAGAAGTTCCTTGCCCGTGACAACCAGCTCACCCAGCTGGCTGCCAAGGAGCCTAGATTTGCCGCTGCCCTTGTCAAGGACTTCGGAAGTGAGGTGCGAGCCCAACAAAAGAGGAAGGCCAAGGATGCGTACAACCAGCTCCTCGAAGGTCTTTTGGGCGCTCCTCTCACAATTCTATATGCTTCTGACAACGGCAATGCTACTACTCTGGCCAAGCGTTTGGCTAGCCGAGGCCGTGCTCGCGGCTTGAAGACTACTGTTCTGGCTATGGAGGACTACCCAGTCGAGGATCTCCCTACTGAGGAGAATATTGTTTTCATCACTTCCACCGCTGGTCAGGGTGAGTTCCCCCAAAATGGTCTGCCTTTCTGGGACGCCATTAAGGACAACACGGGTCTTGACCTCGCTGCCGTCAACTACTCCATCTTCGGTCTCGGTGACAGCCACTACTGGCCTCGAAAGGAGGACAAGATCTACTACAACAAGCCTGCCAAGGACCTTGACCGTGTTTTGACCAACCTTGGTGGTAAGCATCTGATTGATATCGGCCTCGGTGATGACCAGGACCCCGATAGCTTCCAGACCGGTTACCAGGACTGGGAGCCCAAGCTCTGGACCGCCCTCGGTGTCGACAAGGTCGATGGCCTTCCCGATGAGCCCCCGCCTATCACCAACGAGGACATCAAGTTAGCCTCCAACTACCTCCGTGGTACCATTGTTGAAGGTCTAAACGACCCCACAACTCTTGCTATCTCGGCCGCCGATCAGCAGCTCACCAAGTTCCACGGAACATACATGCAGGACGATCGTGATATCAGAGATGAACGAAAGGCTCAAGGTCTTGAGCCCGCCTACTCTTTCATGATTCGATGCCGTCTGCCTGGTGGTATCTCCACTCCCAAGCAGTGGGTTCAGATGGACGACATTGCCAACGAGCTCGGTAATGAGACCATGAAACTCACCACCCGACAAACCTTCCAGTTCCATGGTGTTGTCAAGAGCAAGCTCAAGCCTGCTATGCAAGCTATCAACCGAGCCCTCATGACCACCATTGCTGCCTGTGGTGACGTGAACCGAAACGTCATGTGCAGTTCGCTCCCTACCCAGTCTAAGTACCACCGTCAAGTTTTCGCCTGCTCTCAGCTTATTAGCGACCACCTCTTGCCATCAACCACTGCCTACCACGAGATTTGGTTGACCGATGATGACAACAAGAAGACACAGGTTGCTGGTGATGCTGTCCAGGACTTCGAGCCTCTCTACGGCCCTACTTATCTGCCCCGAAAGTTCAAGATTACCATTGCTATCCCTCCTCATAACGATACTGATGTGTATGCTCACGACATTGGTCTGATTGCCATCAAGGGAGAGGACGGTAACCTTGCCGGTTTCAACGTTCTTGCTGGTGGTGGTATGGGTGCTACCCACAACAACAAGAAGACATACCCCCAGACTGGTCGCATGTTCGGCTTCTGTAAGACCGAGGATGTGCACATCGTCTGCGAGAAGATCATGCTTGTCCAACGTGACAACGGTGATCGCAAGAACCGAAAGCACGCTCGTCTCAAATACACCATTGACGACATGACTGTGCCTGTCTTCCGCAGCAAGGTCGAGGAGCTCTGGGGCAAGAAGTTTGAGAATGAGCGACCTTTCGAATTCAAGAGCAACGTTGATACCTTTGGCTGGCAGAAGGATGAGCACGGCCTCAACCACTTCACGTTCTTCATCGAGAACGGCCGTATTGAGGATACCCCTGAGTTCCAGATGAAGACTGGTCTGCGTGAGATTGCCAAGTCTCTTAAGGGTCAGTCTGAGTTCCGTCTCACTGGTAACCAGCATCTCATCCTTAGCAATGTCGCTGATGAGGATCTTGACGACGTCAAGCAACTCATGAAGAAGTTCAAGCTCGACAACATCCAATTCTCGGCTCTGCGTCTCAGCTCTTCTGCCTGTGTCGCTTTCCCTACCTGTGGCCTTGCCATGGCCGAGTCTGAGCGATACCTGCCTGTGCTCATTTCCAAGCTTGAGTCATGCCTTGAGGAGAATGGTCTTCGCCAGGACTCTATCGTCATGCGAATGACTGGTTGCCCTAACGGCTGTGCCCGTCCTTGGTTGGCCGAGGTTGCTTTCGTCGGTAAGGCTTATGGCGCTTATAACATGTACCTTGGTGGTGGCTACCACGGCCAGCGCCTCAACAAGCTATATCGCCAGAGTATCAAGGAGGATGAGATCCTCGCCATCATGAAGCCACTCCTCAAGCGATATGCCCTTGAGCGCAACGAGGGTGAGCGCTTCGGTGACTTTTGTGTTCGCTCTGGTGTCATTGTTGCCACCACTGATGGCCAGAACTTCCACGATAACGTAAGTCCATTTGAACCCACTGCAAGTAACAATAACTAACAGCCATCCAGGTTGCTGAAGAAGAGGACGAGGAATAGATCACGACTAAAAGACTGAACGAAAATTGTGGTTAGCATCAACCGGGACAGGAAAAGAATGGAGGATCTGTTGGATGAACCTTGATATCATGATTTGATGCTTTATTTTGCATAGCTTGATGTGGTATTTACTTGGCCGGCGCAACTGATAGGAACGCATTTATTCCATGTAGAAACACTTTCGCAATGATTTGAGGCTTTGCGTGAACCATCTAGACTGTTGAATTACATAGACTTTATCTCAACTTCAAGCTTAAACTTAACCTTTGCTTCACATCCATGAACACATAGTATATATTATTTTAACAAGCACCATCGTATTGAACTCGGGGTATATACATTTATCCTCTGCTATTTACACAATTCATACCCCAAAAGCGAATCCTTGACATATGTCCATTAAACAAAACTTTCTGATCAAACCATTCGTTGCCTCGACAATCATGGTCGGCATCATAATTTTTTCGAGAACTCATCTGCTCAATCATCATCCTCCCAGCGAAAAGAGCTAGGAAGAGTTGTTCATTTCCATACAGATGTAAATGCCAAAACGCCAAACCACGCCGATGCAGATGCCCATTTTCTAAATGCAAAACAAAAATCAAGCGCAAACAGTTCAAGATGTGTGTACATCAACTGCGTAGATTGCTAGACACACTGCTCATCTTGTCGTTGACTCTCTCTTTGAGACCGCCCATCCATCGAGGTGCCTTGAGACTTAAACGCACGCGACCTTCTACTATCATGTTGATCACGTTGAGGACGGCAAACGTGGTGGAACCGATAGCACGGAACACGGCGAGAGCGGCTACGGACCAGAGGAGAAAGCGCAGGTAATAGTTGTCGCCAATGCCTCTAGCACTGTAGATCTCCGATACAGCCATACCAAGGATACCGTTGCCAATCATCCATGTGAGAACGAGGTAGGTTCGTACACTTTTGTAGTAATCCTCTTGCAGCTGAGATTCGCTAGGTGGTGACTCAGGAACTTCGAGACGGTCACGGAGATTGCGAAGAGCCTCATCGTATCCACTGTCAATGTCGAGCTGCTCACTGGGCATGTCCAGCTCGACAGTCTCACCCTTACCCACAGCACCACCAAGATCAGTCTTCATGACGTTGTCACCCTTGGTACCCCAGGTAACATCGTGTGTGTTACAGAAGGCGTAGACTTGCAAGGTGCAGATGTAGCTGGGAAGAAGGATGAAGTACTGGGCCGAAGATGTGATCATGTGCCATGGATCAAGATACATAATAGACATGATGAAGTACATGCCGATTGTAGACAGGATAGACACAATCATATTCGTAAAGACGTTATCACCCATCTTGATCTTGTCTTTGGACGTGAGTTGGTGAATAATGATGTAAAATGTAGCAAACGTCGTATAAACCATGATGATGCTGTAAATAATCATACTGATCAGGTACAGCTTCTTGGAGCCTTGAGGCCGATTACCGAGCGAAAGGATGAATTGTGTTGATATGAGAAGCACACATGCATACCGCAGAATGTGGAAGATGACGGTAGCGATGTTGTGTCCGAACGGGTCGACTTTGGGGTCTGTCAAACCGCCTGCAACGAAGTAGAAGGTGAGGTAGAAGTTGGCCAGGGAGAAGAAGGTGAACATGAGCTGAATGAACTGATACAAGAACTCCATGTGCAGAAGGATTTTACGGGCCAGGGTGTGGTCAGTAAACCAAATCTGCTTGAAGTGGACAAGAGAGTAGACAGCGGCAAAGAAGGCACCATTGAGCCATCGCCGACGTTGAGAGATGAATTCAGGAACAGTATCTACACCGAGTTAGTATTGCTTTCATGATGTAATGTAGTAGAGTATCTTACCAGGCACATCGGTTTCACCAGTACATCCCTTGACGTACTTGAGAACCCATCTCTCACCGCGTTTAGCGACCAACTCCCAGCAAAGGATACGATCTTCAGCGAGGTACATGTTGGCAGTGAAGACATCAGCGTGTTGACCATGCAATGTCTCACCCTTGAAATACTGGCTGAGAGGACCGTGACCAGTCTCGTCATTCTGAAGCGCGTGGTACCGGTATGCACTCAGGGCACCGGGAAGGACAGTGATGTATCCGAAGACGGACTCGAGAGGCTTATCAAGGATGTTGGACATTTTATACTCGAAGTTCTGGGACGCAACGAGAGGATTGAGCAGGTTAGCGCCCAGTCTGCCCTTCATCGCTTTGATCTCTCCACAAGCACCAGCAACGTTGGAGTCAGTATCGAAGGCCTTCCAGAGGTGGTAAAGTGAGGTACCACTAGGACGAGTACCAACATCCAACAAAATGCAGACGTTAGGGTTCAGAGCCTTTCCAAAGGCATTGAAGAACCAACGGTGAGAGTTTAGCTTACGCTGGTTCTTTTCCTTGAGACAGAAAATCATCTGGCAAGGAACAATGCCCTTCTCGGCACCCTTGAACTTGAGGTCGGAATCGAGAGAGACCTGGGTTGTGTATTCGTAGACGTGTGCTTGCACAGCACGGTTGTTGACATAGTTCTTTGCGATACCGTGCTGGTAGACACCCATGGCAGCGAGTGCATCTAGAGTACGAGGGTGGATCTTCTCTCGGCCATCAGAAACAATACAGACGACAATTTTTTGCCATCCAGTCTCACCCCAGGTACGGGAGCGCGTTCGAGAGCAGAAGTGAGAGATGTTCTTCATGACGGCATGCATCGTTCGAGTGAATCCTATTTCATCTTCGTTGTACATGGTGACACAAATGAACAATTCCGTCTCTCGAACAGTCTTGCCAAAGGTTTGTCGCAATGTGTAGCCCCTTTCGACAAAATCATCAGGGTCGCACGTAACGGCGGTATAACGCATGTGAGTGAACTCAACCTCGCCTCTTCGAGGCAAGAAACTGTACAGAATTGTCGGGATTTTACACTCCAGCACCAGTTCACCGTTGATGAGCTGGACCTCCTTTCTGACCATTTGAGGTGCGCGAACGCCTCTTCTCTCTTGCGCGCCAGTCGGGGCTGGGCCATAATGCTCAACCTTGTCGTAGTCTTCCATGTCTCCCTCGTTTAGTGTGTCTTGCGACTCAGAAGACATATACGAGCTGCGATCAACTGGATGAGGTCGTGCATCACTCAGGTCGGATTCAGGCGCGAAAACGTCGTCGTCGTAAGTATCATGCAGAGGAATAGAGATAGTCGCATCGTCTGCAATTGGCGGGACAGGCTGTCTTGAGTTTGAAAAGAGAGGTGCCGGAGGAAGTGGACGTCTTGGACTGCCGCCGTATCTCGAGGATGGCGTTCCTGGTCTGGGACTCCCGTTTAAGTCGGAGGGCTCATACATGCCATCTGAAGGAGGAGGTCTTGATAGGTCGGATCTTGTGAATCCGGATATCCGTGATGAGGGCGTCCAAGGCCGCTGGGGAGAGCCATCATCATGCGTACCATAGGACACGTAGGAACCCCCTGGGGGCGCCATTGATGGGGCATCGTCGAAGATGGAACCCGATCTCGATGATCGAACACTCGGCTGATAGTTGAGGTTTCGAGGACTTCGGATACTAGGAAGTTTGTCATGTGAGTTTACATCCCTTAAGCGGCTCAATGGGCGCGGTGGTACGGGAGGTGTCGTGTCTAAGCCAAGGTGGTGTTGTTCCTTGTGAACTCTTCGCCTGTCGCTGATACCATCGGGAATCTCTGGTAGATCTCGAGGAAGATCTGCAAATGCGACATGGACACTAGTTCTATTCTTGTTCTGCAGCTTTGCAGTCTGGCCGCCGATAATTGGCCTCTTAGGCAATAAGGTCTGGGATTCGGCCATTGAAGAAGCGTATGAAGGGGGATTTGGTGAAGGATGTTGCTGATTGTGGTTGGAGATATTCCCTCTGGCATCATCTTGTTGGACAGGGCTGGACCTGAAGGCCCGTTCCTCCCTTTCTGAAGACATGGTGATGCTCACAGGTGAAATTGACAATGGAGGAGGAAACGCTACTGGCGGTTTGAGAGGGGAGGGTGTTGTCTTTGAACATGAGGTAGAAGGGGAAACAGAAGGAGATGAGGGAGGGCGTGCAGGAGGTGTCTGTGTCTGAATCTGGCTGGGTGATGAGGGTGGTACATACGTATGAGGGTCGTAGTGTTCTTCGGATGTCAACAGTCTCACAGCAGCGGGACTGTAACCGGTGGGTGTGTGAAGGTCCTCGTCATCATAGGGAGGGAGGCTGTAGTCGGGCGGGCGCGACATATTCGGGTCCATGACTGGTGAGAAGAGGCTGGAATGGAATGCAGTGGACACGGGTACTTGCGACAATGCGAGCTGAGCTATTCGAGTGACGGTTCAAGGTCTGAATAGCGAAGGATACTTTGTATCTCGACGGCTGCTGCCGCTGAGAAGATCCGAATCGCGTACTAGAGATGGTGAAGGCAGTGTTGGCGTCGATGTTGATTTGCGCCTCCTGTTGGTGGTGGTTTGAAACTCTGATATCAACGAGGCGTTGATTGTGTACGAGCTTGCGGTCGGTGTAGGTTTAGATCGTCGTCGAATGGCGGTGGGACAAGACAAACAAAGACAGCAGAGACAAACAACGCGCAAATTGGTATCGCAATACAAGACAATGAATGATTCTTCGGAATGTCTCCTTTCTCCTTAGGATGTTGTAGTAGTACAGTAGGACAGATAAAGTAAAGTACGGAGCGAGCGGAGCTTTGGATCGGGTTTGGTTGCGGGTATGAGAGAGGTGAGGATCCAATGGTGGGGGAGGAGCTTAGCATGGCAATCCAAACAAATTACGTCGCACTGTTGGCATGGCAACGCATCCCAATTCGGACAGCTCTGTCTTACACCGGTCTCACAATTTCTGGCGGCCCGCTTTGTTTTAGTGACTGGGAGACCATCAGTGGAGGTTGATTAAATTGCTTGCATTTCTTCAACATTCAATTCATTTGCTTGATGACTCTCGCTTATACTCTCAGTTGCTCAATTGACGAATATCGTGACATTCAGAGCTCCAACTCAACTGTTTACTCCATACCCTCCTCCCGAAACGCCCGAGGAGGATGAACTACAGGTGTGACGATCACCTAGCAACAGTAACACAGCCTTCCCTGAACCATGGATCATGGCGCTTAGCATCTGAAAGTGGATACTCTAAGTACTCCATTCAACGGTCTCGATCCTACCGATACACTGTACCTGATCGGTAAATAACAAGCAATCACAGACGTATGTAAGCTCGGGGTATTTAAAATTCTAATTCATAGGTATACTAAATCTGAAGGGCGAAAACAGGAGCAAAGCCATAACAGGACTATTGAAGTAGATTTATCCCTTTGTTTTCGGACAACCTCAATAACTTTTTCGACGCCACAGATATATGACCATTGTTTTGACTTGGCTTTGTGGTTCGTACTTACAAGGTCAGGGTAGACGCATCCTTCTTGGAACTTGAACGTCTTGAATTGAGACTGTGCGTTGATTGACAAGCCATACCCTGGACACGTCAGCCACGAGGCGAGATCACGATCGCAAAACAAGCATCTAGTTTAATAAAGATAGGCGGGCGGGTCACAGCATAAACGAGCTTTAGACTCAATGATGCCATCTTAGTTAGATACAGCCACGAGAACTCGAACCCTATGTAGTTATGAATGTATCCAAAAAGAAAAGGAAAAGAAGAAAAAAGCCCGTGAAACAAGAGCATGAGCTTCAGTCCAAGAGATTCCTTGTCATATATGAATGGGCAGTCTTTAAATGGCTTTCCGCAAGGCCTTCTCATGAGTAACCAAGGCTGTTATCACGAGCTCGTTCAAGCCTGTTGGTGAACGTTAAATAAACAACGTGGAAACTCTACATCATTACGACCACTTCCCCGCGTTTTGTCGTGTGATTGATACCCGGATTTTCAACAAGCAGATTGAGGGGAGTTATCGTTCGTGAGCCAACGAACCCAGTAGAGACGGCATCAATGAAGCTAATGAGTCGACCCGATGCTTCTGATGGCCGAGATCCTCAGACAGAACCGCAAAGACCAAGAGGTGAGTTTCTTGTCCTCTTATACCTCGGAACTTGACACGTCAATGGCTTTGAGAAGAAGGCAAAGTTGCCATCGACCCAACCTCCACGCTGCATAACATGCTTTCCACTCAAAGTTACCAGGAAGAACCCCCGAGATGCCACGTGAATTGTTCTATTAAGAAGAGGTCTCGTCCTCGAAATGGGCTTGAAATGGTCCTCTCAGTGCTTTCCGAGGTCCTGCTTCCAATGGGCTTGCAAAATCTGTCATCGCATATCACTGGATCATTAATGAGCAGCCGAAATGGAAACGATTGAAGAAATTCAAGGTGAGCCTCGCTCTGACCCGACACCACCAGATGCCAGACCTCCTGAAGCCAAGACGAGATCAACAACTGCAGTGCTGCAAAATCCACTGGCCAACATGACGCATGACGAATTGGTCGCGGATGCAGAGAACTTCGCCCAGGATAAGGGATTGGACAGCTACAGGCCGTGGTTTTCCAAAGGCGCACTCATAGCCAAGGTCATCAACACGCCGAAAGGATACGAGGCGATAGAGGAGTTGACCGAGGAGGATAAGGAGCTCCTGAGGAACGAAGATGAACATCGTTGGACGTCTCAGCCAAAGATGCTTTACTTCCTCTGCGCTTTGTGTGCGGGCTGCGCTATTGTGCAGGGCATGGATCAGACAGTCATTAATGGTGCACAGGTAAGTCCTCCCTGAGAGGCAAGAGGTAAACAGACTAATGATCCAGTACTTCTACTTTGAAGAGTACAACATCAAAGATAGAGCGCTGCAAGGTCTGACAAATGGCGCACCGTATGCCTCTGCTGCCCTCATCGGATGTTGGCTCAACGCCCCCTTGAACAGATACTTTGGCCGTCGAGGAACCATCGCCTTTTCCTGTCTCCTGGCTTTCGTCACGGGAATATGGCAAGCTGCTGCTAACAGTTGGATATGTCTAATCATTGCACGCTTCACCCTCGGACTTGCAGTTGGCGCCAAATCAAGTACCACTCCCGTATATGCAGCTGAATGTGCACCCAAGGCAATCCGAGGCGCCTTGACCATGATGTGGCAGATGTGGACGGCCTTCGGCATCATGCTCGGCTTTGCTTCCTCTTTAGCTTTTCAGAATCTCGAATGGCCGAACCAGTACGCACCCTGGAGATGGATGATTGGTTCAACAGCTCTTCCACCATTGATTGTTGGTACTCTGGTCTTCCTTCTCCCCGAGAGTCCGCGTTGGTATATGGATAGGGGAGATTTTCAGAAGGCATACCTTTCGCTTAGGAAGCTTCGTCGGGCCGACCTCCAAGCTGCCCGGGATCTCTATCTCGCTTGGAAGTTCTTGGAGGTTGAGCAAAAGTCCAAAGAAGGCCGTAAAACGTTGAAGGAACTCTTCACAGTACGGAGGAACTGGAGAGCTGCGCAGTCTTCGTGGTTCTGTATGCTCATGCAGCAGTTCTGTGGCGGTATGCCCCCGAAAACAAACCTTCAGTACTATGTAACTGACAAGTCTACAGTTAATGTAATCGCATATTACAGCACAAAGATCTTTACAGATGCAGGATACACTCGATCTCAAGCCCTCCTGGCCTCATTCGGTGGCGGCGCCATCAACTGGATCTTTGCCCTGCCTGCAATTTGGACTATTGATACCTTTGGTCGTCGTAACCTCCTGTTAGTTACGTTCCCCATGATGAGTGCTTGCCTGTATTGGACCGGCTCATGCTTCGGGATTGAAGACAACGGCCTTCGCCTTCCTCTCATCGCCACCAGTATTTACATCTTCATGGCCGTTTACTCACCTGGTCTCGGTCCTGTTCCCTTTACATATAGCGCAGAGGCATTCCCCTTGCATATCCGGGCTCTTGGTATGGCCTCAGCAACATCGATCACCTGGGCATTCAACTTTTTACTCAGCTTTACGTGGCCTATGTTGGAAAAGGCATTCAAACCATCGGGCGCCTTTTATTGGTACGCGACGTGGAACGTGGTCGGATTCGTGTTTACGTATTTCCTGCTCCCAGAGACGAAGGCACTGTCGCTGGAGGAACTGGATATCGTGTTTAGCGTCCGGAATCGTGATCATGTTCGACACTATTCCAAGCGAATGGGATGGTACGCAAAGAGGCTCGTGGGCCGAAGCCCGGATCCCATGCCACCGTTATATGAGTTGGAGAATTCTACGGTTGGATCGGTGTCCGAAGTGGCAGCCAAGCAGACCAATGACTCGGCTGTTTAAGAGGTAGTCAAGAGTGATCGATGTGATCAGGGCATTCTCTCAGCTTAAGGGTCGGGAGAGTCGATTAATGGTTAGGGCGCAAGACTTGGCCACGGTTCAATTGGTATCTCTTTATTAATTTTGGGCTCTTTATGAAGCGGATTATGAGAAAGGCATAACCTTTAGGGTCCATGATTTAAACACCCAATGTCGTCGCGTTGTATTTCAGAACGTCTTAGGAACGGGTCTCGATGTCTCACCCATACTGGTTTGCATAGATTGTTAGAGTAAGAAGATCAAAGGAAGGTTCCGACTGATTATGAATCAATTTTGCCGATTGCGACTACGAATCCCATCGCTGTTCAGAAGGAAGACGATAAACAAAAGTTCCAGAGCATCGGTCTCAAAGTGTAAGGTGACAATAAGATGAGCACTTCGCCATGAAAGAAAGATCGTCAGGAAAGCATTATAAAGCTCAGGCACCAACTCTGAAGAAGCAACATATCCAACTCGATTTGCCGTTGACTGCTACGTAGTAGTTTTGCGAGACCACCTCGTATTTGACAAGCTCAGAACAATATAACTCACTTGAAGAGTGACCTATCCGCAGGTATCATTCAGTTTGACTCAGTTTTATTTGAGGGCAGAGCTTGGGGTCCCCTGTAACTGTGTTACCCACCGTAGATAGCTCGCCATAGTGGAGACCAATCACTGTGAGATCCCAGCCGAGGCCGGCGATGTACCTCTTATCACTGAGTGACGAGACGGGATCTTCATTCCAAAGCTCTCAACTCCTCTTTTACCTTTCATATCTTGTAGACTCCCATTCATTGACATTGTGAAGCTTCACACCAAGAAGAAGCAATGGATGAAAAGGCCCAACTTCCGCCTTACAGCTCCGTTTCGCTTCCAGCGCCCGTTGGCCTTCATCCTGGTCAACAGCGGAACAGGCGGTTGTTGCGTCGCTCACGCGGTATCAGACTCTTTGCTCTAGCCTGTTTGACTTTCATCGTCTTTGCTCAATGGCGACAACTCGCGCCGCGAAATAAGACTACTTTGTCTATCCAGAAACTCAATGAAGATCTCGAGACGTGTAAAAAGTTCCGTGTCAAGCCCCAAGACCCGCCTGGTCTCGGCCGAGATAAGAATGCTCGTTATATCGACGGCGGCAAGCCCACTTTGATCAAGAACGCTACTATCTGGATTGGAGAGCCCTCCGAGGGAACCAGCCAAGAGGATGCGTATGCTGGCAAGGGCTGGGAGTGGGTGCAGGGTGATGTCTTTCTCGAGAAGGGCCTCATTCAACGCGTTGAGAAGGACATCAAGACTGCTTCCCTACCTGATGACACAATTATCTACGAAGCTCATGGCCGCCGCCTGACCAGCGGTATTGTTGACACTCACAGCCACGCTGGCGTCTATCCATTGCCCTCTCTGGAGGGAAACTCAGACGGCAATGAGATGTCGGATAACATCACACCTTGGGCTCGAGCTATCGACTCATTGCTCCCGCTTGATCCTCAAATCGAAGTCATCAAGTCAGGCGGTGTTACAACTTCATTGATCCTTCCTGGTTCTGGCAACAATATTGGCGGAGAGGCCTATGTCATCAAGCACGCAGTTGGCAAACCCGATGGCCGCAAGGAGATCAGTGCTGTGGACTTGCTTGCCGACCCAGACCGCAACTGGCGATACATGAAGATGGCATGCGGCGAGAACGCGAAGCGTGTTCATGGCCGGGTTGGAAATAGGCCATTCAGCCGTATGGGCGAAAGCTATGAGTTCCGTCACGCTTTTGAGCAAGCAAGAGATTTGATCCAGAAGCAGGATGACTGGTGCGCCAAGGCTGAGTCTCAGGGTGTTGAGTCCTTGGATGAGTATCTTCCTGGCGAGATCGCCTGGGAGGCCCTCACTGCTGCGCTTCGTGGTCAGGTTCATATCAACACACATTGTTACACAATCCCCGACTTGGAGGCTATGGTGGATCACACCAACGAGTTCAAGTTCCCTGTGCGAGCCTTCCATCATGCTCACCAGACATATCTGGTTCCAGAGGTAAGATCGCGTTGTATGGAAAGGCTCCTGTTGCTAACATCCATTAGATCCTTAAGCGAACCTGGGGCGGACGTCCTCCTGCATCTGCTCTTTTCGCTGATAACATGTTTTACAAGACTGAAGCATACATTGGCTCAGAGTATGCTGGAAAGATACTTTATGAGAACAATCTCACAGTAGTCTATGTCAGCGACAACCCTGTGATCAACGCACAGCATGTCCTTTTTGAAGCAGCCAAGGCTTATCATTACGGCCTTCCTTACCACGTCGCACTGGCAAGTGTGACATCTGCTCCCGCTGAACTACTCGGTTTGGGCAAGCGTCTAGGAAAAGTTAAGCCTGGCTTTGATGCCGACGTTGCTGTCTGGGATAGTGATCCTCTTAGTGTTGGCGCAACTCCTGTGCAAGTCTGGATTGACGGCACAGCTCAGTTCGAGGATCCTATTGAGCTGATGAAATCACAAGAAGCAGCTGCTTCTGTCGAGAAGCCTGCCGAGATTGTTGAGGAGCCAAGCAAGCTTGATACTATACTCTTCACTGGCGTCAAGAAGGTGTTCCTTGAAGATGAGAAGACTTACGAATCTCGAGACAAGCCAGTCAATGTGGTCGTTCACAACGGCAAGATTTCTTGCATGGGCACTTGCGACCAGGAGTTCAAAGCTGTGGCTGCAACTGGTGCAAAGACCATTGCGCTCAAGAATGGTTATTTGACTCGATCTTTCACAGCCGTAGGTGGTACTCTGGGTCTTAGCGAGATTGATGCTGAGGACGCAACTAACAACGGGCCCAACCCATTGATCTTCTCTCGGGCTATCGATGGCCTTGCTCTTGACTCCAAGAAGTTGCGCGTTGCCTCTCGATACGGAGTTACCAGAGCCGTCTCAGCACCAGTCTTTGTGGGTGGCGCAACCCATTTTGGTACCAGTGTCGGATTCCTGACTTCGGCATTGACGACTCTCGAAGAAGGTGCAGTCTTCGCTCCCGACCTTGCAGTTCACTACACTCTGGACCTGAATGTCAGAGGTTCAACTAGCTACTCAGCCGCTTTTGGTGGATTGAGAAACAAGCTACTTACAGCTGCTACAACTCCAGAACCTGCGAGCAATCCGTTCTCAGAAGTGGCGTACCTCAAGAAGGTGATCAGTGGCGAGCAAGTTCTTGCCCTCACTATCAACAGTGCAGATGGCATTGCAACAGCTCTTCGAATCAAGTCCGACATCGAGGGTGTCCTCACAGCAGCAGACTCGAGCAAGAGAGTTGGAGGTCTCAAACTGGCCATCATTGGTGGTGCTGAGGCGCACCTGCTGGCTAAGGAGCTTGGAGAGGCTGGCGTTGGAGTCATCCTGTCGCCGCTGCAGGCAAAGGGTGAAAGCTGGGACTCACGCCGCGCCTTGACCGGTGCACCACTTACCAATGGTACAGCCATTGATGCCTTGGTTGACGCAGGCGTAGTTGCTGCGATTGGCCTGCAAGAAGACTGGGAGCTTCGTGACTTGGGCTTTGCAGCTGGTACTGCATTCAAAAATGGAGGTGGACGATTGAATGAGAAGGAGGCTATTGATCTTGTGAGTAGCAACATTTACAAGATTCTTGGGGCGAATGAAGATTCAGCCAAGGACTCTGGTCACTTTATGGTGACTGAGGGTAGCCCTCTTGAGATTGGATCGAGAATCAAGGCTGTTGGACATGGCAGGGGTGATGTATCTGTGTTTATCTAAGGTGTATCTTTTGATAGCGTACGAGTACTCGAGAAAGAGCTGGATGGATCACATTCGCTTATATAAAAGATCCATTAACGAGATGGCACCCTTGAAGTTCGCTCCTAAGGTCGAGATACATGAGTCGATTATGTAGTTACGCACGACGTCATTTTCGTGCCTCTTACCATAGCTTTACTAAGGTATTCATAATACTATGTTATGAGAGCTGAGTATAGCATGTGTTCTTACTAAACCCTTTCTCATTGCCTTTGATATGAATGTTGTTGTAGATTTATAATATAAGTGGCAATTTGCAAATGAGGCCATCGCGAACAGAAATACAGCGGGAGCCGACGGGGGCCTTCGGGATGCGGGGATTACAAACAGTGACGCGCGCGAACAAAGTGGAGCATCGCGCGCGGGTAATGACCAAGAGTGATTCCATTGGCTGACATCGTGAATCTCGTCGATTTCGGCAGAGGTTTTCGGAAGTAGCAAGCGGAAAACGGAAAATGCTCCACAAGCCATGATGGCCCCATTATCATGGGACAAGTCGATAAATAGCTTGAGGACCCCGCCATGATGAAGGGGTGAGCTACAGTAGAATCGTATACAAGATACCTTGCAGTATATTATAGCAGTCAACAAATAGCAGTTCATGTGGAATTGGCCTCTTATTGCACGAAGAACTTTATCCTCATCTTTATTCAAGTCGTTTTCGTTTTCATCCCAGAGACATTCACATTCATCCACCATGTCAAAGGTTGCCCCTGTAATTGCGCTATCCCACGGTGGTGGTAAGTCAACACCATAGTTATGATCTGCCTCAAATACCAGTATAGCCAACACGTTTAGGTCCCATGCCTGTTCTTGGCGACCCCAAGCATGAAAGCATTGTCTACTCCTTAAAGAACCGCGTCCCCAAGATCCTCAAGCTTGGTACCCCAGATCAACCCCGAGCCATCATCCTTGTCACCGCCCACTGGTCAACTCCAAAGCCCACTATCTCATCAGGCGCATCCCATAAACTTCTCTACGATTACTACGGGTTCCCTCGTGAATCATACTCTCTCAAGTACCCAGCACCCGGACACCCAGAGATCGCAAACGAGATCGCCGATGCTCTGCGTGGAGAAGGCCTTACACCTGAATTGGATGACGAGCGAGGATGGGACCACGGAGTTTTTATTCCGCTTCTGCTCGTCCACCCCAAAGCCGACATCCCCGTAGTCCAGGTCTCAGTTCTCGAGTCAGAGGATCCTGAGGAACATCTCCGTATGGGCGCAGCACTGCGAAAATTGCGAGCCAATAATATCGCCGTCGTTGGCTCAGGATTCGCAAGCTTTCACAACATTCGCGCCATGATGATGTTGGGTAGTTCGGGGCCTGAACAGCAAGCGCAATTCCGAACCTTGTCTGATGAATGGAACAACACATTGACTGAGGCGACGCTCAAGAAGGATACAGATGAGCGGTGGAAGGCTCTCAAAGGGTGGAGAAAATTCCCATATGCTGACATGATGCACCCTCCTAATGGGGGAGAGCACTTTATGCCATTGCTTGTGTGCGCGGGAGCAGCAAGGGAGGGAGAGGAGACGAGAAAGTACAATGATGAGTATGTTGGAGTTGAGATTAGTACATTCTACTGGGGAGCTGAGGAAGAGAGTAAACTGTAAATAATCATCGAATTTAGCATTTGTCGAATAGAGTATCATGGTTATTTGGTATGCTTGTTCTAAGCCAACCAGCTTGAGTGTGGGTGCCCCTCATGTCAGAGCCTCAATTGGTAACTGCATCTCACTCTCATTGGAACAGAGATCCCTACCAATGCCCTGATTTACAGGGACAAATACTTCTGACAGCAGGTTACATGCAATAGGAAAGATGTGCATCCTGTACCGCAGATGCAGGCAGAACATTAACATCGAGCAGCCGCCTCAAACCCACTATTCATGACCCGCTGCCGTCATCATGGGCTTGGCTCGCCCAGTTCGCCGTTGTCAAGAGTCTTAGCTGACGTCAAGACGGAAAAAAGGATCAAGTCTATAGAATCTTAGAGTCCAAGAAAATCTTGTACAATTACATATTGTAATATTATAAAAATGTACAGAACTGGGATTCGGTCGTTGTCCTGCCGTTTAAATACATCCAACGCTGCAAAGCATCTCCCACGCTTCACTGCCCCTCCACAACCCTGCACACAACCTCACATTCGCACACTTACACCTTCACCACTACAAAAGCTCTATACCACAGCAAGCAGCATGGGCCAACATTACAAGCCCACAATCGACGCACAAGTCGTCAAAGTCTTTGTTCTCGAAACTGATACTCCTCATCCTCACACCCAGACCGAGCACGGTTCGTTTGGTGAGATTCTGCATCGCCATTTTTCAGAGGCCGGCAGCAAACATCATCCTCCGCTGGGCGTTGAGACAGAGCAGGTCTTTGTCGTGACAGAAGAGGGCGGCCGCATGCCCAAGGTGGAGGAGTTTGAGGGTTACGATGGACTGCTCATTACGGGCAGTATGTATGACGCGCATGGCGACAACCAGTGGATTCATGACTTGCTCGATCTTTTGAAGCGTGAGTAGCTCGTTGTTTCTCTCTTGGAATGTAAACTCACAGTATTTAGAATTATGGATAAAGCGCCCCGACTTTCACTTCACAGGCGTTTGCTTTGGCCACCAGGTTCTCTCCCGTTTACTAGGAGGCAAAGTTGGCCCGTCTCCTACAAACGACTGGGAACTTGGCCACAATGCAATCACCCTCACACCCGTAGGCAAGCGCCTGTTCCGTACACAAGATGACAAAGTCTACCTCCATCAAATGCACCAAGACCAAGTCCTCGAAGCCCCCACGGTTGAGTCATCAAACGGCCTTCTCGAGCCAGACACCGATGTCCATGTCTGGGGTACGAGTAATCACACATCCATTCAGGGATTGTACATCCCCAACCGACTATTCACATCACAGGCGCATCTGGCGTTTGACGAGGACATGGTCAAGAGACAGATTCAGATGAGAATTGATAGTGGTGGGATTAAGGATCTAGAGCATGCGGATCGAGCGGCTGAGACGGCGGATCTGGACCATGATGGACAGCAGGTTGCGTCAGCGATTCTGAGGTTGTTTAGGTACGACAATGATGGTATGTCGTGGGACTGAGCTGGTTTGGATACACCGGAAAATAGATGGCAATTATTTGGGCAAAACATTCTAAAGGGGGGGGTCTCATATCATTATTCCTTTCCCTTCTGCGTATGAGATATGACCCCTCAACTTTTTTGGTTATTCGGCTATAAGATCCAATGATTGATAGCACTGAATAAAATTGCCTGTTTAAATACACCCTGAATCAAGGAGTCTCCCTCCTTCGTAATTCGAAACATAGTTATATAAGTGATGCAATCCGTGTGAACTTGCAGCTATACTCTATACCAGGTATCTTCTGCTTGCACACTATATCGCATTGATTAACATCGAATTCGGTCCAAGCTATAAGAGACACCATATCTGACTTGTACCAGCTTTTTTGCCTCCGGGTATAAAACCGGTACTTGCACCAGCTTGAGCAAGATGAATAGAGATGTCTAAGGATTCGCTATCCTTGCAAAGTTTGCCCTGGGCATAGTTTAATCGAATTCGTTGGTTGTATCACGCACATCGAGCGTGATACTCGGTGGCAGTCTCAGTACAGCCCGACAACGCGCGGAGGGTTAAATGATTGTTATTTTTGTGTTATCGCTATTACAAGGATGATCGTGGTCTCAGATATTGTCTTTCTGAAGTAAAGGATGTCAAAGGGTGACAGGCTACATCGTGCTTAACAGGAAGCTGATGTTTGACTCTGTAGCAACATGGAAATAAAGATGCGCTTTGCTCTGAATGTTCTTAAGGTATCATGTGGCGTTTTGCTGTCTAGTAATGAGAGTTGATTTTCGTAAAGCATCAGCCAGTGACATCCAGCCAAACTCCCTTGGCTCTTGACACAACCCTCTCTCATAAAGAATTTGGGAATATGAGGATGTGTGGGATCTTATATAGGGTATTCGATAGATGAGTCAAAGTACCTTTTGTTCTACGGCTTGGGCCAGCCCTTCATAGGGAAAGCTCTCACATGAGCCAAACAAGAGCCTTCAAACTTTGGCAGTGAGAGAGCCTATATACTTATGGACGAATAAATAATCAGTGGCTGTCATAGGAATCGCTAGTCTCATAAAATTGTTCTGAGTATTGGAGTCGCTCGGTGTGATATGGTGATAATATGAAGGGGTTCCTGACCTTGCCAAAGTAGAAAAGAACTTTGTGTGTGTGGGTGAAAGAGGCCGTAGATTGCCAATATTATTATCAATCTACGCCAGTACTTCATTGGGGCGCGAGAATACTTCAAAATATAATTGTATAAAGAACAGAATACAGAAAGCACAGAGTCTGTTCATTATCAATGCTCCATACCAGTGATATAGGCTACGTCCTTGGGTAAGTAACTCTTGCCCTCGAAAGTATCTGAAAGCTGGTAGTCGAAGGCGGTCTTGAGAGTGGATGTGGTAACAATATATAGTTGAGTGATTTAGCCAGTCTTGAGAGATAGTAGTCATTCTAAATAATAGAGAATTCATATCAGTATGGAACATTTCGCCATATTGGCAGACTGAAATATAGAACTACCAGTTTAAAGGCAAGGTATAATATATTACAATACTTCTTATAAAGAGCAATAATTTATTAAGTCGAAAGAGAATATCGGGACTGGTACATGCGTAGTATTTATACAGGCAAGTCTTCGTGTATATTGCTGATCTACGTCAATCTGAGTGCATGTTGGCGTTTAAGTCGTAATCTTGAGCCCGAAAACACAATTTCGCATAGTTTCACTCCAAGATGTTCTCGATATCGTGTGTCCCTTTCCTGAGAGGCTCTAATCGTTGCAATTTACTCTAGTCTGCTAACCCAGAGTTACTACGGAGGTCATGGAAACCAAGGCATGATACAAACTTGTAGAATCAAGACCAAGCTCTCAACCAAATATATACAGGCTTTCTTATATTCTCCCTCTTTGCGGTAATAAGTTACTTGATCTTTGTGCTTTGCAGGGACGTTGTTTGTTTTACCATCAGTTTGGAGGTACAAATTGTGTATGATTGCGTATAACATGTATGAAAGAACCGATGGCCACATGGACCATATTCACGGATCATTTACAACATTGAGAGTTCATGGCAATCACCCAGTTTCCACGGTTATGACAAGTATAAGCATGCATCAATTGGTATTAAGTAAATCTGATTTATGATCCATATAAATAAACGCTTTTTTCCCTAACTCGCTAATTCAGACTGCCAATCCCATTTTTAACATCAATCATGAAGCCGCAAGCTTCTTCAGCTCCGGCAACGCCCATTGTTTCATCCATCGTGACTCCAGCAGGTCTTTAGCTGTTATCCTATCCTCAGGGCGGAAGGTAATTATCTTCTTCATCATATCAATAAATGCCTCCTTCTCATCCTTTGACATGGGTTTCATGCCGCTCTCCTTTCGTCCCTGTTGCACACAGCGTTCAAAGCGGTCATTCCATGTGAAGCCGCTCTGAGTAGTGGCTTGCGTCGACGCCTCTTCTTCGACGTCCTCGACCCAGTACTCTGATCGCTTAGCGCCGTAGGCAGACCACTCTTCTGGGATTTCGCCAAGAAGATCGATTTGGTCTTGAAGAATGTCATCTTCTGAGAGGGTCCAGGCGTCAAACAGCGGGCGTTGTCCGACGACGTTCCAGAGGAGACAGCCAAGGCTCCATATATCGGAGCTGAACGAGAGAGGTTGACACACATCGGGGAATTGAGTTTCGGGTGCCCGGTAGCGAATCGGAGTGTTGGAATATTGACGCTTTTCTTGGCTTGGTAAATAGGACTCGCCGAAATCGCCCAGTAATATCTTTGCATCTGCCAGAGCTACATCCTCGCTCTTTTGGCCAAGCCAAATTGGCAGCACAGCGTTTCGAGGTGCATTTTCATCAAGAGGAAGTCCGTCGAGTCTCGTCACAGGGACTGTCGTTGGATGGCTATGTCGCTCATGAAGTTGATCAGGCGATAATCGCTTGATTCGGTCCGGAAGCTGGAGCAAGATGTTGTCGAGGTGGAGGTCGCCGTGTACTACACCGCCCTCATGGAGGTACGCGATGGACTGCACAACCTGAGCGGCGATAGCTCGGGCAGTCCGTGGCTGAAAGAGTTTTGTGAATGAGGCGTCCTTGGCAAGGCGCAGCGACATCATCGCCGGATCGTTAACCAGACAGGTGTGTCTTCCATTGGGACCTTCGAAGTGAAAGTTATCGGTGACATGTCTGATGAGAGACCTTCCAGGATGTTTCTTTCCAGCTTTTGCCTCCAGACGCTGAAGGACATCGACTTCTGTTGAATCTTCACCGAAATCTGCTAGTACAATCTTCAACGCGGCATACTTCTGTTTCAAGATGTCCCATGATAGCCATACAGTTGAGTATCCACCGTGGCCCAGCTTGTTGAGGACCAAGTAGCGGTTGTTGATGGTTTCACCTAGGGATACGGGATGGAAGCCTCCGAGGCGGTACTGTTCGAGGTTTTCGACATGTTCGATGTAGTTGTAGTTGTAGCCCATGTTGATCAGTCTAGTGTTGTGGTCTTCCATCATCATAGCTGGCTGTGTTGTTTGAGCGGTGACGGTAGCCAAACCACGAGTGGCAGCTTTTGAGATGAGGCCATTGAAACGAAAAGGCCCCTTCCTCGCTCCAGACATGAGGGTGAGTGATGGTCGCCGCAGCGACTTGAGACTGCAAGTAGCCATTTCCACGAAGAGGTTATCGTCTGTCGGTGTATGTATTTCTTGTGTCCATGGGCGTATTCAGAAATGGGGCCATTCCGTTATGTTTGTTAATATATAGGTGCAGTAGGTATAGTAGGTAAGATACAATTTATTATAGGTAGAAAGAACAAGAGACAGAAGATAGACAGATATAGGAAGGGGAGGAATGCAAGAGTTTATGAGTAACACGCAGAAGCCGAAATCCGGGGTAGAATGTGCTAAACTGTTACTCATAGCTCGGAGCTATCATGGGTCACTCTCGGCTCAAGGGAAGTGGATACGGGGCCGGGCAGGGCCTGAGGCATCATTTCGGCCAAGTTCCGTGTTACGGTGTGAGACTCTGTTTATGTATATTGATATTGATATTGATATTGACAGTTACATTGAATCGCCAGTTTCACGCGTTAGCGTTGGCGCTCTCCCGGGGTTGTTTGTTGTCCACGGGAGTTGACGGGAAGGGAAGACTTTGAAGCTTCTTCTGTAGGTATCTTGCTTGACCTTGTTTGGTGGGCCGCGGTTGAGATCGGGCAAGTTTAGTCGAGGAAGCTAGAAAAACCATCGAGCCGTGTGACTCTAGACGAGCATCAGGAGTAAATTGCTAGCCGGCATGTTTAATTAGGGGGACAATTGTGTGATTTGGGCAAAGAATTGGCATGTGCAGTATCATCATGATATGATACCTTATCGTTGATATGTTGCCATTCTTTTCTGCGCCTGAAGATAGATGCCGGTTCCGGACACCCGGACACCCGGAGTCTCCACACTCCAGCTTCAGCTCCAGCTCCATCTACAGCAACAGCTTCGAAATCCGGGGTAAGCTACCAAGTACTGACAGTTACTTCAGTTGCTTAGCAACTCCGTGCACAAGTGCCCTCAAAGAAGCTCATCTCTCAGAACATTTTGAGCAACACATTGAGGACCAAGCATCTCCTCATTAACTATCACATTTCATGTTGTAAGACTTGACTTTGATCGTCCCCGGTTACCCAATCAGCATCTGTCACACTTTCTTGACCGCCATCATATGATGCATAAGATCAGCTATAGCAACCATGCAACAATTGGCTTATTCGTAGCAAGAGAGCATTCAATAATGTTACTTTGAGGGCATTATCAGGAGATCGTCTTCTAAAAATGTTGGCTATTATGGGTCGACTTACGAGTTCTCAATTCTCAAACGAGCCTCAAACACCTTTCTCTAATGCGACCGATACTGGGCCGGTTCTATCAATAGCTTGCGACAATTCTGATAATTCTTTACCTCTGCATAGAAATGCAGTGTTTTAGACCTTGGATCGACCTCGGCATATCTCGGTTTCCGGTTGCCCTGTCTCTTGTATCACTTGGTGACTTACTTGGTAATATTGGCGCTGGTTATTGTTGATAGAGCGAGCAGGCATCTTGATGATCGCTACCCAAGTTATACTCCAAATTACCTCTGGTTGCTATGGTCGATAATAGGAACTCTTTCAGAACTGTATCTCGGTAGATGTGATCGATGTCTTACGACATCGCAATGACTCACGTCGACGCAAGCACTATTCTTCTCTCAATATCCGTCTTGTTCTGTAGTCATTTCATGTTTCTCATTTTATTGAACTTTTGGATTACTCAAAATCGTAGATTGAAGCTGTAATAAGAAATACGGGGTCATCCGTTGGACTTCGTGAGTTCATCGTTGTAAGTAAGTCCCCAGGCTCACTAGAACTCGGAACCGATATACTTGCATTATCATAACTTTGCCGCACCTTCTTGTAGATACACTTGAATCAATAATGGTTCAATCTTATTCACTGAAATCATGGAATTAAAAAGCTATATCTACATAGGAGACAGACCATTCGACATTTCTTAGCTGGCATTTTGTGTCTTTCTTGTCTGACTGGGACTCTTCGCTCAATGTCTCACTCAAAGAGTGAAGGTATCATTGCATAGACTCTTGAGCTACTTTCCCAAAGGTTACTTATTGTCATTCTAGCAAGCCATGGATGTTTGTGGATATGGTTAATGAACTCTTGCTTTGCATTGTTGTCATCGTGTCATGATTCCGGGTGTATTTACAAGCATTCTTCAAACTCACAGGAAGGCCCTCATTATGTGCAGCGTACCACATCTCAGTTCATAACATTCTCAGAATGGCCTGGCTGGAAAGTTCAAAGAATTATCCTCGGTTCATCAGAACTATCCCCAATTCTCTACACTGGTATGGCTGACTACCCTAATCGCAGGCTATCTTATGACGGAAACAGCCGATTAAAAGCTAATACTACAGAGACTTACAACCTAGTCACAAATACTATCATTAATGGGGGACATTTGCCGTAGACAGGTGCTCGGCGATGTCTTGAGTTGCCTTGGGGAGTAAGTCAAGTATCTCAATCTCCGCCCCGAGGTAGTTCACAGGCTGAGACTTAATGTTCTATTTTTGCGACCTAAATACTCTTTAAGCCTCTGTAGTATTCCTCAGCCGGTATATTGAACGTTTCGTTACTATACAACATTGGATTATGTCCAATAATTGTAGCAACTTGGCGCTGTCCTCGGATTTACTGTGCAACCGTGTTAGAAACAGATAACCCAACATCAAAGAACTTCCTTATACAGTTCTTCACTATTTAACCTCCCTTTGAATTCAATTTTGGCTTTTGGTAGATTTTTAAATATTCAGGGAGATCTGTGTTTCCCTAGCCAAGGTGGTCTAACAAAAGCATCTGTAATGCCAGCGTTCGAGATGAAACAGACAACAAGTCAGTCACCTAGAGAGAAATATCCACTGCCATGCGGTATAAGATAAAACACCCTTCTTATTCTTTGTCCAGAAGCCTAAGAGAAAAATGTACATCTTGGTGCACTTCAAGCTCATCCGATCACGAGACCGGCAGAGATCCCTCCAAGCAATCTCCGACCCAACCCAGCCAAGACGAGCCCCATCAAACAAGCATATCTTTCTCAGATAGCTTGGTAGCTAATCTAATCAAACTTGCAATTTCTATTCTTGAGCTTTCAACGTCCCCTAAACATGTACGCCGTTACCTCACATGGGATGTGACACACAAGACCGGAAACAAGACCGGGTCAAAGCCATAACGGATGCTGCATCCGGGCAATACTTTGAACAAGCCACTGCGCCCTCTTCTGGCAAGTTATACCGGAAGTCCAAGTCCGCACGCCAATGACACAATTTTTTTTTGCATGCAGAATCCTGTTGTCTCTGCACGTCGTGTGATCCATCATGCATCGCAGACTGACCACCACTTTTGACGATCAACGCTGCATGTTCTTGGTTGACGCGAGAATTCACCCCGCCTTTCAGGCTCAAACTCACATATGAAATATTATGTGTAATGTATTCACCACTTTTGCTTGTGACACAGACCTCGTCCGGCCTATCATGGCTGACTGCGGGCTGTTGTCCGCCCGCAAACCCCAGGTTTTTGCTTATCAGACTTCAAGATTGCTTCTGTTTGGGTTGTAAAAGAGTGCCTCGGTTATCTAACCCCGGACGCCTCATACTTGGCTGCATCTGACTCACACCACTTATCTTGTTCTAGACCAAGAATCTGGTCGACTACTCTATGCGAGTCAATGAGCAAGCAGAAACTGGCTCGTCGCCAAGTAACCAATAATTCACATGAGAGTATCGCCAGGCTTTGAGAGTTGAAATGGTGGTTCATAATTATTCAATGTTTTTAAGCCTGCTTCTTTGGGCGGCCTTTCTTCTCATAACTAGCTACAGAAGCTTTGATAGCTATACAACACATGGGCTCTTCCGTCCCTGATATCCAATCCACTGTAACTTTTTGTACTCCAAAACTCCGTTTCAAAAGTCATTCCCATGTGTTCTGTATTCCCTTTCTTTTATAATGTAGAGGTGGAAGTTACTGAGTCTTCCTATCAACGCTTCTGGGGTATCTTCTTTTCGCAAATCGGATCGCCGCGTGTCTCATGCAATTAGTGACAAAGGAAAAATGCAAGTATTAAGCAACAAGAGACAAATTTTGAAGCTCATCGATGGCAACTCTATTGGCTACCATCATCTGATGAGTTGGAAAAACTGCTGAGCCGGTGGGCATCGAGGTGCTCCAGGCTCTCGTACTCAACGGGGGACTCGACGGCAGGGTAGGCAGGGGGGCTAGGAGGGACGTCTTGGTAGACCGGGGGAGCCTCGTTATCCCAGCTGACACCCATGCCAGCATGAGCAGTCATGACAACACCGTAATGCATTCGCAAGATGCGGCCGGTGCCGGTTTGGGTAGCCAGTTGAGGCTTACCCTCGGGAGCGTATTCTCGAGAAACAACAAGCTCGATGAGGAGTGAATGTGTCACTTCGACGCCCTGAGCAGACTTGGTGTCACAGGCATACTTGAGCTCCTTGGTGTGAGACTTGTACTGATTGGCAAAGTAATCGAATTCAAGCTCAACCTTGCCATCGGTGCCGGTGAAGTCAGACTTCCAGCCATCGTGGAGGTGCTTCTCGCCCAAGACGCGGACCTCGTTGCGGGGGAGGCTCTTCTTCTCGGTGTCTTCAGCTGCAGGAGCATGTCGGTCGCAAGCAGGGGCCACGGTCTTGATGGTCTCCTCGAGTCTCCATGTGACCTTCTTTAGTCGCCAGAAGTCAATGGTCTTCGCCTTATCGTTGCGGCTCATGAGACCGTCAAGTCGGAGACTGACAGTGTTGGATCCGGTAGGGTGAATGATGTTGTTGTAGTGGGCGCTGGCCTTGATGTTGGTAGGAGGGAAGACGCGGACAGAGTGATGAGGAATTTCGTTCTCGGGAAGAGATCGCTTGACAGGGACAGTTCGCTCGAATCGCACAGGTGTGACGGAGCCACTGGGTGAGTGTACGCTCTTGGTGACATAGGCATCAGCCTTGAACTCATATGAGATGGAGACGAGGGGGGTATCCATGGTAGCGGGGAGGTGGCCATCCAGGAGAATAGAGAAAGGGAATGGGTGACGACCCTTGCGAAGTGTGGTAGGCAGAGCCAGGAATTGCCAGCTCTTGAGCTCAGTGTACTGGTTCTGGCAATCTGTGCAGTGGCCTTGGTAGGGTCTCTTCTGGTAGATGTGAAGCTTGAGAGAAGCTGCAAAGCTTCCAACCTCGACAACCTCCTCCTTGACATCGAGGAACATCTGTCCAGTTATGAGAGCGCCAGTGCTCTCCTCAGTGTTGCCGTGGAAAACCACAGGTGGGCTCTCGATGCTCCAGTCAATGGAGACATCTGAGGGCTGTTCCTTGTGGGACTTGCCAAAGGGCAGAGAAATTCGGTGATGCTTCTTAACGGCATCTGCGAGTTCAGTCATCTTGACAGCGTGGGTTTGAGGTCGATCCTCGCCGTCTGATGTGTAGGGGCTGTTTGTGCGTGATCGAGCAACCTTCTTGATCTGAGCAATGTTGCCAGAAGAGGTGCGGATGAAGTTAGCCACGCGGTGGGGCATGGCGGCGGTAGTGAGCGATCCTTTTGTAAGACGCTGCCTTTCGTGGTTGACTTTATGGGGTTTGGATGGTGGGGGTAGGCGGCTAAAATAGCACTCCTCGTGAACGAGTCGAGTTTTCGCAAAAACTCTTCAGAGTGATGTAATACCGGAAATAGTGCTGTAGGTATTGTTGACGCCGGCGTATGATGTGGGTGTATACGGCGGGAGATAGCCAGGGGCAACTGGTCTTCTGACTTTGCAAATATTGCAAGTTGTGTGCGTCAATGCGAAGTCGGTAATGACGATGCTGCCACTCAAACCTGTTCCGAAGTGGTGTGCAAGGGTTTTTGAGTGCCGGCTGCTAGCTGCGGTGCCGCGAGTAACTGGTAGATGTGTTTTTCGTTTTTCTCGTAACTTCTGTGAAGAGAGAGGGACTGAGATGCCAATTGGTATAGAGTGTGTTCTAGATTACCAATTGCTGTAACTGTAGTTGATCGTTGTTTGGTTTCGTTCGTGTGTAAGTGAACTTTTTGTAAGTCGATATATCTGGGGACTAGCTTTAGTCAAGTGTTGTCAACCCGGGATAGATGATAGATGTAGATGTGAGTCTGGGGAAATTGAAGATAAACCAAGATGATTCTGGGGAAGATATGGAGAGTCCTTTCGAGTGGAAAGATCGAGGGCATCACCAAGACTAAATATCTGAACTCAGAGCCTTCGACTCGTGCTCAGTCCCTGGGGGAAACGATGTGTCATAGCCCAGAGTTGCCCTGCTATGGCGAGCTTGTTAAGTGGCGCCCTGGTGGATATACACTTACAGGCGGCTCCCGCCTGACTCTGTCAGTTCTGCTCGCGCGCTGGAAGCCCTGTAACCTCTTTGGGCGTGTGGGTTATGGGTAGGTCTGAGGCCTGGAGACCGCCGAAGGGCGTGCGACCAACAAGGTGGATTCAGCATCAGCACCAGGGGAGCACCAGCACAGTCTACAACAGACCCTGGCACAGTCCGTATGGGCACAATACGGTGTTGCGGTTGGCCAAGAGAATGTTCCACGAACGGTACATACGCACCAGGCTAATGCTCCCTTGGCATGCTCCAACGTTTCTGATCTGATGCCCATCAGGAACATATAGCACAGTGTCGCGCAACGTAGCACATTGTGGGTCATCGAGGAGCATGTTGGATCTTGTGAAGTTCGATCGTGGATCGTAGGACCAGGTTTATTACTTCATGGGTGGAATAGACCAAGTAAACGGCGATGAAGTCCTTTTGTAAAGACACGTACCGACGCTGACCGGTTGTGGCCGCTGGAAGTTTGAAAGAGCAATTTGCTACAGAAAATCTCTTCATACGAGTCCTGGAATCGAATTATGCTGTGCTGTGGTGAACTGTGTTAGTTGAACGAAGTGTAACTTCATGCAGCAACCCAGCCTAGTAGCCAGCCATTGTTTTCCTTCTGCCCATGCATGTCCTCCTGATCTGTCTCGGCAAAGCACCCGCAGGCTCTCTACTGTCTAGACTGTGCACTGAAGATCAGACGGGCCATGTCTCCGAGTGAGCATGTTTCTTTCTAGACGCACACTAGCCTCATGAGTTCTCACTCTCAGTGAGAATCGGCGTAGCAGGCCGAAGACCGGCCCGGTAAGCCACAGGGCCTAGAGGGCGCACAGGGTTGATCAAGGGGGGACCCTTTGATGATTTGATCTCACTAACCTAGAGCCTAGGTAGGCAGTAACAGTGTTAGTTTTCGACGAGCCGCAACATCAGAAACAGCATCAGCCCAGCAAAATATGATTCGATGTAGCGGCACATGACGCGGCAGAGCACATCACCAGCCAGTCTTGGGCTGCATACGTCTCGTCAGATGCTAATTCCCAGACAAGCAATTTGTTGATTATTAATGCCAAACTATGCAATTGCCGCATACCAATTAAAACAATGGAATTTGTTGATGCTTATTATTTCGTGATGATGTGCTTTCCTCGGTGTTGAGGTCCTTCCTCGGAAATCTGGAAATTTACCCAACCTCGGGAATGGCAGGCACAATACACCACGGCCACGTGCGGCTAAGCAACAGCGCTGGTGGAAGGATTGTCGAAGGGCGCATAGCGCTGTAAATTTCCAGTTTCAGCGCGAGATTCCACTAAAAACTTCTCCGGGGAGCCTTCGGGGAGATTGCACGCCATAGAGTCATAGAACCCGAGGGGAACAGGAACGGATAATTTTTCCTACTCCAAGACTAGACAATGTGTTGATTGCTTCTTCAGGACATTTCAAGTGGATGCCAACTTCAGTAGACTTGACACCCTATGAAGCCTTTATCATAAGCGGTGTATGCGCTCGAATGCCCTGTCGAGAGGAACATCAGGTGCTGTTTTTACAAGTAAGAACCCCTGTGGGTGACACTACTAGCAGAGAGAGAAGAGAAGACAAGACAACCAAACGAAACACATCATCCAATCCCTGTGAGTTGTATTGCCCAGAAAGGGCAATTATTGGCTGAGAAGCCTGGTAGGGCCAACTCCGAATGTCGGCCAACGGAAACGAGCGGCTATGGGCAAATTAACATACGAGGATGCATTGCCTACCTAACTTATGCCTGAGAGTTCAGTGAGATCAGCACGGGTTCAAGCCTCAGTCGACCCAGAGTCTAAGCTTCGTAACTACCGGTAGATGAAATCGGTACAGTAGCAATAATGCATGATGGACTTATCTGATCAAACTCTACTCCGTATGTGGCTGAACGACTCGGAGATGCTCTCTCTGATCGGTGGGCTGTGAAATTGGAGCTGCATTGGGGTAAAGAATTGCATTCACTTTTGCATTATGAATCATACGTACATCGTCATTTACCCATGAAAGTCACTAACCTCGATCTTGTTGCTCTCGTCAGTTACAGGTAAAGCAAGGTGTGATGTTTTCCATCTCCGGTCCCGGTCCCACTGAACAAAGCCAGACCTAGAAGAGAGAGAAAGAGAACATTTTTGGAGTTCTTTTGAGCTGGTTCCACAATGAGTCCGATCCATTAAGTAAAAAACGGCACGCGGCTGTCACTGATCAAACATTTACGTATTGGACGCTGCAATTGTTATATCATGAAGTTCCAATGCACACGGTGTGGGCCATCCCTTGAAGGGCTATTCCTACTGCAAAAAAACAGCAGAGACACAGTGGGGAAATGTCTCCACAAGATGAAGATTTTTTTTCTTACAGTCAAGTGGACGTCGCTGACCGTATCTTAAGGTGCGAGAAGCCAAGGAGGTGACCGCGGCTGGAACTTGACCAATGAACAACTTATACGCGACAGGTACGTATCCTAATATGGATCCTTTCCATCAAGCAAATTCCTTCCGTTTAGCTTCCAACAAACTTCCAGGTTTAACGGTGTCATCAACACCCCAAGATCCTGGGAAAATCTCTGAGAGAACTGACCATCTGCTCCTTGACTCCAAAACTAAACCAACTTGGGCTGTCGTTTCTTGATTCAAAAACTTCGATCTGGAAAAGAGACCAAGCTTTTTTTCAGAGATGGGTCAAGCATACTATGTACGAAACGCGTTCCTTGGATCTTGCCCACCATGACGCCTAATTGGCTTGGTACCTTAGGGAAGATTCAGATCATACACCCCCAATCAAACCGCCTGTTGCGGCATCGTGAAGCAATTTTGACCCATCATCAGGGTTCTTGAAAATGAGTCTTTCTCACCACAGCAGGGTAGGATTCACCTTGTTGGATGTCACCGTTACCCGGTGAGAAACGTTCCATAATTAACGAATGTATCAGCATCAGTGACTGACTGGTCTTGGTCGATACACGTGGTTGAACTATGTTGCCCAGTCTGATACACGGTTTATACGGACCTATTTTGATACATCGAGAGCATAGATTTTGGCTTCATCATGCTGAGGCAACTTGCGTCACCCACTGTGTCAATATCGAAATACTCGTAATGGAGATCCTAATTATATCGTGTCAAATTCAGACATGAAACGGAACAACATTATAGTAATGCAATTGCCGTGTAAACCGAGTTCAGGGGATCATATCCCATCTTCCTGAACCCTATTCTTCATCAACAACTCCCGAAATGTGATGCATAGACGCATAACAAAGCTTCTGGTGCCCGCTTGTTAGCCGCGGCTACTCCCTGCCCCGAGGAAGCGCCAAATGACTCCCCGCCTCCAGAATCGAACACTCATGGAAATCTCTAGGCATTCATTCTAGATGCCCTCGTCAGCTCGCGTAGTTGAAAGTGGAGCAGCAACACCATCTTGGCATCAATTTTAGTGATGTAAATCGCCACAGGTTGAAGTCCCACACACACTCAAGCTCTTTTCCTTATTACGCAAGAGGTCACAGTTGATTCGTTCGCTCGTCTTCATGCCACGTTCTTTTCTAGCACGACCTCGGGGGGCAAGAAAACAACAGACCTTGATATGGGGTGTCAAAATAAACGTGGTAAAAGCTATCCTAAACTTAGGCTATATTACCTATATCCTTTTGTCATCTAGGATCAAGGTCCTAAGTTTTCTTTCCTCCCCTGGCACGAGATCACCAAGTGCCACTGTACACACCACCAATATCGTCGGCCGAGACCGAAGCAGGAGAGCCTCATCTCAGATGATGCGGCTCTTGACTAAAAATTGATTCGATTCAAGGAGGCTCGCTTCTATGCCAGGGTACAAACATATAACGCATGCCCGTTCCTGAAAATCATGCATCGTGCTCCAGCCATACAGTGCCTCAGCCATTACCTAAAAGTTGGAGTCCCCCCCTGAACAACAAGCCAACATTCAATTGCAGCCAGTGCCCATCGTGGGAAGTCCTTGCGCGTTCACTCCTCAGCCCTGTCAGTGACCTTGATACGTCGACATCTCGGGAAGGGCGCCGTCACGATGGTGCAATCACGGCTCAAAGCAGCGCAACGTGTTTTCAGGCCTCAGCTTCTAGAATCTGCCGCTAGTCCTCGTTTCTCAATGGCTGGCCTGTAGCATTTTTCAGGTACAAACTGTTTCGCGGTTAACCAGAAATATTCGCCATTACTTGCATCATTTTCGATAGACCATCGCATTTCTTGGCGACCCTTAAACTCAGCTGGGAATAACAAACATTTGCGTGGTAGAAGCTTCGTGCACGACCGTCTTGCTAATTACACGCCTCTGGAAAATTTTCCATCATTTGTACAGACAAACGCGTGGGCCAGTTTTGAGCCGCACTGGAACAAGATACGAATTTACGCTATAATTATACCATTGGATCCTCCTTTACGATGGGGCTTGGAGCATCACAAGACGAGCTGAGACTTCAGGTGGATTCGGAACTCCCTTTACAGGGACATTTCCACTTCACGGTGATCTGGCGGCCCGTCTTGTCCTCTCAGCGTTCCGATGTGAAGCGTCTCATTCTGACAAACGAAAATGCAAGGAGTTTTCAGTACCTAGCATCACGACTCTTGAAACCAATAAATCAAAGCGGTCTGGATTAGCAGAGTCACAAACATGCAATAGCCTTCAACGGAGACCCATCTGGCATCAAAAAAGACAATAAGTTGGGCTCTTGGGCTCCACGGCAGATGTTTTGACGAGATAATTGCAATAAAGCTTGAGCTTGGCTTCAGCACGGTTGCAACCAAAGGCTGCAACGGTGAGCGATCGACGCCCATTAGTCGATGAGGCTCAATTCGCATGAACTTACATCCAGATCGATCATCATGTACCAAAACTTGTCTTCCGGCGTTGGTCTGAGCTCGGCCGGCTAGGCGGCAGATACTCCTGACGGTCGGTAGAGTACCCGACATCATTTTAATTTGCGGAACACAACTCCGTGATGTTCACGCCTCGAGACAGTTGGCTTAAACTTGTCTGCCATGTAAGGTGCTCTCAGCCTCTCACCTTGTACCTCTCATAAGAAGCCAAGCGATTAGGCGGACTTGAGGCTCCTCTCTGTTTTCACACAGTGCTTACGGTACCTTGCAATTATACGTACACCCACGGTTGTTTCTCTGCCGACAGTGACCTCTCTCGATGCCAGGGGCCTGTGCGTCATGTGCCTAATAAAATCTTCGACCGGCCACGTCCGTGCATCAATCGACTGTTTCTTTGGGACACTCAAGAGAAACGTGCCATCACGAACAGACCTGGCATAACAACACTTCACATTCCAATGTCTAGCTTAGCCGACAAGATTATATGAGAACACATACGACTTTTCCATTCGTGATGCTACAGAGAGTGCTTAATATTAGCCGTGATGCCATTTTAACAATGGCAATTCACACCATTGGACACCAGATGGAGTCCGGATGCCTCTCAGGGAATAACGTTGGTTTTTTCTCCGAAAGCCACTGTTTCTTGGGCGTCGAACAAAATTCCAAATGACATGTTTTCATGGCTGCTGGTAACCTGAGTCAATTCAATCAATCGCTTGCATTCGTATATGCCAGACACCTTGATAACCTCTAGATAGATGATGCGCATACAAAAACGAGCGTGTGGTTGTTTCTACGGCGTGCGAGGCAGAAGTCCGAGCATGTGACCAACCTCTGTCTCGAAGTTCAGGTATTGTTTGTCAACTGCATCCCAGAAATGGTATCAGATCCAAATAAACTATATGCAAGACATGTAGTTAGGGCATCCAACAGATAGAGATAAGGCAAGCGTATGGCCCAATTGCAGAGCTGCCCAGATTTGAGGAGCATTAGCCTTATCTCTGATCATTCTACTGAGACTCGAACTCTGGGGATTCCCGGGGTCAAGAGATAAGTTCCCATGCTGGGGAATGATAACGAGGCTTGAGAGATAAGGAATTGCCAGATCAGGCTGCACAAGAGACCTTGATAGGTTGAAGCCATAATACTACACTTTTGGCGCATGTGTATCATGATCCTGAACCAGTGAAATGAATGAGTCAAAGTAAGAACCTCTTTCTCCGACAACGGCCTCATCCGTTCACGATGGTGTTTAGCAAATTTTCAAAGCCAAAGACGAAAAATCCTGCGCCAAGCCCAGGCTCTAGCAAAGCGAGCGCTGGGCTAACCTCCGGGAATAATGCACGGAGCAACAAATCCCTTCCATACAGGGCAAGTGGGTAACATATCTTCGATCTTTTTCTAACCCAAACGTCATTCCCGCCAGATCATTCTACGCCTCAAACCCAGAATGTTCTATCTTTGCTCGTGAAAGAACCTCTTTGTCTAGGGTATCGACATCGTCAAAATCGGACTTGACCGGTGGACGGGCCGAACGCTAGGAGAAGGTTGCCGTGATAGGGGTGGGAAGCTCGAATTGGAGTTACTTTGGGGTTTGGGGAAACGTTACTGCTAGAGAAGAAGGGGGCTGTGAATTTCTATCCCTTATGCAACAGCCAGACTCTTGAGTTCAAGGCAAATGAAGAGTAATACCTACGTAGAGTACTGAATGAATTAGATCTGAGCCTTGCAGTAACCTCCTCAGTTTATGACACTATGGGGTTACTCATAATCCTCTCAATGCGTAACCATCTTTTGTTACAAGACCGTAGCTCGAGTTTTTTCGTCGAGCCAGCAACTGGAAAGGATTGACTGTGTTGGCTGGCACTTCACAAGCCTCAGATAACCTCTCTAGTAGCCCAGCATTCAACTATCTAGAGCTTCTGCAGTGAGAAAAGGGGAAAAGACCAGGCTATGGCAGCCTCAAGATCGTTCGGCTAGCCAATTCTCAACGTTTGCGAGAGGAGTATGAGGTGACGTTCTGGTGCTTGAGGAAACTAGAATACTAAGATGCCTAGTTATATTCAACTGGTAAATTATATTCATCAATCCCCACGACGTTTCAAATTTGTTCTGTTCAGGTCAGCTGTAGTAGTTTGAAGAACTGCATCATCAATGATCTTTCATAAGCTATATATGAGTGATACCACGCAGTAAAACTGTTGCTCCCTATCACTGGCTTCTCTGAAAACTTCTAAAAGTTCGGGCTTTTGCTAATGGTCCTTATAATGGAGCAACCATGCGGCATAGTTGCTATAGAACGAGGTACAGCTTGGTGCTTCTCCGGCCTCTGTTTGGATTGATCATTATTCTGGAGCTGTGATTTGCTATTTTGGGCACCATACACTTCGCTTAGGTTGAGATGCCTATGTGGTGCAGCTGGGCATATCAAAGGCACGGGCGAAGGTTGATACGAATAACTTCGAAGGTTGGCGTGGTACTGCTCAAGACTGATATGGTATTGTTGAAGGGTATATGGTGTCGCCGGCGATTGATACGGTATCGTCGGGGGTACCTCTGGTACTGCTGGAGGCGGCAATGCCATCGTAGGAGCTTGTAAAGGTACAGCCGAAGGCTGATGGGGCTGAAACAGCTTTTCATTGAGTGCAGCCCAGGCTGCTGTGTAATTCTGGGGGTCAGAAAGATGAGGATAATCTCCCAGGCTCTTCGTTCTGCGAAGGGTAGGCCTCCGAGGCGGAAAGTTGGTGGCAGAAAGAGAGACAAACTCTTCCCTGACTTTCGCTTGCGTGGCTCTAGGTGACAGCTGTGGTGATTGTAGAGTCTCTAGATGATCTAGAGGTTAGATTGAATACCGAGTTGCAAACTGAATGTACTGACTTGAGCGCTGCGCGCCATACAACGGCATCGCTACGCTTCTATGCTCTGGGACAAGTCTTTTTGTAATGGCTGCATGACCACGCTTGTTCAGCTTTTCTGATTCTTCGTATGGGGTCATGTTGAACGATAATTGTTTTCAAGATAAACCGGTCAGTGATAAGAGATGGCCTTGGTCTGCAATGATAGAAGAACGTGACAACCCTTGAGATATGGGAACCGTAGTTGCTGTTTTGATCTTGATTCCCTGATACAGAATGGGAAAGAGAATTCTGTCACATATATAGGTCTAAGGTACCTAGTAAGTAGGCGTTCTATCAACTGGGAAGAGCAAATGCTACTGTGGGCTACAACGCTCTAGCAGTTCATGGCAAGAGCATATCTTTTATCTAAACCGCCTCGGAGAAGCATTAACTCAAGCTTATGACCTCAATCTTAAATTTCATGAATATCTTGCCTACCTTAGGGAGAGATCTAGAATTCTACTGAATTATCACCTACTAAAGTCTTTTGACGTATAGGATGTGAGCACTAGTTTTTCTTATCCAGATTCATATCAACCTTTCTTTATATCTGATGATGAGAGAATTATCTGTCTTTTCTCGATAGATGTTTGTTCTCGGATTATCTATTTGGCCTCTAAGGTTGTCACTGCAAAGCATTTGCCAAGTGACAAGCACTGCCAACTTCGGCTTGAGGTTATAGCAAACATAGACGCGTCACTACAACAGAAAAACAAAGAAATGCGATACTGGTTTCCACATTTCTCCTCTTGCATTACATTTTGTTCTGACATTTATTAGTGAAGTGTCGTACTTCCGACAACTCTCAACTGGCTGCTGTCCGGGTACAAAATGGAATCAACCCAGCAGGTATGATACATACAGCTATACCCAAGTTACTCATCTACACACACCTACTAACTGCACCGCAAGGTCGAGAAGCAGAGCGCGCAAGAGACTGTTTTCTCTTCAACACGCGGAAATGTCGCGGACCTGGTTTTCCCAAACTTGACCTCACTTTGGCTGTCGCAAGAGCCTGAAGACCAGGCGAGCCTCAGACGACTCAACCAGGTTTGGGACGTGTTCGCCTCAACATGGAGCCCTCATGACAAGATGTATATCTATCGTCTCCTCCCGGAGGTGCGAACTAGCCCTACAAACCGAAAGGTCCCTAGTAACCACAAACTCTACAAACTCCACAAACACGACATCACCTTCGGACTTTGGGTTATTCTCCGATGCATATACCCTGATCAGAAACTTCCAGCTCTCAGACTTGCTCTCATGGAGAAGTATCCAGGTATCGATCTCAATTCCTTCACCGGTCCTGTTCCCAAGGTTGTATGCATGTCTCTCGACAAACACACCGACGGAAAACGCGAACACAAGATTTTGGCTCCTTATTCTAAGAAGGATATGCTTGAGGAAGATGATAATATCACCCCCAGTGACTTATCCGTCAAAGAGGAGGACTACACCTTTGGTAAGGCATGCCCTCCAGGACATGAGTATCCTATTACTAACTTCACATTAGACGATACTGTAATCCACACTCCGAAATTTGAGCCTCACCTGGACCAGCTCCGCTCCACTAAGCCTGACAAGCCTTCCGCCCAGCGTTTGAAAGAGGTTGAGTCGAAAATGCGTGGCATGGTTCTTGGAGGACCTCACAGTGCCTCTTACAGCAAGTTTCTGGAGTCAAAGTCTAGCAATGCGCCAACAGATGTATCTACTAATGGTCCCGATATCACAAAGCTATGCATCAGTCCTAGCGCTATGCACGAAGCAGACGTTGAACGCTCGGCTAGCGACGAATCTTCTCCTGAGGACGACTCTGCCCAAACTGCACTTTCCGAAAAGCGGTTCCTCGAGTTGAAGAATCTCATTACCAATGTTACAACCGAATCGAAGCGAGGTGTTTCTGAGGAAATGCGCAAGATGCATACCGAGACGACGAAGCAGATCCAAAACATGCACACCGAGATGATTGACCAGTTCAAGAAGAATCGGCAGACGTTGGTTGATATTGGTAAACAAGTTGCTGAGATACGAGCACATATCGAGCTTGCGCGTATGGATCGGAAAGATCTGGACGAAGTTGAGGCCAGAGCCATCAACCTTGAGCAGTTCATCTTGTCACTTTGAGGATTTTTGTCAAGGCTGTTGGTGTGATCCCAAAATTTTGAAACGTTTTCCTGCTATATCCTATGGAGAGTGTCTGGGCTTCAGAACCGGGAGAGTTTCTCAAAGGGAGAGTTCTTTGTGTATGGATGTGGAAACTTGATGCATGGAGGGGCCTTTGCGGACTCACAGGAGCCGTGTAATGTAATATGCATCCAGAGGCATTGGGCAGCTAGAGACCAATAACGTGCGGAAGTGAAGGCACTTTGTTCTGGAACCCTGCAGGGCGTTATTAATCACGGTGGCGTCTGCTAAAGAAAGCCACTGCCTCATGTCTGAGCTCTCACATTTTGAGTCCGGGGAACGGTGACAAGACCGAGATTGTCGACTGCAAAGTGTTCGCTTGTTACAACTAATGGCTGTACATACCCCGACTTTTAATCATCCCAACTTGCTTAGCATAGGTATGCCACCTCTGGATAGCGTCGTTACCTTGCCTTTTTGAGCAAATCGTTCATCCCATCGCCCGGAAGCGGAACCAAGCTATGTAAGCGTGGTACTAGTCGAGAGGCTTAGAAACGGGTTCTCCTACGAAGCTTTATTACCGGAAAGAGCCAGACAACAGGTATCGGGACTGTGAAAAGGATCAGTGATATGGAAGATCAAGACTTTGGCATATGAGGCTGATGGTAGCCAACGTTAAGAGGGGGCATGAGTCGTGCAGTTTGAAATGTGAGGACGAGTTGGCACTCGTATCAAACCCCATGTAAACTAATCCTTGCACAGTCACAATCGGACAACGGGAACTCGTCAGCTGCAGGCGCCAGACGCGGAAGAGGCCTTGATTACCCCAGAAAACCCCCTGATCTGATGGAGTTGCATCCCCTTCGTCCATTCATCCTTGTCAGGGCTTTGCGGGGACTGCATGAGATCCTCAAAGGGACCTGCAGACGGATGGGGCCAGAAATCTTTCAACAGGGACTTGCCCTGCATTCTAGCTGTCACAAGCAAGTCGTACATCATTAGTTCTGAAGAGTTTTCACTGTGCATCTGCGAAGTCCCATTAATTGCGTTATATTCTATCGTTCGTACACAGAGGATGAAGCTCCCTCTAATTATATATGTATATGTTAAGTTCCCAGTATCCAGTGGTTAAATCGCTTATTTCGCATGTTCAATACTATAAGGCTCGTGACGAGCATTCGTAGAGCTCGCCTCACTGACTGCTCTCTCGTGATGTTCCGTGATTTCGTCATCTTCGCTGTTTGGTGATCGAACGACCTCTGTAACGATAGTCTTCTTGATTCCGTCGAGGTTCTCACGATGCTTGAGTTCGATCTCATCTTCTTCGCCAAGTTCGATATGTGTTCGTGTAAGACCACCACCAAATCGACTGGCTCCAGCAGGTCGGGCACCAGTTTTGACAGTAGTTCGAGAGCGAGAGCTGTAATCGTGCGTTCCATCTGCTTGATTGTTGCCGGCTCGGACAACCTTGCCAATAAGGTCTGCCATGTTCATCTCAATGTGGAGTTTGCAGAGATAAACAAGAGGGTGAAACTGGACGTAGACGAAGCTGTTTGGTAAAGACATCATTCCAATAAGGAGGATCTTGAACAAAGTCAGTACAAGGTGGCAAACCGAGTTTGAGAGACCGTAACTTACATCCAAGGCAATCGAGATTGCGACGAGGACCATATTCATGTGGTATAAACGGGTGTACTTTTGAAGACCGTTTGCTACCAAACGCTGCTTAACAACCCAAATGAAATAAAAGTTAAGGGCTGCGTCCATGATGGCAAAGAGTACCTTTTCCATACGGTCCCAAATTTCGTTGACATGTATGTATTTCTCACTGATTTGAAGGCGTGCCGGGATCCAAATACAGAAAACGCTGATGTTGATAGACAAGAGGATTCCAAAGCAAGTCCACTTGAGTATAGTTCCATTTCGACGGACAACCATGAGCAGACTGACTCGGTTGATGATAATTTGAATCAGGCATTGAACCTGTATCGACCAAAAGACGACTAAAGAGTCAGTACATGACAAGTGGAAAAGTGCGAGTGGCTTACTGATGAAGAAGTAATATTGGAAACTCGGTTTTATAATCCCACGGAGGTATAGCCAGACCATTATTCCAAGAACAGTGCTAGAGCAGACCTCGAGCCAAATATAAATAATATAGAGAGTTAACCGATTCCGCCTTCTGATTGCTGCTTGAGTTTGGCGCATTGCTTTTCCGCAGTTGAAAATGGTGACGCCCAGGGATAAGCCCCAGATGATCGAAGCAAAATTCATATCGTCGTCAGAAGGAGGCTCCTCCTTGAAGTTGGGAGGGACGAGGAAGCCATTTTCGGTCGCCATAGTGGCAATAGAATGAGGCCGAGTGACTTGATCTCGCCGGTGTTGGTTGGTCAGTATGAAGAGAGTGGGATCAAGTTACCCCAGAAAACGGGGACTGTAGAAGTCGAGATGAAACACAGCACAACATGAGAAATGATCTGTATGCGAGGGTTGGATGCAGTAGTTTATATGATCCAATGTCCACTAGGTAAGGTAGAACAAGATTGAATTCTCAGCAGGAGTTAGTTGTGCATCCAATGCTGTTCCAGGCTCGCCGGGTACAAGGGAAGAACCCTGGGGCCTCAGAAAAGCTTAGTGGAAGGCGGTGATCCGAGTCGTACATACAGACTAGAAGCTAGTGGTAGAATGAATCTGCAGTGGCGGAATATGCATCCGGTGCATTGGTACAATCAACAGGCATGATCCCTACTGACTCCGTCTCTCCACGTCCTTGTTCCATGAGTGATGATGCGCTAGACACGAGGGCTTCAGTGGCGTTGGATGGCCGCTGAAACTGGACTGCAGGAAGCCACAAAAGTCTCTGGCAGCCAATTTGTCAGTTTAGTGGTGAATTCCGGGGCGCGCCTAGAATACAGGGCCTTGGCCTTGGTGCGTCTAGTCTGGACGATGAGGATTGTTGGCTGTCGATAGACTTTTCCTTTTCCTTTCATTGCTTTTTTTTTGACCCACGATATTACTTACTTACTTACATGCATCGCGTCCGGGGAAGATCCCCGTAATTTCCATTTCCCCATGAAAATGTCGATCTTCCTGGGCTTTTTTCCTCGTCTCCAGACTCAGTTTCAGCAAAGACGTAACCTGAAGTGAATACTGGCCGTTTATAAAACCTCCGTACGTCCGGATAAGATTGCGATGTTAGTTGCTTATGTAGGATCTAGTGCACGAGTCAAGACCTTGAACAGGGCTGAGATCGACAACTAAAATCGCTTTAGTTAGTCGTTGGATCCACAATGTGCGGAAGAATGGCTCACATCCCGCTTTGACTTTTGGGTTGCAATTCTGTGCTTCTATCACATTTTGTTGTCTCAGTGACTCGAAAGCCATCCATTGCAAGTGACCCAACGACCTGGTTCAAGAAACAGGGGTATAATGAGGGGGGGAACGATAACATGGCTTTCTCCAGAATCGACAATAGTCCCCGGAACGATGAGACCCCGGCTCCCCTAAACTCTATTGTCATGAATCTTTATCTGTTGTTTCGAGACAGTCAGACTCTTGGCACAGACTTGGGCTGGTGCTTAGGGATGTGGTTTGGCCGTAAGACATGGGCCTTACCGTTGATAGCCTCTGAAGATTGATGAATTATTCAATCACGCTATCACATATTTCTCATATCTCAAAGTTCTAACACTAGAGGCACCACAGGACAGGCCGATATAGTCCAGACGGGCCGTCTTGCCAGCGCCACTACTATTCAACAGAACAGACACAAACGTCCCTACTCGCCGTTGATCTCCCAGGCACTACGGTCACTTCGGCCAAAAATATATGATCTACGGCGTAAAAAGCGAGCAGCATCTTGTCCTACGGGTTTAGCTTCGCTGGTTATTGCACCTAGCTTGACAACCGTGCGGAAGTAGAACCAGGGGCCAGATTGCGCTTCGTCGCCATCTCCAGTCGGAAGCGAGCCTGGGGTTGACAGGCCTTGCAGCAAGATAAGAATCCCGTTGGGAATTTTGTCGATCGCTGAAATTGCTTCAAGTGCGAGATTACTCATTACACAGAATGCTCCGGAGACGGATACCTATTATCCAGATTTGCCGCCCCCTGGGCAACAAGTCAGCTAAGCGGCTGTAAACCTGCTGCCCAGAAGGCTCTGGTCTTTAGCAAAATATACCAGAATGTCATCAGCCTCGACTTCGTCTGACAGTAACCGCAAGGCATTTCCACGTGGAACAACAGTCTATCGGGCAAGCCATGACTTGGTCGCGTCAAAGGCGCAAAACCTCAAACCACTTCTCTTCATTGAACGGAACAGCTTAGTCCAGCATACCAGACGAGTCCTTAGGCCTTGCAAGGCGAACTGGTTTACAGCCCGGTGTGTAACTTGGGCTCAATACTTGATACATCCCTAGAACTAGTCATCTCGACCAGTGTCAGACTTTAGCTATCAGATCATTGCAAACAAGGCTGAACGGAAGAAATACAACGACAGTCCGAGCACATACCCATGATTCAACGATCCCTCGATTTGAAGCCTCATATGCAGCATGACAGCTAGGTCATGTCTACCATTGCTTAAAGGCAAACGCCTCAAGAACCTGCCTTGTCATCAGGCCCGTACCATTCCCGTTACAGCACTATAAAAAGGATAGTATCGTAAAGTCATACGATATTGCCTCACGGGTGCACTAGCAGTTCGTCCCGGGAATTGTGTTGCAGTACCAAGCTAGTTCGTCTGAATATTGCACACCATCAGCGGAGGCGTTATTCCCCCTCACTACTCCTTAAATCCGCATGATTGAGTCAACACGTGGAATGGCGTTTTGGACGTGAGACAGTTCAGCCAAACTCAGGTGAAGCTTGTGATACTTTAGCCATTTCTGGGGTGCTTCGGTTGGTTGTTCCCCCGAAAGGTGCATATCGCTACTACATCAGTGTAACATCATGCAGCAGAAGCCAGACCGTTGTTCTAGCTGATCTCCCGTCTCACACAATTATCGATCAGCCCCTGTTCGAACCTAGCTGATTTGACATAAATGTCCAACTTTTTGAGGTGGACATCCTGCTTCAAGCGTCAACACTTCCCTTCACCCGGCGGACATATTGTTCGTGACGACAAAAAGAAGGCAGGGAAAAACTCATTCTACCCCTATACGTTACCTTCTACGCCTCACCAAACCAAGTTGAATCATCTAAGGATTATGAATCAGTTGTGTCGATCTCAGGGTCTGACCAAGGCATGGCCCAACACAATTGCATTGACCTGCCTCTTTAGATCGTTGCTTGCGAGACTGTCGCAAATCTTGTTGACATGTTTAGTGAAGGCTGAGTCAGTCCTGCAATACGACAGATGAGATATCAGAGTAGCTGAAGATAGGAGTGACTCTAGTTCACATGTGTAGTTCTGGTAGGGATAGACCTTGAGCGTCATCTTCAATGTTGCGAGCTTCGTGGTTCTCGGATAGCCTGGTGCATTTCCCATCTTGATGTGACATTTTGTGACTAGCTTCCATTTAGCTGTTTATTGTTCTCGTATAATATCATTAATGATTGGCAATTCGAGGGTTGAGGCTGCAACATTTCGCCCTGTCTGGATATAACTCCGGTAAAGCAAGACCAGAAGCCGTCTGGAACTCTGATTCAGAAAATTTGTAGACTCGATATGTGTTGAGACTACACTGCTTCTCTCTTCTTTTATCTTCAGAACCATTGGTGAAATCATTCACGATGCTGCTGCTCTCAGTGCTCAACAACAATGTGATGGCCGGCTTTTCCGTGCTGGAGCAATCACGAGCCCTGCAGTATAAACTGTACAAGACATTCTATAGTCATGATAGCAAGCGATATCATCATGTGGCTCTTTTTTTATCAGCATAAGCTGAGTACTTGTCTGCAGATGTCGTAAATGCCGTTGAGCTGATGGTCCTCCGAGAAGAGGTAGCCGAACGATGTTCACTACACGCATTAAGACAAGAGGATGACCAGAAGGCATATCTAGGATATCTCAGGTGATTCTGTACCTCAGGGTTATTCGTCGATTTATCAGACATAGCGATTTCTTGCATTTCTACGGTTGGTTTCCAGGTGGAGGTTCTCCCGCGTCTCTGACACCTCACGTCAATGACCTCTGCTACTGAGAGCATAACAATCAAACCTCCAAGGGAGATCGCAGCTGACTTGAGTTTGGGTTAAGAACATCTTTTAAAGATTGGGTTCTGCTGCCTAGGGTTATATCATCGATTACTGTAGGTATCCTTGATGAAGTGGGTATGAGAGTACGAGGATATAAAAAGACTCCTTTCCAGAAGAACGTATCCTAACAAATAGTAAGTCTCCGGACTTAATTAAACCTCAAAGAAATTGAATGTTCTATTGCCAGTTTGCTGTTCATTCATCTGAGCTTCCATTCGGTTGTTGCAGTTTGGATACGTTGCTGCTATGGCAGCTAGACTCTGGATATATACTGAAGCTTGACCACTTCTCTCATCAAATCACATCCGGTGTGGTGTATCGGTTTATCATTCCGCGTTTTCAATTACTGAGTAATAAAATCCGCGGCGAGCGGGGTTCGACTCCCCGCACCGGAGAATCTTTTGCCTTTGGAAATGTTTTTTTTGCTGTTATTTATCACTTGTCATATGCTTGTTTTTGTTTTTGATTATGATACCGAGCCGCAGCCGTTGTGGTATTGTGAAAGCATGAGCTCCTTTATTGTGTTAAGAGGTTGGTTATGTGATTTCACTACTTCAGGACCGGTCAAGCGACCGTGGATATATACACATTAACACAAGGAGATAGCAATGGGTCTCCATTTTCGTCTGTCTTATGTTCTTTTTAGGTTTTGAGATGTTTTTGCCCACATCTGGAATCAATTTCATGAGTCTTTGCGATGTCAGCCTGCAGCTGTTTTGTATGACTCAATGACTGCTTCGACGACGTGACAAACCAGCTCAGTTTCATGACATACAGAATAAATATTGATTGGAGAGCTCAAATACCCCATTCGCGTTATGTAAAGTACCAAAACCGTGATATTTCTACCGTAACTTGGAGTAATTTCCAACAAGTCCAGTCTCATTCGAGAGAACTGGAAGTACAGGGTAGCGATAATGCCAGGTTGCCGACATTTTCCCGTCTCGAGTCTACCAGACATCAACCTCCGTCATTCATACGATTGTTCAACATCCAGAGTACTTATTGGAACCTTCTGCTTCCGGAGTGACAAGTCGTCACCCTAGGGAGGCATGATAATCGACGCCTGACATGCGCGAGTTTATGGACTATGTCCACAGCGCCTTCTACGAAGCTACTGGATGGAATCGCGACAACTCGTACGCGGCGCTGAATGTGACCAGTGATGGTATTGATCCTTTCTATTCAGTAACGCTCGGGTCCGTGTATTGACAAGAGTGTTGCAGCTCTCCTGAATTTCGAGACCCCTCGTGGACTACGACTCACCCTATCTGCCCTCGCAAGCCCCAACTTTGCGACATCCTACCAACTTGGCTCGGTCGGCATCGTTGATGGATCCATCTCGTACCTCTTCTCATCAGTCCCGCTTCGACTGCTTTTGACACCGCAATCGGAGACGATCAATCTACCGGAGCTTTTGCGCTCGTACAGACCTCTCACCGAACTCCCCCACCGAACCAATTCTCTCCTCCAGACACCGAAAGACAAACCAGAATCGTCACTCCTGTATGGTCGACTCTACCTACCCCAATCGCTACTCGAAGCTCTATTCGTCAAACGACTGTCTCCTGCGCTCCAGGTCCAGCTCAGTTCTGTATCTGCCCAGCACCTTAAGAACGGCGGCACTGTACTAGGCTTGGCGCAATATGACGTAGGGAAATATGCGCTCGAAGGACTTGCGTCCTCAGATGGAGGACTGCTCGGCTTCCGGGGCGTGTATAATTTCGGCGGCGATGCCGAGAAGCCGGAGGACCAGGCTGGAAACGACAATGGAAACGCCGACAGGGAAAGAATCTATGGTCGATTCAGCACCGGCGGAGAAATTTACTACGGCACCCTGAACAAGTCGGGTGGAATCAGCGTGGGAACCCGGTTTGCAACGTTACCCTCGCACAAGGGAACGCCTCTATCTGCGACGTTGACACTGAATCCCTTAATGGGTAACATCAGTGCAAGTTATGCCGTGGTGGCAGGCCGGCATTGTAGTCTTGCTACGCGGATGGAGTTCAATGTGTTCAGCTACGAAAGCGCTTGGGCTATTGGTATGGAGCTCTGGCGGAAACCATTTACCCGACTTGTTCTTGAGGACGAGCCAGTCATTGATGACAAAGTGGTTCTGGATGATAAACCAGAGGTGAAGCGGCCCAAGGAGCGCAGCTTTCAAGCCAAATTGGAATGGCGTCTGGATGATCCCGAACCTGTTATCGTCAAGCCACCACCACCACCGCCCCTCCCTTCGCCTCTCCCTTCACCCCCAAAAGAGGAGGTAGACCCTGAAAAGCCCGGAGAGGAGAGATATGCAGGCGTACTCAAGACTCGACTTGACCAAAACATGCGAATAGGAGTGCTGTGGGAAGGGCGGGTCAAATCTCTCCTATTCAGTCTCGGAAGTTCGATCGACTTGAATAAACTTGACAAGCCATTCCGAACGCTCGGATTGGAAATACAGTTTTCATCATGATCGGATATTAAACATAGCCCTGTCATCTACGTTGACTACTGCAGGACGGCGGCAATAGCCCACTACTGCAGTCGGCCCGTAGGATCATGTCAGCATGGTCTATGTGGTAGCTCATATGTGTGATGCAGCTGGAATAACGATGGCGTATATCAACGGGAATAGCGACCCGGAAGGTGGTTATGACACTGCATATGTCAGTGTTATGTATTGGTTAGGTTGGATGTATTATAATGAGCATCTCAATGGCGTTACCGGTTGGAGGCATTGTTTCTGAGGGGCATAGATTTGGAATTGGCGATTGGTGGCATAGTACTTCTCCCATTACTACTGTTTATTTGTCAACGTCTTCTCTGACATGGAACATCCAACATCAGCTCTTGATGACTCTCATGTGGCCATCCTTGTATAAACAACCGTTTATGCATAAGTGCAACCAACTCAAGACACACTCATCGTCCAGCTGAACGGTTTGGAGATGCCGACAGAGCCGATTGCAAGACCATTTGGCGTTCTTTATTGCGTGGGCGCTTTTGGCTTAGACATGGATCATGCCCACGCTGGATGAGAACCTTGATGGTCTCCGCGATCTCTCCGGAATGTCAAGTGTGGCTGCTGGAGTTAGCGAGCCAATGAGGTGCTTGCTGATTGATAGCGGGTAATGACGCCACATCTTGAGATTGAGGCTCTTTTTAACATTGATTCCATTCGTGTGACGTTTATTGCAACCCGAAGTGACTCATGATCAGGGACAGCCATATAGAGGCTGCAGCAATGCTGACTATGATATGATGCTTTTTCTCTAGCAAACACAGTCGTGTTACTTATGATAAATGTTCCTGAGGAATCACCAGCCACAGCTTAGAAACTTCTACAGCCCGAAACGGTACTAGCCGAGTTTTACGAGGCTAACATGGCCATCAAGGTCCTCACCTTAATTTGACCCACTCCCACCCTCAAACCACCACGTTCGTCTTTTCCCACGGCTCAAGATTCAACCAGAGACAGAACGTGCTATCACATCTCAAGTCACACCTTTGGTCACAGTGGATCATGACGGTGATGCCAAGGAATGTGGCAGTTGCCGAGTTCCATGTTCCTGGGACGTGAATAACTAACTCTCCGAGTGTCACAGACTGCAGAGAATAGGTCATTGTAGTAAATTATTGAGAACAGTAGCGAGTGATTTAAACACGGTTTGTGTTAGAGTTCATCCAGCGGCCCTGGGGCCAAAGAGGGTATAATGCAAAAGGTTATCAGTTGTGCTGAGTTTTCTAGTCCTCAGTACCAGAGTCTAGAAGCCTTGCATACACGAATTCCGTCGCTCGATGCAACGATGTTTCGCTTTTCTACTCTCTATTTCTTAACCTTATTACTTTAACTTTAACACTCATCATAAGCATCATAAGCATATGTCCAAGAGATACCACACCCATCTCGTTAGCAGTGACTATATATTGTCCCAAGAGACCCCTGGTCCAAGACAACCCACCCTTCAGTATCAACCATCCCACGCGCGAACAAATCTAGTCTACAGCCTTCGGCAACTCGCTTCCGTCCGCTGGACCCTCTAAGGCTCTGACAAGCTAAACCTGGTCAGCTAGGTCGGTTTGCCCACTTTCTATAAGTCGAGTCTGCGCCATCAAGGTTCGTCGCGAATTTCGACTTCTCTCGTTATTTTGCACGTCACGCAACACTCGCTGTATTATAAAACCATCACAACTCGCAAGTATATCGAGAGTTGCAACCAGCTTCAGGCCAAGCAAACAGTTCAACAATTAGCGCGCGTCTTGGCGTTTCGACACCGTTCGAATCATACAGCGCGATCACCCTTGGTCGCTTCCTTTTTAGGGAACAACGCATCTATATAATCCTTGGCTTCCCATCTTTGCGCCTTGGCATTTGACGACATATTTTCCGGCTACAACCTCACATCACCTACTACCTGCAGGCCCGCGCCTCTTTTCTGGGTCTCACGGTTCCTATAAGACCTTGCTCGCTGCATTCTTACCTCCATCCTTCTCGACATCCATCATTAGACAGAATGGCCGACGCTGATACCTGCAGCGGCGAGGCCGTCGATCTCGGCCGACGAGGTCTTCGAATTGGCTCCATCTTCATCATCATGGCCTCTTCAGCCATTGGCGCACTCTTGCCCATTTTCCTGGCACGCCAAAAGACAATCCCGGTACCCAAGATGACCTTCTTCATCTGCAAGTTCATCGGTACTGGAGTCATTATAGCGACAGCTTTCATGCACCTGCTCGTTCCCGCTGTCGAGAACTTGACCGACCCCTGTCTCGAGGACAGATTGGGCGGTTACGATTGGGCCGAAGCTATCGCGCTCATGACTGTCATTGTCATGTTCTTTGTCGAAATGCTCGCCGCTCGCCTCAGCAACGACGACATGGAACACAACCACTCAATGGAGATTGACCACGAGCTCGATCCTGCTATGGACTTTATCGCTAAGAAGCAGCCCAGCAACCCTGACATCGAGAACGGTGACCGTAGAGGGTCTGGCTATGCCCCTGGTGGTGACAGCCACCTCGCTCACGGTCGTGAGCACAAGGAGGGTGATGCTCAGGGCGGGCTTGCCGGTCAGCTGCTCGCCATCTTCATTCTCGAATTCGGTGTCGTGTTCCACAGCATCTTCATCGGTCTTACTCTCGGCACGATCGCCTCTGACGAGCTTACCGTTCTCTTGATTGTCCTCGTCTTCCATCAGATGTTCGAGGGTCTCGGTCTCGGTTCTCGTCTGGCTGTCGCTCCTTGGCCCAGTAACCGACAGTGGATGCCCTACCTGCTCGGCAGCATCTTTGCTCTATCAACTCCCATTGGTATCGCGGCTGGCATAGGAGCCAAGCCCAACAATGCCAACGACCAGAAACTTACAAACGGTATCTTCGATGCTATCAGTGCTGGTATTCTCATGTACACTGGCCTTGTAGAACTCCTCGCCCACGAGTTCATGTTCAACCCTTACATGCGCAAGGCCCCCATCAGGATTCTGTTGCTCGCATTTGCATGCGTTGCCTTCGGTGTAACTGTCATGGCTATTCTTGCCAAGTGGGCTTAATGGAGATTCGTGTGGAAGAAGGTGGTTTAAATGGATATTCTCGAGGTGTATACCTGAATAAGGTCGGGTCATAATGAGCTCATTTGGCATTGCGTTAGACGGATAGATTTGATACCTGGTCCCCTTCTTCGACCCTGTTACTATTAGTTATGGCTAGGAAATTGAGCCTTTTTCTCTCAACGCTTGAAGCCGTGAATGGTGAATATCCTTGTGTTTGCCTTGTTGAAGCATGTGAACTACAAGTGACGTAGACGAAGTAAAGGTAACGACATGAAACCACGTGGGAGTGAATAGTTACACAGATGCAACAGATGATCAGGACCCAATCACTTACATGAATATGTGCCTAATTTGGACATTGGTTCAACCTCAGTGGTGATATTCAACAATAGGATCTCCACTCTGTCACAGTGTAGATGCCCAGGCACTGTACGCTACACTGGACATGAAAATTATGGGGCCCGCCAATCAAACGCAAATATTTGAGAAAAACCCTTGTGCGCTTGCAAAATAGGGTTGGACCAGATTAAGCGATCATTGTTGAGATTTCGATCACGATTCTAGCAAAGTGAGAACTTCGAGCTCAACTATCGCGACGCTTCGACAACCACACCCAACGACCAAACTCCCTTTCACCCACCCAACCCCAACAATACCGCAAAAATGGCCGGCGGAGTTACCGTTCGCGATGTCGATGTAGGTACTCCCTAAACAAAAACCCATCACAGGAAACGAAATACACTCCGAAAATATCACACGATCTCTACTCGACGACTTGGCGACGCAATCTTCCAAGAGAACCGCTTGCCCGCCATGGCGCTGACGCGGCGCGATGATTATATATACTGAATAATAATTGAAACGCTGTGTCGGCTGCTGTGTTCAAAGGGCTGGGTACAAATGGGATTGAGGAGCAGGCGCGAGGGAGTCGAAAGACTTCTGACGACGGAATCATGCTAATGGGTTTTGTGACTGCAGGCGCAGAAGTTCATCACTGCCTACTCTGCTTTCTTGAAGCGTCAGGGCAAGCTTCCCATCCCCGGTAAGACATCCTGAAAACTCTACATAGCCATCAAATCTGACTTCTCAGGTTGGGTCGATACCGTCAAGACTGGTCCTGCCAAGGAGCTCCCTCCCCAGGACATTGACTGGTTCTACGTCCGTGCCGCCTCCATCGCCCGCCACGTCTACCTCCGCAAGACCGTCGGTGTTGGCCGTCTCCGCAAGGTCCACGGCACTGCCAAGAACCGTGGCAGCCGTCCCTCCAAGCACGTCGATGCCTCCGGCTCCGTCGACCGAAAGGTCATGCAGGCTCTTGAGAAGATCGGTGTCCTTGAGCAGGATGAGGACAAGGGTGGCCGCCGCATCACCCAGGCCGGACAGCGTGATTTGGACCGAATTGCCCAGACCACTGCTGAGGCCGAGGAGGAGGAGGATGACGAGTAAACAAAAAACTGGCGGTTTCCGGTCAAAGTCAAAGGTAGCAATGGCAATGGAATTGGGCGTTGGGTCATAGATTTTGTCATGTATGAATGAGATTCCCCCGACACTGGGTCATTCGGTTTGGTCAAATTGGACCCGTCCAACTTGTCGTTCATTTTATGGTCGATCTGCTCTTGTGAATGTGCATCTTGAATGTGCCTTGTGTTTCATGGTCGCAACGTGGTGAAAGAATTTCCTTTACCCCTCTTTATCGTCTCTTCTCCTTATGATCTCTCTCCTTGATCACTTTTGAACCACCACCTCCTGGAGATAGGGTCAAGGCAAGGCAAATCTTTGCATGCCCTTTCCCCTTTTCTCTTCTCGTGATCTCCTTTCATCTTGAGCATCTCATGAGATCTTGCCTGGTTTCGAGTGTTGGTCTCATCTCCGCCCTCGCAAGGTGAGGCTATCACGAGCTTCTTGACTTGATTTCTATAAAAACGGCCAGCCTTTTTGTTTGCAACTCCATCTGCACGTGTTACGAGTTACGAATTACAATTTACGACTTAGGACTGGTTCTCTCTAATCGATCTCTAAGAAAACTCTCATATTGTCAGTTATGGCCCGGCTTTGAAGAGTTGTGCGAGTTCCTCTGGAGAGCACAACTTGTGCAAACCGAGTCCTCACATTTATCCACGTTCATTTAAGCATCCCTGAATCACGATGCATTTTACCTTACACTCTCTTCACTAAAATCTGCTTCTCGAGTGGAGTGATCTGTAAGTGTGTTACAACTTCAACCCCAAGTCCTCAACTCCTTCACGAAACTCATACGCCTTTCCCTCGCAGGCACAACACCCCTTTACAAAATTCCAAAATGAACACACCGCAATCAGAAGTGTCGAGCTCGGAGGAAGTTGAAGAGGTTCTTCCAGTCTTTGTGTCTGCTATCAGCAGCCCATCACCCCTTATATACTTCCACCATATCATTGACCCTGAAACAACAAAGCTTACAGTTCAAGTTCTCGGGGCCAATATCTCCTTCGTCTTCAGCCATCGTCGAGCAAAGTCAGTCATCAGCAGATCCCAGATTGAAGCGCAACTCGAAAACAAAACCACAGGGTTCCTTTGCATTGTGTCTGCAAAATCTCAGCGTGTTGTCTTAGCGGCAGCTGAATCAGGTCATGGTCTTGGAAAATACGGCGATGTATTGGACAAGAAGAAAGGCATTCTTCCAAATAGTATTTGGACTAGGCGAGTCGTGTCCATGGGTAAGACCCTTGGTATGAACATGAGAACAGTGTTTGACAACCCTGGCCGAAGAGCGGGAAACACTGAGGGTATCTTTCGCGGGTCTCACGTTGAAGTCAAACTCGCAGTTCATGGTATTTGCGTTCTTCTGCAGACTTTCGAGATCACAAAGGACTTTAACAATGTCACCATGAAGCAACTGAACCAACTTCGACAGGCTCGCTGGGAAGATGGATCTCGTCCAGTTCTCGAAGTGTATTTCTCCCGAAAGTATTGCAAACCCTGCATGTCTCTTGTGCAGAAATTGCAAGATGCCACTGGGGTTACCATCCGGCTTGTATGGAAGCCTCGCCTCGTGATGAAGAAATACATCCTTCGAAAACTAAAACCTGGCCAGCCTCCACGAGCACAGGAGTTTGAGCCTCAGGACTACGACTTTGGCGATATTCTGCCTGATGATTCTGATATAGAAGTCATATCAGACGACGAGGGTGCCAAAGAAGAGGTTGACAAGATTGACCTTACCCACATTCGATCGACATCGCCGATTTCATGGAATCAAGAGATCGATGATTATCTGGATGGTCTCGCTTATAGAGTAGGCCAGATGGAAGACTGCCCAGAAGGTGCCAGATCAGCTATCGTCGAGTTTGCCAGTGTCAGAGTCAACGCCAAGAAGTCTCTCGATGCTGCAAAAGTTAGCAAGCCCCTACCAGCAACGCCGGTTATAGAAGCACCGCCAGACTTCCTCGAGGGTGACGAGCGACAGCGGCAAAGACATGCTTTTCCTCGTGCGCAGAAAAAGCTGTTTCGTGGACCACGCGATAAGAATGGCTCTAGAGTGAGGAGTGCTTCTCCCAAACGCAGGGCACAGTCAGTCAGAGACCGCTCACCACGACGATACAATTTGGGACCATTGCAACGCCATTCAACTGAAGCTCCTCAAGGAAGATCTTTGGCTAATGCCACTTCGCAACGTCGCTCTATTCGCTAATTCAATGTCAATAACTGATCAAGAGGTGTTCTACGAGAATCCCTGAAGGACGAAGCATACGGCAACTATCTGAGTGCTGTTATAGACACAGAAATTCTGTCAAGGCGCCGCAAGTTTTTGGATGGCTGAAGCCAACAATGTCTGTGTGAGATCAAAAATCTACTCTACTTCTCAAAACGCGAAACGAGAGGATACTGCATGGATCTATCACGAAAGGGGAAACATTTGTCAGAAGATCACGGGATCGGTGTATCATCAAGTTCATGATTTCACGGCATTATCTTAGTTTTGGTAAAAATTGCTATCAACTGTTTACCTTGTATCCATGTGTATTCGTTCCTTCTATCATTCATGAGACTTTCGCTTGTGTATCACTTTCGCCCGTATTACTTCATATCCTTCCCAGCGCTCTCCTGTAACATCTTCTTGAACCCATCAGCCAGCTCTTTGATCACCACATCTACATCAGGAGCTTCAGGTCCCTCTTCAGCTTCTTCAATTGCAGCTTGAAGGGCTTCCTCTCTCGCCTTTTCTGTGCCTTCAACTCCAATCTTGCCCATTGTCAGAGCATTCTTGACATCTTTTCCATGTCTGACGGGCCCTTTTGGCTTTTCTGGCGTTATAGCCGTGTCTTCTATTAGACTCTGCCATCGAGAAAGATACATGCCTGGGCCTGACATGTTGCCTGATTCTGAATCGTCTGAGTCGATGATGCGCTGTAGGCGGCAGAGAGAAAGGGCCTCAACTTGAGCAAGGTATGCGGCGTGGTTATCCAATGAAATGAGAACATCCTTTTGAGACTTCTCCGGAACAGACAGAAATAGCTTATTCAGTTGGTCGTCCATAATACTCACATCAGAAGCACCATTGATCGCCTGCTCTCCAGCCTCGGCATTGCTCGTCCTTTGTACAGGCTTTCTTTCCTGGCGAAACTTTAGTACGGCATCGTTGGTCCACTTCTTCATCTCGTCCCAAACATCAGGACATGATGCCGCAAACGCATGAACCCATCTATACATGAGTTCTCGGTTTCTCATGAAAAGACCAACGTAATCGTCCACAGTTGGCATGCTACCATCCTTCCTTGCCTTGCCAGCCTTGATAAACTCATCGATGAACAGTTGACCCGCTTCGACATGCTCCCGCAAATCGATCTGGGAGTGTACCATGCGGATCATAGGTTCATAGGCGGCAAATAGATCCTTGATAGTCGCGGTAAAGAGATCAGGAGGCTGGCGACAGAAGGCTGTTGTGATGCTTTCACGATCGCGCACGGAGAGAAGAGCAGAATAATACTCGAGACACTGCGCATGCTTCTGATCATCAAGCTGAGTTGCTAACGTGGGATTGGATCCGTTAAAAATAGCGGTGATAATTGACTGAGCATGTTCCTCGCTAGCATGGCGAACGGTCTTATGCTCATCGCGACTCATAGCAATATACTGACGAATAGCCTCGAGCATCTCATCACTCGGTCGATCCTTAGCTCTCTCAACCTTGTCGGCGCTCTTTCGAAACTCTCCAGCATCCCACGACAAAACTAGTGAAATAATCCGCTGCAAGAGGTTCATGCCATCGTCGGCATTGGCGGTCAAGCCGATCCAGTTGGTGACGCTCGTAACGCTCAACTTTGCAAGGAGTAGGCGCATCATGGCGCTAATCATACTAGCGGCATTGCCCATCCGTAAAGTCTGCTTGACCATCTTGTAGGGGATGAGGTTGTGGACGTTTTCGAGGAGTTTGAGAAGATATTGGCCTTCTGGAGAGAGGACAAAGATGTGGTGGATGAAGGTAGCGAGGCTTTCGGTTTGTTAGTGGGAGGTGGTAGAGAATGTCTCATATGGAACTCACTGGATGATGGCATATTCAGCTGCTGCTCCAATAACTGGAGAGTGACTCTCAAGATCCGAAGTTTTGCTGAAATGATCAAACATCTCATCTGCCAAACCTCCATAAACCAAGCCCTCAACAACATCATCCCACGCCTTTACCAGGTCTGCAGCCTTGGTCCGATCATACTCAACCTTCTTATCCCAAGACTTGTCCGGTCGATTTGTTTTCTTGACACCACCAAGAACTCCTCGACCAACCATTTCAAGGAGTCCACTCGACCCAGTCGCAAGCACTTTTCTCGTCCCCAAAGCACCCTTATCATAGCTCTCTGAAAGTTCTGCCTCTCCGAGTCTCGTCAACAGACCTTGTACTCTAACAGACCAAAACTCGCGTGGTAGATCTCGCACACCCGGAAGTTTTAGGATGAACCGCGTTAACATGGTATGAAGAATAGGCGATGAAGAAGGTTTCTTATCATCATCATCGCCAGGAGTTTCCTTGAGATCTTTCGCAGCTCCTTGCTTTGGCGTTCCTGGTCTTGAGCTCACAGGTGTTCCAGCCCAGCTTCTCCATCCTGTGCTTGGGGGTGCGCTTTGTGTAGTCTGAGGTTCAACCGTTGTTCCTGAGAAAGGATAGCCATAGCCTGTGACTGCATTTGGATACTTGAAACTCTGTATCTCTGCGTATGTTTCGTGGTGCGTGAGTATATCAAACAAGGCATGCACCTGCTCAGGTGCGAGATTTGTAGACGTCATGATAACTCATGTCACATCGAGGGCGTACGGCGTAGACAGGAAGGGAGATGAGTCTTGATTAATAGACGTGTGAGATGTTATTTTTTCAGCGGCTTTTGACGGATGTGATGGGATGCTCCAGTGGTCTCAGTGGATATAGTTTATGTTGTGAGAAAGATCCACAGACTTTTAGTGGAGGATTTATTGTTAAACTTTAGATCAATGAACAAGTGAATGAGGCCTCAAAGGGCAAGAATCATGGAGTGCCATACCTTCATGGTGTGGTGACGTAGTCTTGAGGCTGTACTCGCTAAGCCGTTTCTGTACAACCCCCCACTATCATCGTTGACGTTTGATTACGGCTTCATATTTACATCATTCTTTACATCTTGTTCAACCACTAGATCTTTCATCGCATAGACTATACGGCCGACCAACATATCTTAGGGGGAAAGCTTTTTGATTTGCTCGACCATCGAAACCGTTCTACGCTGCGTATCACGACATCATTTCACAATGGAACAGAATTAAAGGTAGTGCAGTCAATTTCAACTATCAACCAATCGTGTATACCCTCGTAACAAAGGAAACGGCCGTCACATCACTGATTAATAAACCTGTAGTTTTCCCTAGCCAAGCACAATTCTCGCATCGTGCTTTATCCACCCATCGTCATTGCTTCCAGTGTGGTATCAAGAACAAAGAGAATAAAGGCAACTCAAGTACGTGAGCATGGGTATAACATCAACAATCCTCCGCTATTACTTTTGCTAAGCCTAATTGGCATGTCCGTTACATTGAATTTAAACGGGGTTGATCTGGCCAGTGGTGAGAGGGGCCTGGCTAGTGGGCAGACCAGTCTGACCATTGGTGAAACCAGCAGGGTGCTTGCCATTAACGGCACCGTTCAACGCACCATTACCAGTGTGAGTGTTACCTCCAGCAGGGTAGAAGTCGTAGTCAGCGTTGGAAGTGTTCTTAGATCCAAGATCTGACACGGGGTGGGCCTTGCGCTGAATCTTGGGAGCAGAAGGGATGTCAGTGCTCTTCTTGGCGGAGCCGATGGAGAAGACAGGGCTCTCCCACTTGTCACCCTTGCGGGCAAGCTCCTTGTACTCGGTAGCCTTGGTGCTGATGCCACCAGGGAGGTTGATGTTGGGGAAGATGCTGTCCTCCTTGGTCATGGCAATGTTAGCCTTCTTGTCAGAAGCAGCTGCCTCAGCCTTCTTCTTGCCCTTGGTGAACTGTTGCTGGGCAGCAGTGTAGTAACGGTTGTAGATGTTGGGAGCGTTCTCGGGGTTGCTCTTGGCCTCAGCAGCAGCACGTTCGGCCTCCTGCTTCACTTGGAACAGCAGCTGGTCAAACTTGTTGCACTGGTCCTTGATAGCCTTCTCAACAGCCTTCTGCAGAGGAGGACGAATGACCTTGAGCATGAAAGGCTTAAACAAGGAGAAGAGCAGCTTATGGTTCGACTTCTTGACCTTGATTTGGAGCTTGTTGAAGTCAACATCGACCTTCTCAACCTTGAAGTAGTTCTGACGGTCCTTCTTGTCGGCGGTAGACACCTTCATCTTGAAGGAGAAGCCATCACCAGGGAGGATGATGTCAGCAACACCAGTATCGGTGATGGTAGGGAAGCCTTGCTTGCGCTTGATGTGGAAGCTCACATCACGAAGATCCATCTGGATGCCAGCAACCTTGACCTCAACGGTCTGGTGGCTCTTGTTGGCGATCTTCTTGCGACCCCATCGGAAGTAGTGCTCGCTGGAGACCTCAAAGATGTTAGGGGCAAAGTTGTCACTCTCGAGGACTAGGTTCTCGATGATGGCATCAACCTGGGAGTCGGTGTACTCAATTCGGGGAATTGGGATGTAGGCAATGTTCTCAAGAGCGGCAGGGATAATGACATCCCTCAAGTCTTTGAGCAGATGAGGCTTGAAGACAGGCTTGCCATCCTGGTCGTTGCCAAGGTCCTTGAACAGCTTCTGGAGAGACTCGGCAAAGGCGTGGTTCTGAGGATCCTGGTCGAACTGGTCGGCAAGGAACTTGATCTCATCGACAACACGGTCGGTGTGACCGCGGTATTTGTTGCGAAGAAGGTATCGTCCCTGGTCGTAGAGCTGATCCCACTCACGAGTGGACTCATCCTCGAGGATGTAACCCTGCTGGAGGAGGCATCGGCGGATGTAGGAATCCATAGCCTTGAACCAGTCCTTGAGCTCACGGTCGTTATCAGCGTCGCGGTAAATCTGGCCAATGGCCTCCCAAAGATCCTCAGTGGAGGTACCGTTGGCGAATCGCTCAATGATAGTGCGGAGGTCACGCTCGGCGGCAGCAAGGCCACCGCGTGCGTCCTTAGCGGTATCGGTAGAGCCCTGGCCAAGAGTGCGGCCGTGGCGGCTGTAATTCTCAGCCAGGCGAAGAAGGGTCTGAATGGCCTGAGAGTAGTCCTCGTGCTGCTGGCATTCCAGAATCATCTTCTTGAGACGCCAGATGGTCTGGTCCTTACGCTCCTGAGGCATCTTCTTGTCGAAGTAGTTGCGGGCCTTGCGGCGGTACTCCTCGTTGCGCTGCAGGATGTTCTCCTTGGTCTCAGGATCGATCTTGTTGTCGAGCTTGGCCTCAGCAGCCTGCTTAGCGGCACTCTTACCAGCCTGGGGGTCGGTCTGGCGAGCGGCGTCACGAGCAGCGTCGGTTGTAGCAGGCACATTGCCAGTCTCGGTACCGGTGGTGACCTGAGGGTAAGTACCCTGCTGGGCATTGGACTGTTGGTTTTGCTGGAGCTGCCCGGGAGCGGCAGCATTGATACCAGCGGAAGCGACGTCCTTAGCATCCTCCTTGGGGTTTCCACTGTAGAAGCCCTTGGCCTGCTGCTTCAGGTTGTCCTTGGAAAAGTCGGGAGCCTCATGCCAGACATTGTCCTGAGCAGGCTCGTCAATCTGTCGGAGCTGTTCCTGAGAGGGGCGGACACGGGCAGCGGCGTTGGTAGCAGCATCGCCAGCCATATCGCGGAAGAGAACCGTAGCATCAGAAAGAAGCTTTCGGAACTGTCCGTTGGTGATGAGAAGCTGGCCAAGGGTTCTCAGACCCTCAAGAGCTTGGTCACCATCCTGCTTGGCAGCGTCCTTGCTGATAGGGGCATTGGGTGTGTTGACACTCTTGGGGTCGAACTGAGTGGTCTGCCAGATGAAATCCTGAATCAGGTTGCCCTCGTTCTTGGAGAGAAGGAGGTGCTTGGCTTGCTTAATGGCGTTGGCAGCATCCTTGACGAGCTCTTGACCCTCGGTGGAGAGCTTCTCATGGCGACCAGAGAGGGCGCGAGAGGCGAGGAAACTGCTTAGAGCGACATCGATTTGGTCGTTCTGGAAGAGAACGCGTTAGGATGTGAGGAAGAACAGAATCGCGAAGAGATACTCACTGAGGGAACCTTGCCATTCTGGAAGGCAGAAATGATACCGTAGACTTGGAGCTTTCGGTTGACATCGGCCTCCTTTGTCTTGATGTCTGTAGGTTTGTTGACGTCTGGGGCACCGGGCATGATGGGCAAAAGTGTATGGGGTATCTCGTTATTAAGTCGTTATGCCACCGGAAAGTATGACGTTAAAAGATGTTAAAACGGTAACTCTTTTTTAGAGTTGAGTTGAGGTGACGATGATGTAGTGGATAAGAGACGAAGCAGAAGTCGATCTTATTATGAGAGGGGCAGGAAGCGTTGCGTTGCGAAGCGTAGCGTAGACGTAGGTAACAAATGAAGAAGCTGTTGTTTGGTATCCTCTGGTAAGGGATGGGTATCACAAAGCAGTTGGGTATTGTATTAGGTAGGAATTGGTATTGGACGGGGTATGAAATAGAGAAAGAACTTGGTACGAGGCAGGAGAGAGACAGGATTAGATATACTTTTCTAAGGGAGACTGCCCGTGACAAGCAGGTACGAGAGTTACACGGTAATGGCTGGATCCGGGCAGTGGTTGGCTTGTTCTTGGCTGGGCTGGGCTCGAGAAAGGGAGTGTAGTGTGGTCAGTGACGTTGACGTTTGCTAAGGGCGACGATGTTGATCGAGGACGTCATCGGTCGATTCATAAAAGATGCCCTCCACTGTGTTGACCAGGCCCAGCGCCAACGCACGCTACTGGCCAGGCCACAGACCAATTTTACAATACAGGCACCTCGATGCGCTATCGTTTCTGAACAAGGCACTCTCTCTGGGCACTGGCATCGGCATACATTCATTGAATCACTGATTTCGGCTACCCCCCTGCTTGGCTATGACACTGAAATCCGGAGCGAACCCTACGGCCAAGCAAGGTACCCTACCAACTTGAGCAGGGGTCGAGCATATGATCGAGCTGCAAACAAGCGGAAAAAAGGGAAGGGAAAATGTAACAGGGCAGCAGCTGAAGATAACAAGGGTGAGATCTAGACTCTTTCGCATTGCGATGATGATGCTGTTTGATCCCCAATTAGAGGCGTTTCGAAGCGTCAGGGGAGACGGTCAAGCCTCGATGTTTATACCCTTCGGGATGCTACCTCGACGACGATCTAGACCTCTTGACCAGCAACAAGATGACAGCCGTTGATAATCGCAAGCCACGGCTTATTATTCGATGCTGATGATATTATTTATGCATTCACTGTCTAGATAATGGGCCCATAAGGAAGGTTGCCCCAGGCAAACCCATCAAATGTTGCGACATGTCTCACAGACCCCTGGCTGGTTCGCTGAATCAAAGCCTGGTAAGACAGCACTACGGGCACCAGTCTAGTCAAATGCAAGGTGCATTTTTTCTCTTTCATCTGCTTGCTCTGCCAAGGATTGGCCGGTGGTGCAGGTCTGACTCTGTACGTCTTGTCTTCCTGAATTCTTGTGTTTTGCGTGCTGTTACTGAATCGATGAGAGTGACATGGTATTGGCATTGACTTTGGCATTTGACTCTGACGTTGTATCTTCAAATTTTGATATCTTCTTATTCCCGAGGTCCTCTCCGGATCGCCAATGTGGATTCCGTCGATGATCTGCCCTGCTAGGCCTGCGCCCACCCCATGATAAAGGTAATTCCCACCTTGCAGAGCTGATGCTGAAGGAATCATCGACAAGGATGCCAATTGAGCCTCCGAGGTTCCGATATCTCTCCTGCCCGTCAACTCAAAAAACAAGGATGCCCATTCTTGGCTGGAATGATGAAATTTAAAGCTGGCCAGATGGAGCTGGAGGAGCTGTTGATTGTTTAGCTCGCTCCCCACGTTCTCCACTGACTTAACATGATGGCCTCATAGGTAAAACCCCAGCTCATGAGCTGCAAGTCGTCATAGCTCAATTGCCAGATCCAATGACACGTAATGGCCTAATTTGACGTTTTGTTGATTGTAGTCGACATATCGCGGCCCTGATTTTCCCCTTCATTTCCTAATTCTCTACGGCTGCTGTACGAGACTGGTGTTGGTAGGTTCGACTAATCTCCAGGTTAATTAACTGGCCGCGTGGGCTGATCTTGATCGTGGCCAATGCCGCGATTGTGTCAAAGCTTTCGTTAGCTCAACGTTAAAGTGAGCGCTTCATGACGTCACATCCTAGCTTGAGCTCCCAAGAAAAAAGAGAACCGACGTCAGGTCTGCTAGGGTTTCATCACAAACCAAAATCGGCATTAGCATGCCATGAATTAGGAAAATTTCGAAAAGAAGATGGTGTAAAGCTACGGCAAGGATTGCATCGAATCTGGCATTTGGATACGGCATATCCAACAGCTCGCCGACTCCAAGCTCTTCTCTTCAGTCACATTAACAGTGCATCAGCGCTGTCGAGGCAATTCCCGCGTAAAACAACCACAACCACAGCATGTGATGAGTGGGAGAGACTGAGACGTCGATCCGATGAGTTTCGTACCGAGCTGTGACCACCTCAAGGGTGACTGACGTCTTGGCCGTGTTTCGTCAGTCAGGTTTAGCTTTGAGCCACTGAACGCATCAATGCATCCCTCCCATCACATTCTGTCCACACAAGCAGCGTCTCCTTTCAGCTGCTTCAATTTACTCCTCGTGTTTCTTGACAGAAAAAAGGACCGACAAATAGAAGGAAATGACTCTTTGAGTTTTAATCTTATCCTACATAATCCCGATTGATCTCCTCGGCCTAAATCACCACGCATCGATTTTCCTCTCTGGTTGTCGTGTGCTCGGCTCTTAGGCGATCGTTGCCCAGTCAAGCTCGAGCCACAACGTGCTCAGTTGCACAAGCGTAGCATCTAGATTCCTGGAGTCTCATCATCTCCGTCTTTTTGAACTGCCATGGGTAACACTGCCGATGGCTGGACGCGGCACATGGCTACAGGCTATGCAAGCTTCCATCTGCTACAGGGACAAAAAGTATCATCTATAATGCAGTGTCTCATTGTGTTCCTGTCCGTAGTATGTTTTGAGGGAGGCATCCCGTTCAGATGAACCATCGATCTCTAGGGTAATTCTTGTTGCCAAGCAGACGTGGTGTCGATTTCGCGACATGCTCTGGCTAGCAGGGCTTTGTTTGTAGTCGTAATGGTCGGGAAATGCGTGAAATGTCTCTTTATCTCTAGTCTTGTCTAATTGAATGACTTAACCATAGTTCCAAATGTACCGTATAATGCAAGAATCTCTGTTCGTAAAAGCTGAACATAACACCAATACCAACACCAACTGATATCAAGCTACTAACCCAATCCAATGAAGGGATTTTTCATGGTCGTTCACGTTACACATTCTCATCATCATGTGCATAAGAATATAAGTAATCAGTTAATAGCTCAGCTCTTTGTGCTGTCGCGTTTTACGCTTGTTCATAAGGTCGGCGATCCTCTCTCCACCCACTTCTTTTGCCCACCTCACCTACATCTGTTTCTGGATGAAGCGAAAATAATTAATTGGTGAATCGTCAATTGGGCAGACTAGACAGATTATTAACTGGCCAGGTGAGGATAGCCCGAGATTTAATCGTAATCTACTCACTTCTAAGAAGTAGTTATGCCATCGGAACCCCCTTCTCAAGGCCATTTGAAAGATCAAATACCTGGCTTCCATACTGGTGCAATACGGAGGATGAATGCACTCTTGAGACCCTAAGCGCAGATAAAAGTAAAGATTGCTGATTTCACCTCTGAACGCCATCTATGCCGTTTCGTTATGCTACATGCATTCCCATAATCCCAATGTCATTCCTTTTCACGGTGTTGGTTCTTCAGCCTTTGATCCGAGGTCATTGAAAACGCTAGCCTTGACCTGATTAGCAACCAGGCCAGACCTCTCCTTAGATGCAATGAGGCTGGCTTCCTTTGCCAGCTTGTCCACTGCCTTGTCGGAGCTCTTTTGGCCCGTACCCATCATGCCTTGTCCATTTCGGCTTCTCGCGATGCCTGTTGTCGCTTCCTTGATCTTGGAGCTCAGATCGAGCATCTGTTTGTTGCCATAGTCGCGGTTCGTGATCAGTGGGTTCTGGCTAAGAGTCTGTACCCAGTACTTGTGCCAGAGGAGCTCGAGGAGATGCGAGTCGAGAGAGCTCTTGAAATGAGACACTTCGAGACTGTAGTAGCGGCTGGCATGGGCGCCAAACTCTGCGGCCTTGGCAAGCGGCACTGCTTGGAAGCCATCAGAGCTGGCTGTGCCATTACCGGGCTGGTGGTCCTCCGGGTAGGTTCTGAAAGCGCCGATGTCGACCTTGCCTGAGTTGATAGTACGATCGGGGTCGATAACGACGGCAAGGAATGGATCCTGCCACTTCTGCTGCATGGCCTCAGTATCAACATCGATACCGCTCAGCCAGCATCCGTAGCCTGGGTGACTGTGATACCAGCCCACCACGTTCTCCTGTCGGCCCTGCGCTCGACATAGATCGAGATACTCGACAAGGTATTCGTTCGCTTCGCCTTGGGCGTTGACACGAGTCTCTGTTCCTTCAACGGGCAGTCGGAATGCGTCGGTGACGATAAATGTATCCTGGTGGGTGTAGCCTTGCATCAAACCCATGACCTCGAGGTTGCCGCCGGATCGCGCGTGCATAGTCATTTTTATGAGAGCAGTAGCGCTTATTCGTACATGCTTGAAGTATTCTGGTGTTTGTTTCCATGCCTTCTCGCTGTTTATGGCCTTCTGAGCCTCGGCGTCGAAGTTGTAGAGAGCGTCGCGTTTGGGATCGACTAGCTGGACATTGTTGTCCAACTCTGGCACATATGTTAGCTACAAAGTTATTCATACTTCGACAGTGAGACATACCCCAAGCCTTCAAAGCAGATGCCTCCATCGTGAAGACTCCGAATGTTTGATAAGGTGCGCAGGTAGAGTGTGAGACACAGCAAGTTGACGCTGGTTCCAGGCAGACGGGGTGCCCCGCCCCTTATCGATAAGAGCTTCGTAGGTACAAGGTACCTACGTATGTACACCACAGAGGAGCCCTGGAGTCGGTCTTGAACGTTCCATATTATTTTAAAACTCTATTTAGTGAAGAGGCTACATGATATGTCTCTAATTTGTTACTCTGCTGTGCTTCATTGCTATCGTTTTGGTGTTACGTTTTAGTGTATGTGTCTATCCCCAAAAGAGAGACACAGCCATCTCATACAAATGGTATAAAAAGGCGAAGAGAAAAGAGACCTTAAAATATTATAAGCACATAGAATGCTAGTTCACTTGAGCTTTGTTGTTGCCTGACTTGTTTACGTTGCGACCTCGGAATCCTTTGAACATACATACAAGCCACTTGCTCACATGCAAAATGGAAAAGTCAAATACGGATATCAGTACCCATCCTGCCATCTAGGAGCGGGCAGTTTTGGAGATTTTGGTGTCATCCTGCTGAATGCATTCTATGGGTTCATCATTGGCGCAACTATGATCGTGGTAATGGTGATAAATAATTGCCCGCTCGAGAAAAGGGAACCAACAAAGTGTGAGGCGCTTGGTGGTTATATGTACACATAAAAATTATGTTTTCGGAGACGAAACTGTAAGTGAGCCAGGCAGTGAAGTTCCTCAGAGCCCAAAAAGCAACGAGAGCTAATCCGTAGCATGGTATAGTTGGTATGGCTATTCATTCACTCGATATGATCTGTCACAGTAGGCCTCTCTGAAGCGACTCTCGCACGGGACGTGAAATAATCAAGAGGCAAGGGTTATCTCATTCTCCCTTCTCCATGGCTTCCCCCTTTCCTCTCAGTATCTTCATATGTTCCCTCAAATTCTCGGCTGTTCCGTTGCGAACAGGTCTCGTTACTCTACAGTACCAATGAGTTTGAGCACTTCCGCTCTTTCGGTCGGCCCCGAGCTGCTTTCTCGCTCGCTGGCTTCACGAATGCACCTGCCTAGGATCCTCGCTTCCGAGCGACTTTGTGAGATGATTTGCAGTGTTGTAGATATTACACTGAACTACGACTCTCAGTTGAAGGTGGGTGATGATGCAGACGATGATCATACTGAGGGTTCAGAGCCCAACGATGAGATATTGCAAGCGACCGTGCCGCCCACTCAGCACAAGCTGACCATCCTGTACCTCTCTTAGGAATTTCCACGATTCTGATCCGTCATCACAACAATACCCAGCGCTAGCGACATATGAACAATACTGTGACTTCACCTGAGTTTATCCGGATCCCTCTTGATCTACTGAACCAAGATGGGTACTGTGCTAGGCATGAAAGGGCAGAAGGCATTTGCAAAACGACGTAGTGGGGACTGGGATTAAGAAGAAACTACAAGGTAAGAATTGACCAAATTATTCGTGCCTCAGTGACCACACAAGCGGGCAGGATGTGATCCCTCTGTTTTGTGAATCTATCCGAGGATAGGAAAGCTTCACTAAGGTCCCGTGGTCTCATCATAGGCGCAACTGAGTCCGTGGTAACTTAGTAGTTCGACAAACTACCCGCTTTCCTGGGACATGGAGAAGAAGAAGAAGAAGGACGAGGGGGAGGGGGGAGAGGAGTAAATAAACCTTGAGGTGCCTATGTATGGTTAAATGGGGTCTTGCATTTATGGGGGGATTAGAAACCTTACAATATGGAAGTCACCGCTCTGGCGCTCTAGGTAGTGCTCTTACAAGATATAATATTCCTCTGTAAAGACTAAATACATGAATAAATGCAGCGAATGGAAGCGCAAATAATGAGAGATATTGTTTATTCGTGGCGCCAATCTTGGGAAAAGATTTCTCTGAAAACCTACCTACTGAATCACGGCTCTCTGGAAAACACAACGATTGTGCTTGAGTACCAGCGATACGCGATACTCCCAATGGAAGGTTCTATTCATGGATATTACCTTAGTAGATTACGGCACCTGAAAGCACCGAACCTCTTGCATCTACCTACCGAAGGTACCTAGGCAGGTAACGTAAGGAAACTACCCTACTCAGGTGTGTAACTACCTTACGCAACTCGGATAAAGAGGTAGCTATAGACGTGGCACTGCCCGACAGCTTTAATCGACAAGGGATCTTTCTTCAAGCGTAAGGTATTGTTTCCAAAGAATGTAATATATGGTACCTAGGGAAGGTCACACCTACATACATCATGATCATTTCCAAAAAAGAGCGATATTCACATTATCAGCTGCTCTTACTTCCATAGTGCAGGAGTTCCCAATATCATGGAACTCGGCTCATAAAGCAATGGGCCTCCTCCTCCAACTTAGGTAGGTAGGTACCTACCTAAGGTACCTAGGCAGAAGACAGTGCCATATTGATATTATCACAAGCGTTACCTACCTGCTACCTTGAAGATACCCATGCAGTTAACATCGTTATAAGGACATCAGGATTTGCAATGAGCAGCCCAAAGCACTAAGAAAACGAGAACAAAATTTTAGTGCACTTCAATTATCGTGAGAGTGTGCCTTTTACCCATAAACTGAACCGGGGTTTGTTTGGAACAGGAACTTCCTACCTTGATACCTACCTAGATACCTTAGCGCAGGTAGTTGTATTCCTTAAGGCACTAATCTTGTCAGCCACAACATTGCTGATTACTTCCTGTATTGTGAGTTGGGAAGTTGGAAGACGTGTGGCAAGAGCGGCTCGAAGGTGATGCTCATGTCTAGGTACGACCCGTGTGCTGTGGTCTGTTGCGCCCAATATCTGCTAAAGTACTTCTGGGCTACCTATGAGAAGGTGTATCTGGACTTGTAGGTATTCCTACCTCGTCTTATGGTGGCAATGCTCGATACTGTGAATGATCTCAACACCTCATTCCAGTAAATAACATGCGAAAAAAGGGCGAGGAACAAGATGTGGATTCCATTGAATGTAAGGATGAGCAATAAGAGGAAGAAACAAATGACGTTCACCACAATGATAACATGTATTATTATGTGCCTCAGTTCCCAGTAGAGCAAACAGTCCACTGAGTGGACAGCCTGCTTGGGCATCTCTACCCTGCAGGTTGGATAGCTTCGTTGTCATGGGTTCATCATGGGCGCGACTGTGTTTGTGTACAAAGAATATAACCGGACTTCCTGCTTCGCCAGGCCTCAAAAGATGAAACTAGGTAAGGTAGACAATGGCCTTCTAAGAGAGGGGCGGGGCTTTATAAAGGCTGGCGAATTATGCTTTGCTTTGCTTTGCTTTGCTTTGCTTCACATCATATAAAGTTTGCGGATCCAAAGAAATGAAAAGTAGATTAGAAATAAACTGTGATGATCGATCTTTGATAAATGACAGTGAAGAAAACAATTATACAAGCCAGATTTCCATGAGAGCCAATTACAATACTTAGACAGCCCCGTTCAACGGAGCAGAAGGATACACAGGTCGTTGAATGCCCATGCGGAATCGAGGAACACGATCCATTCGGTTCAAGGCTGTTGTGGGCATCCGGAGGACAGTTTCGCGATACATAGTCTGAGTCTCCCACTCATAAGAGCAACCAATAGCTCGCTGCATGCCACCCTCGGAAGCACAGAACATGAGAGTGACAGGTGGCCTGACAGCCTCGAACAAGGTCAACTCCATGTTGTACGTATCTACAAGAGTGAAAATCTGAAATTGTTAGTCAACAATCAAAACGCCACGGAAAATAAAGTGACTCACCCTCATGTCGCCTGGACGAGCTTGTTTGGCTGCCTCAACCTTCATCCTCACTTCAGGATCCTTGTAAGGATCGATGCCCACGCGCTCACCATCACCGTTAATGACACTTCGGCTGAGGGGGCTTCCATTGGTGCTCCAGGAGAAGCGACCAAAGTTACCTCCAAAGATGGACCTCTCAATAGTGGGAGCATTGAGATGTCCTTCAAAGCCAAACATCTCGGCTTGAGTATCAGCAAACTTGCCACCGTAGATGACTCGAACCAGGTTCGGTGTGATCAACCAGATCCAGACGAACAAGAGGAAGAAAATGACACCAGGGGCGATCAAGGCAGTTCCAGAAGTAGCGCTGGCGCCGGTGGAATAACCATAGGGGCTGCTAGAGGTAGTACCAGAAGAGCTGCTAGCGGATGCACCACTTGCGATGAGTGCAATTGCAATGACGAAGAAGACCCCGTTCCACTCAACTGCCAATGCTGCGAAGTATCTCTTCCAGGACGGTCCAGTAGACCAGTACACGGGGTAGAAAGTCTTCCAGCGGATGGAGATGCCCCATGCACCGTCGATAATGATGGTATCTTTGTCGGCGATACCAGCTACTTGACAGTAAGGAGTGATGTCCCAGAGAGATGACTCATAGGCATCCTCCATGTCGTACCATGGCTGATCCTTGTCTCGGGGGAGAGTGCAGATGTATCTCTCGAGGAGTCTGTCAGAGTCGTTTGCCAAAGACAGTCTTGAGAAAGCCTGGAAGGCAGTGTCGGTTCGGTCAACTTGAGGTCGAAGTCTCAAGAGACCCATGAGGGCATAAGCCTGGTCGCCAGGGAGATACTCCGTAGTGTGGCGGCTGTAAAGACACTTGAGCGCCAGAACAGCTTGCTCTAGACGACTCAGGTTGATGGAGCCGAGATAATGATCAATCAGATGGCGAGCCATCTCAGAGTCCATGTACGTCCAAACTAGGGCAGCAAACTGGTTTTTGGCGACAACCAAGGGGGACTGGAGGTTTCCATCACGAGTGTAGACCGAGATAGTTCGGCCTGGGCTCAGAAGAACCTCAGGAAAAGTCCACATTCGACTTCCCCACTCGCGAAGAAGAGACTCAGTGTTGGCCTTGCCTGAGTGTCCGGCCTTGGAGCCTTTACCCCTTCCAACAGCAATGACCATCCTGTCTGAACCGCGGAGAACATCTGAGATGCGATAAACATCAGACTCAAGTTCATTCTCATCGCGCATACAGCTACAAGCGATCCAGTAGGCAAATAGCTTTGCAGCTCGACAAGCGGTCTCAGCGATGTGATGAAGAGCCATCATGTCCTGCTCAGAGCTATGACTAAAGTGCTCAGTGGAGTAGGCAACGAACAAATAGGCAAGATTTGAGTCTTGTCCTTCATTGTTCTCCCACTCGACAACACTGCGGACATCTACTCCTCTGTTCTCATCGTTGAAAGGCTCACGAAGGAAGCAGAGATATCGAGGCCGCAGCATGCGATAGATCTGGTTGTTGCGAGCCATGAGGGATAGACCCTTTCGGTTCTCGAGCAAGTTGCTCCAGACCTTTGCGTCACCGTGATACCTGTAAAGAACAGGAGCATAAGCGAGGTTTCGCTTGATGACATTAGGTTTGCCATCCCAGAACTGCCGATGTTAGTATACTTGTCCTAAGATCTTATCAACATGCAACTTACAACAAGAGCCATGGCAATAGCAGCCGGGAAAGTTCTCAACACCATGATACCCCAATCTTGCCAACTCTTAGGATCGTAGCTAAAGTCAATGATCCATGTAGCAATGCGCACCTTCATCGGAGCGACCTTGCGAACATAGGTTCTCTTCCAAGTTGAAGTGCCAGGGCCCTCATAGATGCCGTCAACACATGCAACATACATGTTACGAAGGTAGCCATCATTGTGGTGTAGATACCGATCTGAACGAGGCTTGAAAGAGACACGACCCGCATAGTCTCTATGTCTCAGCTTAACCTCACTGCTCGTGTAAATGTAACCAGGCTTCTGGTACAATACGGGATTACGCCATCGGTAGATGGAGCGGGAGTCAAAGAAGTGCTTGCTTCCTTTGAGCTTGACAGGAAACTCCTTTTCAGAAACCTGAAAGCATGGTCAGCAAGCACTTGTGATAAGATGGGGGAGTATTCACTTCTTTCTCATTTGGACTGGTCGAAGTCGTGAGAGGCGTGGTAGTTACGGGGATAATGGCACCTTTCTTCTGCTGAGAAATGTTCAATTTAGAGACTAGAAACAAAAACAACCACGGAAGAGCTTTACCATTGGTCCTTCCTGCTGACCACTGCTGGAACCCTGTTGATAAATGATACCTTGTTGACCATTGTAGGCCTGTTCTGGTCAGTGAGTGCAACAGTAGAGGGTGTGCAGTTACTAACCATAGATGGCTGTTGGTACTGCATGGTGTTGTGGGTTTGGGGTTGTCCAAGAGGAATAGACTGTTGGTATCCTAGCGACCCAGGTGAAGCTGGATAGCTGTGGGACTGGGCCGAGAGTGGGCTTGTAGAAGGCGATACAGCTTGTTGATATGGATGAGCGTATGGTTGGTTTTGGTACGACTGTAAAGGATGAGACACGGGGACGGTGAACGGGATATATAGAGGCTTACAACGACCGAGCTGCCTGGAGTATATGCACCACCGTGGGCCTGGTACTGTGCAGCAGGGGGCGGTGTCTGATTATACTTGGTCTTGTTAATACCAGTTCTCTGCAGATGAGAGCGAAGCCAACTTACATTGCCAACAGAGTTGGGATCCCAGTGTCCTCCGTGTGCCTGTAACAGATGTCAATAACTGAATGAAGGAAGAGAGAAGACGAAGGGGGAAATACCATGGTTCAAATATGCAGAGCTGTCTGTGATGCAGAGAAAGTGATAAAACGCGGGATGAAGGGAATAGAAAGGGTCAAAGTTCTTCAGACCGACAGGTGGTTCTCCTCGACGCTAATAAATCCCAAGCAAGCCCTATGGCATATGTCACAAAGGAGCCGCAGCCTGACTAAAAGGAGCTGAGCATGAAGCTGAATGGGTGCAACACATCATGCATCCTATGAGAACACAGAGACTAGGCTCCGGTTTTCAACTATATCTCGATATAACGCGCTTGATAGTGCCATTCCTTTTGCCACCGGAGATCTAGACTTTTCGGGAAGTGCAGAGCCCCTTCATTCTTGAGCCTAGGGCCTGCTCCAGGAAGAAGGGAAACTTTCGAACATTGAATCAGGGTGCTAAAATAAACCAGCCTAAAGGCTTCCTAAGTTATGCTAAACTTACCTAAGTCTTTTCATCACTTAGAACAGAGGTCCCAAGTTTTCCTGCCTCCCCCTGGCCTGATATCAAGGGGTGTGAACGTGTGTGACTATTCTTGACCTCCTGCATGCAGCCTCACAATATTGCAACGGTGATAGGCCGCTGGCGACAAGTTGAGAGACGGCATCTTCCGTGGAGTTGAGGCTCGAGCAGCAAACTATTTGAAGCGGCTGAGCCTCGATATGTCACTCGCAGCCTCTGCAACTGTGATATTGGCCGTTGGGGGCTGGGAGTTAGGACTATTCAGCCACGGCGTTACCCGCGGTTTTGAGAGTATCACAACCCCTGGCATATTGTCGCAAACGCAGTGTCAGGATAGGACGCCCTGTGAGGTTTGGCGCCATGGAGAGGAGCCACAGGGGACCCCTTGACCAGAAGCGGCATGCTGGGCGAGTCGTAGATGTCCCACCAAGCATTGCCATTGGACTGTGTTTCCAAGGATCTATTGATCTATCCGAAAACCTCTCCAGGATCACTAATATTCCGTTTGGTTGTGAAACGCACATGATCAGAAGTGCGGGAGTTGCAAATGATAGCGTTGAGACCGTAGCGAATAGCAGCGATGAGAACAATGAACCCCTGGTCAACGAGCCTTTCAGCCCTGGGGAACTAGACCGGTCTGAGTGTAACCCAACCCGGGAGGTCGGGAAGCTTGTTAATCTAAACTATATTATTTTTACGCGAGAGATGGACCAATGAGGTGTTGATCTTGTATCTAGATTCGTTGGTGGCCCATTTCCGTTCAGAGACGGGGATATGGCGTTTTGGTGGTTGAAACAGCTTGGTCTAGACACGCCTGAGTGCTACGAGCTTGCGATATCCCTGAAATAGAAACTAAATACTGGACACGAAATGATAATGCACAATCACAACGCCGCCATGGTCCTAGATGAAAGGGTTCGGCGCTTGTGCTTAGGACGAGCAAGGAATACAATTGAGGCCCCCCAGTGTTAGAGACTGAGACCCTGGGGAGGATTTCTCCATCTTAAGACAAGCAGCGTAACAGTCCATTCACTCGGTCAAAGTGCTACTGGGTCGTAACTCGCGAAATATTCACCATGTCCTGGACTCAGAGAGCTAATCCTTATGATGCTTTTGCTCAAGAGGCGACTCAAACGCCGCTCGCAGTCGCTTTTCCACAATGGATGTTGAATATCTGGGAAGTAACCCACGGTAAGTGACTGGAATTCTTCGTTTAGAAAGTCTCGCTGATCTTCTGTAGATCACCCAGAAGGCCGTTGGTACCTGGAGCCTAACGCCCGTTGTCTGCGGCAGAGGGCCAGCTTGAGGATTGTGTAAGTTTGTCTCATCACAGAACAAAACGAGGCCTTTTGATTTGTATCATCAGAAAATGCAGAGACTTACAGCCCCAGATTTGCACCTCTTGATCTTCCCCGTCGAGATGCCCTCTCCCAGTTCGTCGAGCTCTTCAACATCCTCAACATCCCCAGTGACTTCACCAAAGAACGTCTCCAATCTGTCAGTCACAGCTTCGGGCGCTCCACCGACGCTCATGGCTCCAGCTCGTGGTTTCACTTCCTCTGCAAGAACATCGACATCAAGCAGACTCCCGGAAATGCCCCCGAAATTGACAACCGCGCTGCGACAATGGGTTATCACATCTCTACCCTTCCGCAGGCCGACTATAGCTGGCATCGCGCAGGCTTCTTTTTGAGAGTTGATAACAATGGTTGTATCACACTTGTTTGCTTTGGAGTCATGCAAAAGGTGAGGGAGAGGGTTAATGAGTTCGTCGCCGCAAAGGCATGGCAGCATGTTGCAACAGATCCGTATATTCTGTTTGATCTCGTGTTTGAAGCTCTGTACTTTGAGGTTGACAACACCGTTTGGAAGATGAACACTGTTTTTGGTCCTTTGGAACATGTAAGTCGTCCACTTCTAATATGCTATATCTGACTAACTTGTAGTTGTAGTTGATTCTTGAGTATGCCAACTCTAAGAACATCCGCAAGATGAGCTCCAAGGTCCCATTTTCTGCAATGCACAATTGCGCCAAGCACATCATTCACATTGCAGAGGCAATTGACTCCTGCATCATGCTTGTCGATGCAACTCTACACAACGTTGGTAATCACCAACATCCAGAGCAGTCAACTCTTCGAGAACCAATCATCAAACAGTTGCGTGAAACTCTCCAGTATCGGCGCTCGCTGTTTATGTCTAGTCAACTCCGACTGATCAGTCTTCAAAAGCGTATCGACAACGCCATCACGCTATCGTTCAACCTGGTCACTCAGCAAGACTCAATGGTGATGATTCAGGACTCCAATTCTATGAAGGTAATTGCAGCTATCACCATGATCTTTCTGCCGACGACTGGTGTTGCTACTGTCGTTGGCTCTCAGCTGTTTACATCTGAGATTCTGAAGGACGGTACAAGCTGGGACGTCAGACTTTCGCCATTATTCTGGACTACGTTGTGGATTTCTATTCCTCTTACTGTATTTGTAGTTCTCTTGGCTATCATCTGGCATTGGTGGGTTCACACTGAGTCTCCTACAGGAGAGGTTGTGCAGGTGGTTAAGAGGGCGGCGACCTTTAGTTCTTCCGGTACGAGAACGCCACCCAATGGCAATGCCAAATGATTTTGGCTTACAGCTGGTCACTCGGCATTTTATTTTCGTTGTTGCGTTTTTCATTGTTCTGTTCTCTGATGAAGGTATATTATCTAGCGTCAAGTCCATATGTATTTACTACGACTTGACATATACAGCTACATTGTTCTTGACCTCGTTGGTACCAAATAATAAATGTATATCCTTGGCTGACTCGCAGTCATAATGATAAGCCCAACTTGTGGGGGGAATTTAATACTCAGTGCAAATCAATATTGTATTTAGCACTTGAACACGACAGGACCAGGGATCGTGTAGGTGGTGGCTGTTCTCTCTATTAGCAAGGCTTATACTTCAGCTCAGACGGAAGAATACTCACCCTGGTAAGGGTTGTAGGTAACACCGGGGTCGGTGCTGGCATACGCTCCGGGGAAAGCAACAAGGTTTGACGGAGTTGTGCTACCGGAGCCGGAGACCTTGAGCTGATGGCAGCCAGGGTAAAACTGAGCTCCAGGATATCCTGTTGCGGCGTGAAGAGCAATGAGTTCATGGCGGACAAGGTAGTAACCAGGCTTGATACACTGAGGAATGGTGTAGTTGACACCCGAGTTACCAGACTTCATCAAAGGGGTCTGGTATGACAGCGTCAGTAATCTTATAACCTCGTATACTGAGAACTAATACTTACGGAAGCCCAGTTGCTGCTGGTTCCATCTCGCCCACCTTCCTGAATCTTGAACCAGACCTTCTGGGTACCAGGCTGCCAAGTATCACAGCCTGAGTCGGGGCAACGAGCCATGTAAGTAATGACGGGGCCAACATGAGACTCAGGCCAGAGAGTCCACTTCAGGTTGACAGTTGACCCAGCCGTAGCATCGGCATGAAGAGCAGCAGGAGAACTTCCCTTGATGCCACCAGCAGTGTAGCCGTTGCACTGCATATCGATGGAGGTGACATCCTCAACAGGTCCGTTGCCTGGAATCGGTCGCGAGATACGCTTGGGAATAGGGTTCATGTAAGGATCAGTGTTGGGATTGTAGAATTGATATGCCTGCCCATTAATAGTGCCTGATTCAACGTAGCCGTGGGCAGCAGCCAGGCCAGCAGTGGCGAGAAGTGAGTAGAGGAAGCGCATGCTGTATCTTTCAAGCTATAAGGGTATATCAAAGAGCTGTAAGGTTATGTGGAAGAGCTATAGAAGTGTATGAGGGAGCTTCAAGTTTATATAAAAGAACTATCCGAGTTCTGAGGTCTAGAAGCTTGACGATCATATCCTATCGTGAAAGACTGCCGTCTTATATAATGATGAGGACGATGTCGAATAGACACTAACTAACAAGGGCCGGTAGCATGTAGATGAAACACCTCCGAGTATTTCCACCATTCAAACAAATGTTCTGTAATTATTTAACTCTGGAGACTCTCATGATCTAAACAAAAGCCAGGGTTAATTCCCCAATTGGGGAGTGAAAGCTCGGAGCTTCAATGATCATCCCAATTAAGCATCATACCTTATTTTTACTCCGGGACCGAACTGACGGCCATTGTCTCACGTCTGGCTAAACGAGGATAGGTTAAGAACTAGTTGTACATTGTCGGAATTCTCATCATGGCCTTTCGATGGAGATGTTGAGGTCGAGATAATTGTATTTGGCATCATTCGGAGCACGTGATATCAGAATGAATTGTGGGCAATCAACGCATTGGAATACCAAACAGACAACATCACCATCGCTCAAAACCCTGCCTATAAATTCGTCCTTAAGCCTGCCAGATACTGTACCAAAATCTAATCGATCTGTTCTTAGCTGCCATGAGTTTGCCGCTGGAGGTCATGGGACTCATTGCCGAGTATACGGCTCAGCACATCAGAAATGCATCCCCATTCATCCAACCCACGAATCAAGAAGAGGCGATAGAGGCGCAAGAGCACAACCGTGACCTATTAAACCTAGTCCTTTCATGCAAGGCCGTCTACAATCATAGTCGACACCTCCTCTACACGTGTGTAATCCTGGGGAATGCTACCGATATAGTCGCCGCTCTGGCCAATATTGTCAAACATCCACAAGTCGGACCGTCTATCCGTCACATAAGGTGCTGCACGGAGCTTCACTCCGAAATAGAGCGGGATAAAGCTTTAGAATATTGGCTGTTGAACCACTCACACGATGCGGCACTACTCCAAGACACCCTCAATGCAGAAAGGTTACGACCTCCTTGGTGGAATGAACCAGATATCCCTTGGACGTGCTGGGAGGGGTTTATATACGATGACTGTACAGAGTTTGCCCTCTTGGCCCTACTGCATATGGTAACGGAGCTAGAGACGCTTTCGTTCCAACAACTTGATGCCGACCTCATTACAAACTGGGAAGAAGCGCGTGATCTGCGAGCATCTTTCTCACAAGCTCGTTCTAAATCACAACCCTTCTTGGGTTCGCTACGAAGTCTTCACTTCGGTAGTGGGGGTTTGGGTGGCATGGAGAACTTTCTTTCCAGTCAACCGCACGAAAATCTAGAAGTCCTGGTCCTCGATGGTATAGGTATCGAAGGCTTCAGCCGGTGGTCCAGATACTTTGAGTTCAAAGGTACTCATCTGAAGGAGCTTTACTTGGGAAAAAGAAAAACATCTTCCAGAGCTCTTATTGATCCTCTTCTTGCTCCAAGAGAATGGGTCAACGGCAGGTGGGTTGCTCCGGGACCAAAAGAGCTAGACACCCAGTCCGAGGTGTGTTTGGGAGGTGAAGAGGCGTGGAGACTCTCGGTCCCAGAAGCCAGGGATACTATGGATTGTCTCAAATACTTCAGAAATCTCAGGGTGTTGGATGTTGTTTTTGACAGGACGCCTGATTGGCCATCCAGGTCGTTGATTGCACTTAAGAACATTGCTTCAGGGTCCTTGGAGGTTTTTAGAGTCGAAGGATACCCTTTCAAAGTTGTTCCAGGAGACTTTGGACCATGTAACACCGAGTATGAACGTGCTTTTGTTCCAAGATTCGAAACGGTCGAGTAGGTTAGGAGTTATATTATCAAGCTAATCACTTTCTCTTCAACTAAAAGACATTGAAATCTTTCTTCTTAGCTAAGGCCATCGTGCTCCGGTTACCTTCAGAGATAACTTAGCCTGACGTATGGCAACTATCGCCATGTTGCCGTGTTTCTGTTAGATCTCCTGCTCCTTGTCTAGTTGTCTGTGAACTGGGGTTAAACGCTACACAGTCTTGTTTCCTTTTGTCTCCGTTATTAATGATATTAACTTTACTAATACCCGTAACTCGATGTCAGTCACATATGCCACACAATGAACATGCCGGGTTTTCTTCACAAAGAGCCCACAACGTTCCCACTTAGATTCCCACATCGGCGTTGTAGCAAGATCGAAATACACTCAAAGCACTCTACTCTCCCCGGGACTTGAGAAGTTCTTATAAGCAACTTTCAGCTTCCCGCCAACTTATTGCACTCCAAAGACGATAAGGTCTCCCTCCAAGATGTCTCCAGGCTTCTTAAAGCAGGAGCAAAAAGGGTCAAAAACATACAACAGCGGGGATTCGCTGGTCGTCACCGACCCAACTACTACTACTAATCCGCCCCTTATCAGCTTATTATCAGCTTATCTATGGGAGAGCGGACGGGATCCCGAGTTCTCTGATAGGTATGGTCGTATGTGAAAGATCGTGGTGTTGAGAGGTCTCAAGTGTGGAATAACAGAAGCATACAACGCCAATACCAAGTGAGGGCATTAACAAATGTGATATGGGTTTGCTAGAACTATATTGAAACATATTACAACCCTTCAAGGTTCTTCCGACTGAATGGACTCTTCAGAAATGTCTATGGTGTTGCTGGTGCTGTGTCTGACCTTGCGATACATAACTATTATATCGTTGAATCGTAGGATTTGAACTCTTCTTGGAGAGATTGAACCATGCATATTTAGGAATTTCTCTATATCTAACGCCTAATTGATATCTCTATTGGCTACTCGATGGATAGTGTCTAGGTTCATGATGATGAGCTTGGTCCTTATCGAAATGTTTGAAGAACAGTGTTGATCATCAACTGCCGAGTCACAAGTCACGAGTCACGAGGAAAGACAACAAGACAATTAAGTCAGTTCTTCCTGACTACAGTTTCTTTAAGTTCCTAGAGCAGATCCATTCGAGGTAATTGAGTGTACTCCCAGGATCGTCGGAGAAAATTATATCTTAATGCTCATTTCGAGGATTGCTTCTGACAAGGCATATTCATAGCCGTAACACTGAAGGATAAAACTGATTGAGTGTTGGTATGGGTTGACAACGTCTCTGTGACTGTATCTAAGACACAGGTAGTTTGGTAAACTCAAGAATATTGCCATACGTCTCTTCCCAGACTGGCTACGAGAACCAAGTTACAGGGCAAATGGATAAAAAATTGCAAGATACGGAAAATATAGTCGACTACCCCGCGGTTATTCAAATCAATGAGGTCTCACTTTTGCTGCGGCAGTTGTCTCGCGTCCTCCGTCCTCTACGGAATGTCTTTCAACTTTGTGCGACAAACAACGTCGCTGGTTTCAAACACAAGGCCCGACAATAACAATAATCATTGCATCACTGCAAAAATATGCCGACTCCAATGAGTTCGTAAAATTTAAGTAATAGCGTACAATGAACTTGTCAATGATGCTATACCCGCTCGATGACGGAGTTCGGCAGAGTCACACGCCTTTATGATGTGTGTATGGGTCGGACTCGATGCCAATTGCACTGTACAAAAGAAACGATCGTAAGAAAGGAGTGGGATAGTTTGCATCTTTTGAGGTAACGCGCAAGTAATAATTTTGCAACGCTCGAGCTTGTGTTCGAGTTTGTCATATGACGTTGAATCTTAGCGGTGTCACCAAGCCAAGGAGCTGTTGTATCAAGTATTCAAATATCTTGTGGCAGTGAGTGCAAGGCTCCGACTACCCTTGTAATAACATGCACAGCCTTTTGAAGCCTTTTGAATGGTTTGTACGACACCTCGAAACTTGGTGTTGAACTTATTTGCTCTCTCAGACGAGATACCCTAGATCGTTGGAAGCACTCCTCACCAGGATCTGACAGAAGCCCGAAACAGAAGCAACCCTTCTGGAAGAATGCGACGGTTACGACCAAGAGGCAGCTTTTCATTCTTTAGGCATCCAGATGTTACCAATCTGGTCCAATACCTTGAAAAGACCTCCCACCCTTGCCGAGTTGAGTGTAACCATACGTAGTATCAACTGAGATTCAAGATCACGCCACTTTCAGAGCAAGCTTTGCTGGCCCATTCCCTTGGAATAATGCGTGCACTCAAACATGTAACATAAAATTTGAGATATCAGTTTATATCTCATGCCTGATAGCTTGGCCAGCAGCTTGAATTTTGTGACACGCACGGTAGATCACCGATCTTTTGTTTGTTTGTTTGTCTCAATTGTTTTGAATTGAGTTCGAGACAAAAGATGGATTTGAGTAACCTTAAAAACCCATGCAGACTTCTAGAGAAGAGCCTATGGGCATTCAATCATCGTACTGCGTTGTGGATTCTTGTATATGGATGCATGCGATAATGCCGCGGCCTTTCCTAGAATAACTCGCTCACCAGGGCAATATGAGTGAAGCATCATAGGTCAATAATAACGGGCCTCACATCCAATGCATCCATGATTTGATGTCGACCGTCAATGTTGATCGAAACGTGCTGATCAGGATGTCTCGGATGTTGTCTTGGTGCTGTTTGTCCGTCCCACAAAGATCAGAATTTCCTTTCAGCATGGCACTTTGTTTTCAGCAGTCGTTTTTTTATGCACCTCGATCGCAGATGAGGCCCGATCAAGTCACGCAATCTTGTTCTTCTTTCTCTTTTGTCTTCTGGGTGATGTCGCTTGGCCATCGTCATGAAGCAGCGGCTAACAGTGGGTTGGACAACACACTACCTGCACGCCGAACTGCAAGCGGCAACCCAGCAAACTAGTGAAAGTACGTATTCGTTTGACGAAATAAACACCAAAATTATTGGCGATCTGGCGCGGAATATCGCAGGTTGGGGTGAGGCACGGAAGCGGGCGGGCATTAGCCAGTCGAGCGGACTGCAGATCGCCGGCAGGATAGGAGAGGGCATGAGAGGACAGCTAGGACAGCTAGGACAGCCCAGCCTAGATGAAAGCCACGAGAGGAGCAGCGGACGCTGCACAGCCCAATCCCAAACTTGACAGGTCGCCCAAGGGTCATCTCGTAACTGGTCCCGTGACGAGAACTGACAACGGCTGAGTGAGACATGGGCTTCGCGGGAGCCTTAGCTAGGCATCCGAGCGATCTATCTAGTCTGGTGAGTTTAGGCTGCTCACGAGTTACGTAGACTGGTACGTGCGAGCTTCGAATAGCACAGCAAGACAGGCCAGCCTCAACACGGCACCCTGGGCTGAATTGCCTATCCAGGAGCAAATTCGAGGAAGCCCAGCAGTTTGAGTTTCATGGCTGAAATCTCGATCTGAGTATCATCAATAGCATCTAGATTGCTAGGCAGGACTGTCGCAGTAGCTGGCACACGAACATGCAATACCCCACAACTCTGCAGCACAACAAAGATAGATAACAAGTCAGCGCAACCCCAGATTCACATTCGAATGAACAAAATTACCAACAGCAACAATTTGTCTCTCAGACCCTGCAGCGTGTGGGGGAACAGACCCCGCGTTTTTGGCAAACCAGTGGATGATGGGGGGCGGAGGGTCAAAATCCAAGCACGAATAGGAAGACAGCGATAAGAACCGACACCCAGCGAACTAAGATGGGACTGAGAGCACGAGGTATGCTCTGGGAGGGGGGGTACCAGAGTTTCGGCCCATGACCAAAACGAGTCGAGAACCACTTCAGCTGTGACAGCTCAATCCTGTTCTCGTGACTCAGTTGGGGCAAGATAAAGAAGAGGTTGCCAGTGATGTCACGGCGATCAAGGCTAGAGAAAACGGGAACCAAGGAAAAAAAGATAAACAATTTTCGGAACACTGATTAATTATACCAAGGACGTGCGGAGGGAGAACCCCGATCAGCGGTGCGAAAAACAGGAGTAAGGTGCTCTCTCCACTGAAGGAATGAACACCTGGCGATCAACAATAGACTCTTCTCTGGTCGAGCACTGAGCTCAATAGAAGGGTTGGGGTTATGTTCTTGTTACTGTGCGTCACCACTAATCTGCACCCTCCCACCATCTGAAAAACACTGGAATTCAATCGCGGGGAGTAGACTGGCCAGGCTCAAAAGGGGAGAGCTGACCCATCAGCACCAAAGGCATGGCGTCACTCAAGAAAGCGAATCAATGTCTTGCACAAATGGTCGTCATTCGTGCATCCAAGACCCTGCAGACAATGACAGCAGGAGGGCTTTGAGGCCCCCTGACTTTTGTTTCTTGTACAGCGTGATGTTCATCCCACAAAAAGTCAACCGCAAGAATGCCGTTTTGTACACGTGCTCACAACAATGCAACAAACGAAAAGTTTCAGGAATGGCTGGTTCCGGGAGGTGCTTACAACAAGCTGGGCTTGATTGATAGTGCAACCGCCGGACGCGGATGGAAATCACGCGGGGAAACAAGAAATGGGAAAGTATAGATAAGAGATTCCCGCCCCGAGGCTCCGGTGGTGCTTTTCGGGCGAGGCCCGGAGTAGCCGCTGAAAGACCTCCGGTTCGGCCCTCTCTTCTCTCCACTGACTCGTGGATCGCCACGAAGGGCTCTCCAAGTGCCGGACAAGTAAGTCGTAGTATCAGAAGTCGTGGCGATGATCAGAGTGAAACCGTATAGACAGTATATCGTGCCGTCCGCAATACCGACCATTCCGATCAGACAGAGCACGATAGATTGCTATCGCAGTTCTCACTGGTGGCTGGATGCTCGGTGAGGTGTCTTATCAGCTCGGGCACGCGATAAAGTTCCGAAACGTGACCCCCAACTTGCACTAGGAATCATCAAGTACCTGCCACCTTTAGAGGGAATCGTAGGCAGCTAGATTCAAATAGTCTTCGTATCCCGCCCATCAGTTGTGCCCCAGATACTGGCACGTATCTATCATATCATAGGCGGTTAAAGTTGCTGGGTTCTGAGTGGAACAAATCCAAACGGCTCGTTATCTATTGCGCCAGCTGGCTCCTCTCTATTTGTCCTGTCCTTTCAAAAGGTCTGGTCAGTCCACTGTCACATTGATGAATTGTGCAGCTCATCAAATCCCTTTGAGGTCCTTGCATGCGATATTGCTCGACTGCACAACCAGCCTGACCAATTCTCACCCATTTTCCTTCCGTGTGGCCGATAAACGCGTGAGCGAGGCTTTGACACGGTTACTGACTGCTACAAGGGCTGAGCTCTTCGTTGGCGCTTCCAGCGGACCTTGGACCCCGAAACACAAGCTTCCTTGTGACTCGCCAGTTTGACCAATATTTGTGGTTTGGCTTTTAAACTGTCGAGCTCAATCTCAGACAAGTGCTTGGCACGCTGTCCTGCCCAAGGTCCCGTTATTCAATCCTAACACGCCCCTCCCATGGCCTCGTGGCCATACGTTGGTTTTGAATAAATACTTCCATTGTTGTCGTTATCACTCACGAGAGGACGAAAAGGACCATATCTTGTGTGAACAACAACTTTGAGTTTCTCGTGCCTGGACGGCAGTTCTGTGTTATTGAAACAATATTGGAAGCCGATATGGACAGCAAGCAAGCTTCTCCGCGGCCCTAAGATCAGCAACCTTGTCTAATCTGATTTGTCAATAACAGACCCCTGCGGCATCTGGATGAAGACACACGAGCATTACACGACAGCAACGAAACCCTTTCAGCGCTGCAAGGCACGACACGACCCGTTGTCCGCGTTAGCATAGTCCAAACGGCTCGTTCTTTCAACAAACTTCGATTCGAGGAGCCACTTGGCCTTCAAAGACGTGATTCGTTCTTCACCTGAGCTCTAGGGCTCTAACGAATTCGCAAGCGTCACACTTGATCGACGAACCAATCCTGAGCTTCGTGTTTACGTTACTGAAACTGCTCGTTACTGTGCACACAGTTCGCTGGGGTCCTGGGGACAAGACGGACACGCGGTCATCCCCGGACTGGTCTTCCTTGCTTTGCTTTGCTTCACTTCTGGCGCTCCGGTTTCGCGGCGGATCTCATATCCGGCACTGGCTGGGCCTGAATCGAAGCTTGTTGAGCCTAGGCAGGGTTACACAGCTGATCCGAGAAAAAGGGTCCTGTAGGGAGGAAACATCATTAAAAGTCAGGGCAATCAAGATCAGGGGGCTGATCGACGAACGAGGGAGGGCCTCAATTGGAGAAAAAGAAAAAAATAATAATAAGTGAGGTGAGACCTGTGACAAAGCAATTCAGCCAAGCAGACAAAAAAAGAGGTTCGGGAAACCTTTCAAATCTGCCCGGTCCGCAAAAAGCTGAGGCGTGCAAGTCGACTGCCGCTGCATCAAAGGCCCACAGGGCAGTTTGAAAGAGGTGAGGACCTTCTGGCTCCTGCCAAAACCCCTAGAGAGCCAGCGACAAGACCCACTCCGCTCCGCTATTGCCAGATTGATTGCAGCGCCTGCCCGCCTGTGCGCCTGCCACTGTCCACTCCTGCCAACACACCAAACCCCCCCTGGGTCCTAGCCCCGAAGGCAGGATCAAAGGTACCGACCCCAAGTCTCACCCTGTCGTGTCGCACTTGCCCTGTCTTGGATCCCGGAATTCGGACTGGGGGGTCGCCACTACAGTCAGGATGATGACTCCACGCTCTTTCATGCTGGCGCAGCGTGAGAGGGAGAGCCACCATCAGCGCCCTCCTTCCCCTTGTACTACCGGTGCTAGTCATCATAATACTTTGTCTATTCCGACTCCCTCTTTATCTCCTGCCTTCACTCCCATTCCCACACGTTTATTCTCCTCCTCACCCTCACCTTTATCTCCTTCTATTCTCTTAGATACTTCCTCTCCTCATCACCAAATATCAACACCAACCAACAATTTACATTATCCATATCAGCCATCACCAACATACAACTCCAAGTTGGCGACTTCAACAGCAGCGACCTCGAAGTCGACCACATTCTCACTTCCGCGCTGGTCGCCAAAGTATGACGATAGCAACAAGCATATTACAGTCACAATATCTCCAGCTCAACCGAACTCCAATGCAACAATGGTTAAACGCAAGGATTGGCGGGAGACCTCAAGTCTTGCCCCTTCGAGCCCACCAAAAACAACAGTTAGTCTGACGATGAGATCAACGACACCTACAAGTCCGGTCAAGATTCCTACCACCAACAACCGATATGGCGCCCATCCTCAAAAGCGTCACTCATCACAGAGGAAGCGAAGCAGTGACTCGCGATCTTGGGATAAACTTTCACCGTCTCTCGTTGCACTCTTAGCCGTTACAGATATTCCTCGACATAAGCAGCTTCAAAGGCGCCGCCGCCGTTCCGAGAAGTCCCTGACTGTGCAGGAGGTTATCGACTGTCAGCATGCTTCGGAAAAAGATCTGAGCTGGACATTCGGTAGCCCTCTGGACATGCTTCTATCCCCACCTCAGGAAGTTGCCGATGATGATGATAGTGTGAGCGATTGCAACATCGGTTCCAGTATGTCAACAAGAACTTATTCAATCGATTCCATCCCATCTCTGGACGAGTCATTCTCTAGCGAGTGTCTGTCATCTCTCGGAAGCCCAAGGACACCTAGTCCATGCTCTCGCAGGACTAACTTGACGCCTATGCGAAAGTCGCTGGAGCCTGTTATCTCTCCACCCGGTTCCGTTGACGAACATCCACTGGCTCGAGATGATGTTGACGTCGACGAGCTGGACTTCAGCACTCTCAACCAGCCTGAGGAGGCTCTGCCCAAGTCTCAGTTCCTGGAGCCTTTCAAGCCCTTGAGGTCTGTCTTCAAGTCAAATCTCACGGCTTCACTCCGAGCCCTTCGATCAGCGGCCCGATCTTTCTCGGTTCTAAATCTCCCTTCTATCCCACCGGATGATTACTTAACTCGTTCTATTCTCACCATCGATCCCAATGTTCCCTATGCTGATGAGCGTCGGCCACCCGTTTCCGAGGAAATGCCTTCCGCAGCCGTTCGCCGCTATCTCAACCCTACTACCAACGCAAGAATCGAACCGCCAACCAAGACCGTTTTTGCCGGGACTTTTGCTGCATCGATTCAGATGCGAACTTACAAGATCCAGCGCTCCCGAACAGCTCCGGGCTCTACCCGAAACTCTTATCCATCAACATCGCTGCAGTCGCAGCCAGCCCCTGTCCCACAGCAGCCACAGCCGCAGGTCCCCACTCAATCGGTCCCAGGCATGCGACAGCGGGAAATGCGTGAGAACTCCGACTTCATCCGTGTCGCTGTCATGGAAATGGCGATGCGCAAGCGCGGGAAGCTCGACGACCAGCGACCGGGCCGCGCTCGTTTCGCACTTCCTCCACGACAAACCTCAACGAAGCCCTACGAGATGGGACCAAACGGTGTTCCGGCTCGCTGGATTCCTATCACAGCCTAGGCTTGCATCGCTGTGCCGTATCCAGAATCGACACCACAAATCAAAAGGCTTGGATTTCTCGATTTACTACATGCAACACGTCATGTACCTGGCCATGGTTTCTTTGCATTGCGACGAGGCCGGTTCAGGCAGGACAATCCACGGAAGTGCAGCCGATTTGGGACCCACTTCGTGTACTCATTATGGAGTTTCTGACGTTTAACCATGCCATTGGATGCGATGATGCAAATTTTTTGCCCCCCATCTCAATGGAAGGGTTTTAGAAGCATGCCCACGAGCGATGGTCCCACCACCCGACGATAGGCCCCAGAGAAAGTGCAACACGACTTTTGACGGAACCAGAGCAAAGCGATTGACCTGGTTCTGACTCGGGAAAACCGGGTCGAAATTAGCAACAGTTAAGGGGATTGGCCACCGAACACGAACCCGAAACAGTTTGGGCCTCGGCACTCATGGTCAGTTCACCATGAGGGCATCGGCCAAACACACCCTGTCAACCAATCACAATTTCCATTAGACATGGGAATATTTCATCATTCTAGAAAGCGAGTGGCATTTTCAGGAGTTTGCCGTTATTACACGTTATTTTACTCACTTATTCCCCTTTTTATCACCGCGAGGTGGAGAAAAAGCGCACAATCACCGGATTGCTAGGAACTTATTTGTTTCTTATACATTGACCAAAAATTCTCATATTTCTTTTTTTTTCAAACAGGCCCTTTCGGCATTTGAACCCCGCCGAAGCGGGATCGGATGCAACTGAACAAAATCCCGCTCATGGCCGGGCTTATGGAGAGCCTTGGGGCGCGGTCGGAGAAGACTCGGACAGAGAGGGAGTCATTGCATTTGTTGAGAGGAGTTGGCATTTGGGAACGCAGGAACAGAGCATCGAGTCCGGCGAATTGGGAGATCATATTTTCTTTTCTTAAGTAGGACTGTCACCGGTACATACATATCACATTCACAAAGCAATCGTCTTTTGAGACGATGAGAGGCATAGGCGCAAGCGGCATGGCACGTCAAGGAAGACAATGAGCGGTGTATTTACTTGGATATCCATTTGTTAACATTTACATATTTTGATCAAGATATTGCTATTATTTTTCGTGTTCCACAGCCCACTGCGAATATCCTCTTACATTGGACCCTTCGGCTATTTCTAGCCCGACTTTATTTTCTTGGTAACCATTCAATTCGTGGACCTCATTACCTTCGCCAAAAGCGGCAAAGTGACATTTGGGCTGGGTAATGCACGAATGCCCAACCAACCACCTCACCAAAAAAAAATTATCGCGCTGGACGGACTACCTGGCCTACCTGCACGTTGGCGCTGTTGTCTCAGTCACCGATTGTTGAGATTGCGTGGCCAACGATCACTGGACCTACGACAAGGCCTTGCTGGCAATCTCGGCTATCAAGTTTACTTCACTCCATCAGTCTATGTGCTCGGTTATGGACCTTCTCTTTATGCTTCTCATCCGGGCAAAACTGGAGCGATGATGCCAACAACAGTGACAGGAGTTCTTGAGATGTGGGACAAAGAACAAAAGAACTTCTAGAAGACCCTTTCCTTCTTGTTGTGGGGGTAAAAGCCGCGACATTGGATTGAGTCAGACGCTAGTCAGGGGTTGGTAAAGGGCAGGGCTATAAGCGTTTTAATTGTCGATGTTTTGACCACGGGAAAAATCGACAACTCCCCGCTTGATGAGATAAGGGAAATAACGCCAAAAGGGCAAGATTTTCAACAGGGTTCTCTTTGCTGCACTGTACTTTGTTGTGCAGTAGCTGGCTCCATAATGCCCTCAGGGCCCCGAGGGGCGTGTAGCGGAGACAAATCTCCTATGCCCAGGAGGGAAAATTGTTCTAGACCGCTTATTACAACATGTTGTTTACTATCTCGTGACTCCAGAGCATATGAGGCCATTTAACCAGGCGGTGTATTAATTCCTATTCTGTGGGGAGGCTTCTGTTTATCATTCGGATATGTCTACCGAGCTGACCGCGATAGGGCATGGTGAGCCCTGATGACGATGGGCAGGGTCAGTTCATCCAAGACCACGAGAGGCCAACATGTTAACCTGCCTATGTTGGACACATGTACTAGTCTACGAGTATAGGGAGTATCCTGGATATGAAGAAGCGACCATGTGTTCTTTTGTAGGATGCTTGGCATGATAGTCGGGGGACTAGCCACGACGAGAAGGAGGCAAGACTCTCTGTAACAAGGGCAAAAGGTCCTACGATAAACGTCCTCACATAAGTGCCTAAAGATACGAAATACCCCGACAATGGTTTCTTTTCTATGGGGGAGTTATAGGCAGGTGCATGATAGTGATATTCGCATGTGCGCAGCATGTGAGTGCGATTTTGGCACTTGGCCCTCATCTGATATCACGGTGCATGGGATCTGATGTGGGTGCAGTACCATAAGAAATATTCTTACGAATGATTCGTTCATTCGAACGAGTATATTTAGTGCATGGTCAGGGCCAAAGTCGTGCCGAGGCGATGAGATGGAAGACGGTGAACCGAAAGCTAGTAGCTACAATAACAACTGCTGATGCTAACTGTATGGAGTATCTCAAAAGGCCGAAGGAGCCATAATCCGGGATAAATGATTCCTCAAGTTATGATATGAAACTGCAGTCAAATCAGAAGCATTACTCCATGTAGCAGTTGTAGTCCAAGTTGTTGCATGCCTGGAGAAACACACATCGAGATCATCGTATCCACTCATACCTCAAGAGACATCAAAGAAGCACCATAGAGGTGAGGACCATTTCTACAGAGCTGGGGATCGTAATAAGCTGAGCTCAATATGACTTGTGTCGATTCAGCTTTGTATATTGCGAGTGGTTGGCGTATGATCCGACATAATGAACACTTAGAGTTCAATTCTTGTTGATTAAACTTGATACCGTTCTAGTAAGAGTTCCTAGGAAAGTCGTTCATTAATAATACGCCGACCATTTGGTGACATCTACGTTGAGTTGGGGGACTCCACGTAAGCTTTGTTTAACCACGGTCTATGGGCAAGTTCTGTTCATATTGAAAGACACACTGTCATATAAACCAAACTATCCATAAACAAATACTGATACTGGGGGTTAGAATTGGGCTATTGTCTTGAAACCAGCCTGATGGTGCTTCAGAACCTGACGGGGCCATACTCGTCAAACCTGAATCTAAATAAATCGTGATATTTTGAAAATTGAGTCAATTTGGTTGTATATCCCGTTTATTGTAGAGTCTCATGAGGGCGAGTATATGCCCCAAATCATAGGGATCTTTCGTTCTGTAGTGATCACATTAGGATCATATCATCACCAGCATGGGTGTTACATGTTGTCAATATAACTAAGGAAAGACCCGAGTGCGTAATTAATAATACAAGTAGAACGAAGGAATTCGAAATCCGGGAGAGCGACTAGTAACAGGTAATGAACGCGTGACATATGTGCCCAAGATCATGGTTTACATATTGATTACGTGCCATGACTTTGTGCAACAGGATTTGAAGTCTGTGTCATGTCATTAACGAACAATGAGGGACGATTATTGCTACAATAAGCTGTCTGTTGGGATCAAGGTAACTTTACGCAGTTCCTTATTTGAGAGGAATGACCGAGTCTCTCAGGAATGAGGTTCAAGCCCTGACTAACGACGATCAGTAGAGAGATGGTCTATATAATCACACCGCACACTGCCAAGAGAAGTTGATGCCATGACTTGGTGGTAGTCTGTGAATTAAGATGACGGCGCACTGTCGTATGCTTGCCCCGTCAAATATCCAAGCCCCTGAGACGGGCTGTTCTCAGCAAGCATACCCGGTCAGGGGGAGCAACGAATGACTGCAACATATGCTAAGAAGACATTATCAGTAGCCTTGAAAGTCTGGTAACGGCAATAGAAATGGTGTTCTTCCTTCGAGTTGTGTCTCAAAACGAGGTAGCCGCATGCAATACGTTACGATCATTTGACTGAACAATCACGTAATGGAACCGTGGTGAACGCCAAATGAACATCATTAAATCATTATTATGAATATGCTAACCAGCCGTGCCAGTTTGTCAGACGCTCCGCCCTCGTCATGGACAGATATGCACTATCCTCAAGCCTATCCTGAAGTTCCTTGAACTTTGGCGTGGGTGCTTTTCTCTCAAACAAGATATCCAATTCGAGGAATGTCAAGTTCCTCGTCTCGGGTAATCTGATGTAACACCATATCAGACAGAAAAAGCTCGTTCCTGCGTAGAGGAAACATGATGCGCCGCCAATGTTCCAAGCAGATGGGTTGAGCATCTTGGGCATGATGATGTTGTTGAATATTAAACAGAGGTTATATGTAACTCGTGCGAGAGCAACAGTTTTGACTCGCAGTCGGGTAGAAGGTATTTCGGCAACCACGATATAACAAACGGGGCCGATGGTCATGTCGTAAATAAAAGTCATGGCGATGATCAAACCGCCCAAGGTCCAGTTCGCACCGGTGCGATCGCTCAGCACCACCCATACTACGCCGCCAGCGGTCAACAAGCAGATGGGGGCGAGCAATCCATATATATATAGTTTCCGACGACCCACGAAGGGGAGTAGGATCCAGGCAATGATACCGCCGATGATGCCGACGCCGTAGCAGGCGGTTGAGAGGTTGAAGGATATGGAGGCACTGAAACCAGCCTGTTCGAAGAAATAAGGTGCATAAGATGTGAGTGACCAGCCGCTGAATGCTTGGCAGACCCAGGCGATACATGAAATCTCTGTTCGTCGGCGATTGACTCCTTTGAAGAGATCTCGATAGCTGGCTCCTCCGTAGTTGGAATCCTTTTCCATCTTGTTGGTGTGTTTCATTAGTGAGATAGTATCCTCTATATCGGTACTATTCTTATTAGTAAGACGAGTCAGAGATCTTCTTGCCTCGTCCGTTCGTTCATGGCGTATAAGCCACCCTGTTTGCCATGTTAGTTGCATTGTGTTTAGGAGGGCGAGTTCTCTTACAAGGGCTGTCGGGCGCGAACCACACGCCGAACAACAACGGTATCGCCCACGCCCATTGAAGTGCAAAGGGAAGTCGATAAGACCATTGAGAGGTTTCATGAACGAGAGACCGGAGGATCCCGGTGCCGATAACTTGTCCGACCAGCCAGCACATGTTGATGCTGCTAAGGACAAACGGTCGCAAAGCATTTGGGACGACTTCAGCTGAGTAAGTTGCGGCAAGAATTTCAATGACACCCCAGGACAGCCCTAAGTATACGGTCAGTATTTTCCCTATAAATGTCGGGTTGAAAACATACCAGACAGAGCTTGTGACGTTAATAGAACGCCGATACTGTCGGCAAAGAATGCAGGAAACACAGCGATACACATCCAAAACAAACTGGCAAGCATCATCTTTCGGTATCCAATAAGATCTGTGATGTAACCGTGTGCCAAAAGTCCGATGATTTCACATGCAATTGCGGCGTTCTGCAGGCCCATCTGCCATGACGGCGAGATCTCGTACATCTGATCTTCAGCTGGTGTGTCCTTTGGTAGAATTGGCTCTCCATATTTCTCCCTGAATGCAGGAAAGGCAAAGAGACCAGTTACAAGTGACTTGTCATAAGCTCTGCGAATGTTTGGTTAGCTGTACGTCTGACATGATATGATTTTAGAACCTACTCCATGACCACAGTCAGGAAGAGCAATAATGACCACCCGACTGCCTTTGGGTACTGCCGACAGCATTGAAAGAATGTAGCTTCTTTTTCTTCTGCGAAGCCGCGATAGACTCGCCTCGTTGTTGAATCAGAGGCATGAGAATGCGGTAGCCATAGCGAATTGGCGAGGTCGTTTGGTAGAGATTCCAGCTCAGGCTCGCTGCTCCTGGGCGAACCTGTCGCGAACTCTGGTAATTCTGGCAGAGGAATGGGGCGTGCATCAGTGGGGATGGGGATAGCTTCGCTGGAAGGGCCCATCTTTGAGTTCGTTCTGATGGATGGTGTTGAATTCCACCAGTGCAGTCTTATGTCGAATTACGCGGTTTTCCAAGGTCGTAAGCGAGTGAGTGAGACCATGGCTGAGATTTAGACTGTCTCTCTCTTTTGATGTCTGGGATTGTTATTGACGATTCCCCAGATATTTCATGGTTGTAGTTTTGTTATGTTGATGGAGGGAGTTTCAGTCTCCAGATCCATCCAAGAGAGAGAGAGAGAATTCAAAGTTGGAACGAACATTGCCTGCCATTGCATTGTGGGGGCAGGCAGATCGATTGGTCAATGGCGATCGATGCAGAAAAGAATCAGCTAGTTAGTTAGAGGCGAAGATGAGAGAGAGCTAATAAACCTGGTGACCAACACGTCACTTTTGTGCTTGGGGTTCCTGTTCGGGCCGTGGGCCACGGAGTTTGGTGGATATTCAATGGTAATAGTTTGTATAGACCACTGGGGTTGGGGGGTTGAATAATTGCCCATGGGGGACGGTTTAGAGTCTTTTTTTACTGCAGAGGCCCTGTAAACAGGTACGCGATCATACCCAGCCAATGAGAGCTGAAGGTTACATTCTCCCATTCAAAGATAGTAGCCATGATAAACCCTTCTTTGCAGGTATAGTACTTTACCCTTCAACTCAGTAAATCACTTGATCAATTACCTACCCAGGCTCCCCCATCTTATGATTCTCAACCAGGTTCAAGTAAGCTCAAATGTGGAACTGTAAAGAATTTCAACCCACCAACATTCGCGCAAAATCTGGAGTCGGTCCGATCCCCTTACTCTACCTCGGTCTGGGTTCCCCAATAAATATCTGTCTGTATGTAACTATCTAATAAAAAGTCTGGCGTGACGGCGGCAACGTTGCCTCTAATAAGAGACGAGTTTCAATCGTACAGTCAGCTCGTGTATGGTCTAATAGTCGTAGTTCTGAGTAATGTATGTGCTTCTATGATGCAACCCACAATGCGTTGATCATCATTATTAGCCTGTAACAGCTGCCATATTCTTTCTTCTTCTTTTGTTGATGTGAGTGGTTTCCATTTGGGTTTGGCTTGGTTTAAGCTTATCAACCACGTTTTGTAGCAATTGACTGCAGCCCGCTATCGCCGATCATCCACCGTTGATGAACTATGCTTCTAGGATCTACTACGCGAAGTGACATTAATCGACGTTTTGTATATGGCTTCAAAACATTTGTTATCATTGCCAAGAGTGATTTGGCAAATGGAACTCATTCACAGCTTGTTTCCTTTGCGCCTCAGGCCGGCTGTAGGCGGGGTCACGTGCCAAGCTGTTGAATTCTCATCAACAGGGCACTCAACACCAAGCAGTCTTTGTCCCGGGCTTCAACGAATCACAGCTCATCAACATTTAGCGGAAAAGTAACGCGGCACTCGAGGACATACTCATGTTCGAGGTCTACGTGAGGCCGCGGGCCCTGCCGACCAGGCTATGGGGTGCTCAGAATAATACGATAAGGAGCTATTCAATGAGACCATCATCAAAACCATTACAACCAAAGCCGTCATCTGAAGCGAAACCACTACAACCCACAAGATTCACGTTTGTCCCAGTGTCAGAGTGGGCACCAGAGAGAGCCCCGTTACATGAGTCACAGAAAAACAAGACAGGAAGATCACCAAGGGAAAAACAGACTCCCAAAAGACCACAAATATCAAAACCGGAAGATGAACCAGAACCAGAACCAGGATCAGAGAGAAAAACACAGGAACCAACAGAAATTAACCTACAGCAGGACAAGCCAGAGTTTGATAAACGGTATTTGATTGCAAACTTGAAAGAGGAAGAAGCCAAGTTCAGGGCCACACGAGCCAGCATGACTCGGGCAGAAAGAAAGAAGGCATGGAACGACCTGGCGGGATTCTCACTGGAAACACCTTATTCAAGAAAGCTGTACGGCAAACCTCAGGATTTCAGGTTGGCCAGGAGGCTCAGAGCAACTGAGCTGATTCGGATGGTATTCGGCTATCAGCTCACTGCACGCTTAAAAAAAGAGATGGAATCCAGGGTACCGAACCGGCTTCGAGGCAGCAATATGAGAGATGTCAGACTCATATGTGTCGACACTGACAAGGCCAAGAAAATGCCCGGAGAACCAAGCAAGACCGAGTCGTTCCATCTCGGTGTGGCTATTCTGGACACCAGGGATCTCCGAGACGTCATCCGACATGGCTTCAAACTTGATAATCCATCAGATCTCATTCGAACATATCAGTTTGTCGTCCAAGACAGCGTGCCCAAAGTGGACCATTTCTGTTTCGGCGACACAGAGGCCATATCTGTAGGCGACTTGAGGCGCAGATTTGTTGAGTGGCAGGGAGGAAGAGACGTGATCGGCGTTGCATACTCGGCTCACAGCGACCTGGCCATCTTGAAAGAGTTCAACATCATCCTGAGCACAATCTTCTGGATCGATCTGGCCCTAGCACAATACATTCCATTTCAAGAAGCAACTGCACCATCGCTGGCGGTTGTGATGAACAGGCTGAGGATCCGCTACGCAGGCAAGCTGCACGAACCGGGGAACGACGCGCATTTCACCATGAGGACTCTCCTTGGACTCGCAGTTCTGGATTTCTGGCGCGAGTGGACTTATTGGGAAGATGGGCTCAGTGCTATCCCAAGCTGGTACGGCCTAGCTACAAAGATAATTAGGGCTGAGACCCCAAGACCAGAACGACATTTCTCTATGGATTGAAAGATGGAAGTTATCCTTGCAGCTCGATATGCCTGCTTTGGTTATCATAGTTCGAAAAGGCAGGATCTGATGATCACCAATACCGGTGAAGATGATGCTGCTACTACGCTGGTTATGACTGCACATCAAGATCGGTTATTATAGACAGGTCTCACCAGGTGCGCCCACACAAGACTCGCCGAAAAACTCACGAAGGAACGGGGGAACGAAGATCAATAAAGCGGTGGAAGGTACATGCGTTGTTCGAGATGAGGACCGCGATTGCAACTTAAGCGTTATCCCTCATCATCATCATCGCTAATAAGAGGCAGGTAACGCTGGCTGACGTGTATAATAACAAGGACGTCTCCCGGGGAAGATCATCCCCCAAGACTAGGTGGGAGATGATCTGACGAGACCCAAAATATGGCAAACTCAATTCTGAGCAAAACACCAGCGCAACTGTCAACTGCAAATCACATGCCGTGTATTACAGGTCCACAGAGACACACGGAAATCAGGCTTCCAAGTTCCAAGTTGGTTCCTCATCGTCGGGACTGGGCGTCGCATTTTCGTCCTTGTTCGATGTTATCTGGGGTATGGCACCACTGAGCTGGTTCAGCAGGTTTGCCACTGACAGGAGACAAGGCCAGGCTGAGCCAAAAACCGTCACCTTGTGTTGGCTGCTGGTGGTGTTCGGTGGACCCCGCCTCGACATGGTCAGATGTTCAGAGCCTGAAGAGGGAGCATGAGGCCAGGGGTTGATAAGAGGTCGACAGTTGCTGAAGGCTTCATTCCGGCAAGAGCCGAATTGCATAGACATGTTGGCATAGCATTCATATCCAGTGTCTGAATTGTATAATCTGAGATGATTTTACAATACTATTATGTATAGTACAGAGCAGTAAGTCGCAGTCAATGCAAGGCTATTGTTAGTGCTCCACATAAACAAATAAAACATCAACAAACCACAAAATCATTACCCCCAAATATAAATAATAATAGAATACATATTATTATTATTATTATCATGATGGAAAATACGTTTCATAATGATCGTATCCTCTCCATTCCCCAAGTTTCTACATCTGGAATGCCCTGGTTCCCCGGAATCGCCCGAATAGGTCAGACAGCCCAGGGGCCAGCACCTACAATCACACCACCATCGACCGACTCTCAATAGGCACTTGAGAATCCTACGGCTCATGATCAACAGCGTAAAAAAAGTTGACAACAATGTAAATTAGTATAAGAGACTTGGTCCAACTCGTCAAAATGGAGTGATTTCTCATCGTCATCGCCTTCATCAATACAATCCAGTCAAGTCCTGTCTTCTAAACTCGCCATCATCTTCAAAAGTGTCTATACCTTCACTTATACCCACTTACACAATGGCCGCCATCGCTAGACCTGCTCTCGTCAAGCCTGCCGCTTACCCCAAGTAAGTCCCCATATACTCCATGTCTCCACCAATATTCGATCCTAACAATTTATTATAGGGCTCTCCCCGTTGTCGTTGCCGTCGGCAGCTTCGCTCTCATCGCTAGCTACGTGACCTCCCAACTGGCCACCACATCAGCCAAGTTCGATCGCTCCTTTGCAAAGTACAACACTCCCGAGAGTGAAGCAAACCGAGCAAAGACCTTTGACGGTGCCATCGAGAACCCCAGGACAAGTCTGTTCAACATCCTCGGTCGACGACAGTAGATGGATGGGTCAATTGTCTACAAAACTTCATCATAAAGGATCCTAGAGATCAACTTCTGCATACGCATATACAATTTCTTCACGTTGAGCGTTCTTTATTACGTCTACAACACCGCCTGGTTACAAGTGGCGCAGAGACGGACACAGCATTTGGTGGTTGGATAATCTGGAGGGGGCCTATTACCATGGAAGTCATATACTTTGAACAATGAATAAACAGTTAAAAACTTGACACAAAATGCACTAGTTATAGCAAATGAACACGATATATCAATTCTTTTGTATTACATATAAAAATTCCGCCAGCCAGTCTCTTGCTGAGGTTGCCCTCGTTTCCATAAAGACTGATCTAGGGCCCATCCCTATCCTGTTCCTAGAACAACACTTATTCCATCCAATTCGCTCACTATGCTATGATATATGTTCTCCATATTCCTCCTTCATGTTGGACATCAAATATGCAAAAGAACGGAAAATGCCAGCGCTAGTCCTACCCAATACGCCTTTTTTGCCTAATTTCTATATACTGCACCACCCATGTCACTGCCACTAACAAGCGACTTGACTCTCCCTATTTTTACCCTACCCCGTTTTCATCCTGCCGGGAGTCCAGCTGAGTCGTGACCCCGTGTGGCTTGAAGACCGCCTAGATCTGCTTTTAGGTCCTGCGGGCGTCAACTGGTCGTCGACGGCCTCCGAATCATCCTCTTGCTGTGACGGGCTACTGCTCTCTCTGTTGCCAATACGGGATGTGAGAGCGCTGAGCTTGTCTTTGAGATTGCTTGCGCCGTTCTTCCTTCGTACCCCAGAATCGTGATTGCTCATGCTCGAAGCAGGTCGTTCGATGCCCGTCGGAATTCTTCTAAATCCGGGCCTGTGCTGTTGGGCGACAGGCACGGGAATGCTGCTGTGAGTGCTGGCGCTGTTTACACTGCTAGCATGGGAATTGCTTGGCGTGATTCCAAATGTCTGGCCCTGCTGGCCATACATGCTGTTGCTCATGCTGTGTATGCTGCTCTGTGGACTTGCGGTAGCTGGCCGCAAAAGCTCCATTCCGTGATGATGCCTGTCGTTACGATTATGATCATCTATAGGGGTTGGCGGCGTCATCATCAGGAAAGCGGGCACATTAGGGCCATGGGGAACTTGCGGACCATGACCTGTGCCACCATTACGATGCGATCTTCGGCTCTTGACACTCGAGCTTCGACTGCGTCGTCGCATAGTAGATCCTGGTCGAACACTACTGTGTGTGCTTCCGGCCCGAATACTTCTAGGAGGTGATCGGGAGAAGTCCACGGGAGATGAGCCATATAGGCTGGAGTCATCACTGTCGTTCAGACTGCCCGGGTAGTGTTGAGAGCCACCCGAAGAGGACGGTGCAATGAGGACTGAGCTATTGGCCAGCACCCGTAACTTGTCTCGCTGTTCGGCATTGGGTCGATGTTTTGAAAATTTGTTCCCAATAAGTGCACCTGTGTGCGAGATCAAGGCCTTCATAACCGCTTTCTTAAGAGCCAGGGCTAGATCCAGATTGGACCATGTCTTATTCTCCCACTGAATGTTGGGCATTCTGAAGACAAAGTCGTGTACATCCTCGATGTTGCGATTGTCTTTGCCACGATAGCTCAGGCAAAGTACCACAGAAGGCATTTTGATGGACGAGAATGTCATGTACTGGCTGGCACGGGTCATCATCTTGGTAAGGTCGTCTGACTGCTGCTTTTCATTGTGGTGTCTCTTTCCCAATCCAAAGCGTGACTTCTTATCGCCATCCCTTGACTCGCGACCTTCCCTGGAAGAAAGACCTGTGGGAGCACGTACAAGACCAACTCTTGGGCCCATGTTAGATCGGAGAGACTCATGGGATGCCTTCTTAAGCATAGTCTTGGAAGTTCCAGGAGTGCGGAAGAGGCGGAAAGAATGGCCTTCATTGCCCGTACTGACGCTCAAGGCCTTGCCAGAGGGCGCTTCAGTTTTGGTGTTGGATGTCAAAGTAGGTCTAAGTCGAAGCTCAAGAGAATTCGAGCCTGCTGAGAAAGACGACGAGGATGATTGTCGTGTGTACGAAGGTGTCAGGCCGTTGCCATCTTCATAATCCTCGTCCTCCTCTCCATCAGCCGTGACCTGCTTCAGCATGAACGGGGAGTCGTTCTTGGCGCCAGCCGACTTTTCTCCATTGATACCAGGGAAAATATACTCAAAAAGTCGCTTACCAACTTCTCGCTCTAATTGTACCTTGATGGGGAACAAATTGACTTCGAAGCGGTCCATCACTGGAATGCCTGCTATAGCCTCCAACATGTACCAATACACTCGGATCATCTCCTTGTGTTCACCTTCCTGGGTATGCGGCTTCTCAGGATCGATGTATGGTGCGATCATCTCAGGGTATGTGGCATCCGGTAACAGGTTGAGGCCAAGGACCTTACCAACACGAATGAGGTTTACATGAGAACCATCGGAATTGTCAGTACGGTCGTACTCAAGATCCTTGAGTTGCAGCTCCACCAAAGGTTCATTCGAATCTTGCATGAGATGCCAAACAATGTCTCGAATGGTAATGTTCCACTTGAGAAGACCAGTACTGTCGTCCGAATTAACATCATACTTCCTCTGTGAAGAGGTAATGGCCTTCATCATGAAGAACAATTCGTCCTCACAAGCTGCCAGATCCTTCTCAAGGTGCATTCGGTCCTGCCAGCCCTTCTTATCGAGATGTTTTGCATAGATTTGGAAATGGTCCTTGATCTCTTCCATCTGCCTGATACGTTGCTGCAGCTTCTGAACCATAGCCGGAGCACCACTTAAGTCGCTGAAGTCCGAGGCGAGGATGATCTTTTCCAAGCGCTCACTGCGGGTCTTCTCCATGGGTTCGTTGTACATGAGGAGATCAAGTACAATGACATACAGTGCATAGTACTGCGATGAGTTGCAGAGAGCTCTCGCGGTCGGGAACTCGACCCAAAGATTGTCCATGCGGTTCTCCATATTGACTTGAGAAGCGTTTTCGTTTCCGTCCGTATTCACCTCGTCGTTGTACTTCAGGCGCAAGGTATTAAACTTATCATACCGAACCATGGCCGAAGTCTTCTGGACGACGCGCTTGAACCCGAAAGGATCAGCCTGGAAGTCAAAAACCACCTCGATAGGAACCCATGGAGGCCAAGCGGAACCGCTTGGTGCACCATATTTGCTTCCAACATACATCGACACAAGGCTGGTTTGGAACCACTTGCGATGTGTGACAAAAAACTGGACGCTATCCATATTGACCAAGAATCGGCGCTGAACGAGACCGCTGACATTGTCCGAGATTCTCTCCTTCTCCATGACTTCCATAACCTTCAGCTCCATACCCTTAGCAGTTGCCAGCACCACATTCTTCTTGTTCTTGTCGCTCTGGAGTTGAATCTGCGGAGCAATTATCCGAATGTGATAGCTACTTTGGGGAGTAAATTCTTCGGCAATTCCAGTCACCAGATCTTCGATCGATCCGTCGACAACACCCTCGGCGTTAGTGCCCCAGGTAGCCGACGTGAACTTGCGACCGTCATTGAGAATGCGTTTGATGCGCTCTTCGATATCCAGAGGTGTTTCGTCATCATGAACGCTAGATGCGCGAGAACTCCTTCTACCACCTTGTCGACTGTGTGTTGATTTGGCCTTGCCTGGCTTGTTGTTTGACTTGGCTTTGTTCTGCTCTTCGACAATGTCAAGGATGAACTTGATAGCCGGCCGCGAAAGGTAGTATGTGAAACCCCGTCTTTGGCTGTTTTGGTGAAGGTATCGAAGCACGATATTGCGCAAGGTGTTATTCCACTTGAGTTGCAGGTTGTGGATAACAAAGCGATTGTTGAACTCGCTTTCAAACTCGCTGGTAGCTGGGATTTCCATGGTCTCATCCTGGAAAGGGATGGAAGACTCGCCTGATTGCTTGCGGCCATCATTGCTGCTCCTGTTGGTACTTGACGGAGCACGAATCTTGGCCTGGTTCAGCATTGATTCAAGGAATTCCTTCTTCTCTTGCAGCACGTCAGTATGTTTCTGGAAAGCCTTGAATTCTTCCACAGCAACTCGGTCTTTTGCATCGCATTTGATAACCCTCAACTCCGCTTCACCCATCTCGCGATCATGAGATTCCATTTGTTTGCCCAGCTGATCAAGGCGATCCTGAATAAGCTGGCCTTGGATTCGGCGGGGATCGTCATCGTGTCTCATCACACAGAAATGCGTGGGCTCGCTTCCGAAAGGACTAGTTCGTGTTGGGTCTCCAGCGATAACACCACCAATGTCCGTTTGCCGGAAATATGTCAGGCGAGGGGCGTATGCCAGGGGTAAAATTTTGGTGTCAGGGTGAGGCTCCGTGGGTGTTATCCAGTCAAGCTCGACGAAATCGTCCATGTCGATCCAACTGAAGTCATTGTCCGGGATAGTAAACCGGGACAAGTCAGGCTTCTCGTCAGATTCGCTCGTCAATGTCGCGATAGATCCTTTCTTAAGGGCCTCTGTGGTTGTTCCCTTCAAGCTTGCTGACACTGCTCGGACATCGGCACTAACGAGGTCAAGCTGGGCAGCATGAATCTTGATACCTGATGTTTTACTGGTGTCGTCACCGTGTTTGCCTTTACCAAGCGTATTAAATTCTTCTCGGCGTTGATGAAGGTCAAGTGAAAAGCTGTCAAATCGCACTTTTAAACCAGTTGCAGAGACTGCATTTTCAGAATGATCTTCGACATCCTTGTGCTTGTAGATGTGACTGAGGAAAAGTGGCGCGAGTAAAATGTTGTACTTAACAGTTGCAAGATGTCGCCCAAATTTCTTGCTGTTCTTCTCACGGCCAGGGAAGAGACTACCTTGGCGAATTGGCAAAGAAAGTGGCTGCCCAAACAAGCCCCACCAATTGAAGAAGTGGGTGAAGAAACGAGGGGTGAGATGAATAGTGTTGTAGCTCCGAGAGGGCTCTGGAGTATCTGACAGCCAGTCACGATCAGCCGGTGCATGGATCGCAATAGAAAGATGGATGTGTCTGCTTCGGAAACCACGCATTGCATCGTATGGAAGACCGTTCGGATCAGGTTTAGCGAAGTGCGGATTTTTTAGGACGATATCATAGTGAGGGCGAAACTCAAAGCTTCGCTGGCCATCCTCAATAGCACGTTCGAAGATGAGGCCAGCCATGACCTTGACCTTGCCTGACAGCTTCATGACAACCTTCTTAAAGCTCGCCTCGGATTTATAGTTGTCTTCAGGCAGGTAACCTTCAGCATCGTAAAGTCGCCGGGCCTGGTCCCGAACTTCATGGCTATAATCAGGCACCGCGAGGATGTACTCGCCACTTTCGACTGAGATAAATCGTTTGGGATCATCATCGGCGTTTATGTTCCATCTGATGTCATTTCGCCAGCACATGAGGAAACCGGCTCCATTGCCAGTCATTGCATATGGATCGCGTGTACCCTTAAGAGCCAGATGAACGTCCCCATCCCCCTTCCAAGACATGTGTATCCTGGAGTGGAAGTTTAGTCGCAGTTTGTCCCAAAAGCCGACACGTTCTGATAGATCAAATTGAGGTTTGGTAAACGATTCAATGACCATCATCATGTCTTGAATGGCAGGCTGGTAACAAGGACCCCAAGTGATCCGCGTAGGCAGAGCGCTATTGACGTCCATGTAAACATCTGAGTACGACTTGACAGGCCCTATTGTACGTCTGACTTCGATGGCAAAACTGCCTTCATTTGAAGAGCCTGGCAGCGTGCTCCTTGGTGGGACAACATTGACTCGAACTCTCCGGGTCGACTCAACACCCCTGAACTCCTCGGCGACGACGAAATTTGCCTTCAGTGACACGGCTTGGATTTTTGCAGATTGTCCGTATTTCATCGGTGGAATATGCACTAAAGGCAATGGGTAATCTCGCAGCGTTACCTTAGCCTCCCCCATGGCAATACTGAGATGCATCGGCACCAGTAAACTATACTGCATATCCTTTGGCATCCCTTTGCCGATCTTATGAAGGAAATCTGGAAGGTCCTTCATGGGAAATGTCGGCTTATCGATCATAAAGTGCAAGTCACTGATAAGGGCAGCCATGAGCGCTGGTCTTGGGGGCACCTCCAGTAGATTTTCGGAGTCTTCCATGTCTTCGGGGATTTGGTTAGCACCCCAGAACTGACCACGAGACTCTTTCATACTGTCTTGAGACATTTGGTAAGCGCGATCAATCCGCTTCTTCCAGCTCTGTGCATTGAACATGTCCAGCTGGCTTCGAGCATAGTGTTCAGTAACTTTTGAAACACCGTTTACACGGAGAGATTCTATGTTGGGATTGTATCGTGGAATTCTCCCATGTTGGGAGTTTGGTCGTGCATCTCTTCCTTCTTCAAAAGCATCCACACTTCGACTTCTGCTGCTTGGTCTATCGCCCATTTCAGGTCGTCCTCTGGGGAAGGTTGATCGAGATCGGAATCTGCTGCTGCCTCTTCTTATCTCCTCTTCGCGGACTCTCTTAAGTTTGACCTTGAAAGCATCTTCTCGGGCAAGTCGCTGTGTTTGTTCAATGAGGCCAGTGCGGTAAATCATGCCTAGTTTCCACTCAAACCCGCCATCTTCGAGCTCGAATAAAAAGTTTCGCGTGCGTACTGACACTTTGGGAACCGACTTTGGCCCTTCAGGCTTCTTCTCGAGGATGTACTCGTTGGTACCCGTCTTGAAGCGATGGTGGAGCTGTTGAACCGCTTTAATCACATTGATGAAGTTGTCACTCACGCGGCTGACGATAACCTCGTGTGGAACAGCGATACGAACAGCCTCAGTCACGATGTCCACCATTTTCTCGTCAACAACACCCCCATGAGCTGTCTTTCGTCGAGATTCTCGGAAATCGAGACGTCCCGACTTGATGCTGACCAACCTAGCCCAAACGTTGCGCATGCGTGGTGGCTCTGTATAAAGTCGCACAAGTTTTGCTGCGATGTAGGGCGTAGACCATCTCTGGCGGCCCAATTCGAACCCATACATATGTAGCATCATGGCTGGATCGTGGGGCATGTCGGCTTTAAGCTGCACGAGCGCTGCTTTGAAATCGAGAGTAACCAGTTCTGGTGTAATAGTGGACGAACCAGGGTCGAAATCAGGAGTTCCTGGCGGTGCCAGCCGATTGGCAGTAGGAATGATATCAACATAGCTTCCATGTTGCTTCGTTCGCGGAATGTCACGTCCGCTTTGCATGAAAGCTTTGCGTAATGTCATGACAGCAACCCCAATCGCGTAATGCCGGTAGAGAGAGTACTTAGCGCGGATCGAACGGATACCAACTTGTATGTTGAGAGTTGGACCACTAGCATCACTTGCTGCACTGAGAGAAAGCTCAAGTCTTGGTACACTGAGGAAGGGTTCTGGCTCGAGTGTGTCAACAGCATCCATGATCTGTGCCTCGATACCACTGGCAAACAGTGTAAGCTTTCGCCCATCGCCAATATTCTGTGGTTTCTTTTTGGGCCGTGGAGAGCTCGGAGGAGGAGTCCACTCCGAGTCGGACTGACTGATAGAACGACTGTTGGCGCGTCTTCTGGAAGCCCGGCGTTGAAGTCCGTCAAGTCGATGGGCACGGTATTCGGTTGAGACAGTATCCCAATGGAGGAATACTCCACGAGTATCATCGGAGATCTCCTCGTCAATGCCTGCGATCTCCACATTGAAATCCGATGCGTCAAACTGTGCTCTCAATAGCCAGTTGGGCATGGATCGCAGGAAGTTCTGGCCACCTCTGGATCGTGAAACCGTGCCCTTTTCTGGTTCCACATCAATGCGCAACTCCTGAACTATTTGACGAAGCCCATCGATAATCTCAGGTCTGACCATACTGATCGAGGCAGACTGAAGGTTACCAGATACATCAACGTAAACATCTGGCCGAGCACCCAAGTGTAGTTTCATATCGAGTGACTCTGTGGTAATTAAGTTAAACCTCTCACCATTATTGGTCTGATAGTAAAGGTCGTGCGACTGAAGTCTGAAAGAGCCATCAAGGGAATAATGCATATCTGCCATAAGGCTATGTGAGGACTCCACGTCGAGTGATATCGAGGAGATTGAGGAAATGATGAGATCGAAATCATCTGGATCCTCGGCTTTTTGCAAGGGCTGTAGCTTTATACGAAGTACAGGTTCGTGCATAGAGAACTTGTAATTCGCTTTGGGCAGCAAGCGCGAAATCAGATGGTGGTTGTCATTCTGCGCTCTCGGTGCTCTAGGTTTTGACTTGAACAAGGCGATAAGGAGGGGTAGATGGTGAGGGTCCAGATCTACTGAAGGCGACGTAACGACAGAGTTAGCAAACATGATGTTAGCGTTTCTCTCGTCCACAGTACTGGCTCGCAGAACTTCAACGGTCTTGGAGAGAAGCGTTGTCTTGATCGTCGTCGTGGCCATCGGGACGTAGAGAAGGCGTTCTGGTTGACCATGTCCATCGTCCAAGCCAACAGAAATAGACAGAGCAGCAGCCAAAGCCTCGTGTGCAATAGCCTCAGCGGGGAAATACATCCTGTGTGCTGGCGATTTGGAGTCTAACCTGTGAAGATCTATTCCAACCTCTTTCATAGCTGCGTTCAGCTGAATTGGGGTGGACCCTGGCTTGATAGACTGGACCTTCTTGCTCATACCCAGAAAGCTCACAGCAAACTGAATCTCCTTGATGCCGCGGAGTATAGAGCTGAAGAACTCTTTGGAATCAGAGACCGTCCTCATCAAGTCCTCGTTTGTTGTTCCAGGGTCGTCGATTTCTTGTGCTACCCTGCCCAGGAAAATATCCACGGGCTCCTCCTCTACCCCAGGAGTTTTGACCTCAGCTCTCCTTTGCTTAAGTCGGCTCATGCACGTTTGCAAATCATCGAATGGGATGTGTACTCGGCCCATCTTGATAGCCACGGCAGCTTCGCGCAAGCCATCCATAGACTTGTATAGATGTCCATGAACATTGATAAACAGCTGGTCAAGAACTTCCATGGATTCACTTCCATCAGCTGTGAACAAGACGCTACGCAACGAGACAGTCCATTCCGCTTGTTGGTCCTTGCCATGGCGATCAGCTAGACGGGCGAAAAAGCGTACACGATCGACCATCTTTCGGCGCGTATCGACCGCGAGAGTGAAGCTTCCGACCTGGACATTGCCCACGTCAATGATATTCACTGCTGAGTTTGTCGCGACGACGTCGACCAGCTTGAGCCAACTGATATTCCTATGTAACCGCTTAATCTTTTCTTTGATATTCGTAAGTTTCTTCCATGTTTCGCTCCGAACAACCGTGCTTGTAGCTCGTCGCGGTAGCTGTGGTTGTTGTCGGGCAGTACTTTTGGCGTCCGGTTTTTTATCCTTCAACGTTTCTGCATCGCTGTCCTCGGGTTCTACGTCGACCTGCTTGTTCCCTTCCAGCTCGTTGATATCCAATGTTACGACGAGCTCGCTCAGAACAATACTGAGCCATGTTGGCTGGGCGAAGGTTGGTCGATGAACGTGGAGCCCCAGGCCCCTAATCTCTATCCTACATCCATCTCGAGGTGTATACGCCAGTCGGCGCAAGGAGAAGTAGCCAATTCTTTGAATAGAGATACCGGTGACAATTCGAAAGACGGCTAGGAGGACGAAGGACGATAGATATAAGAGGACTAGACAGCCGAAGACGAAGGTCGGGCTGAGGAGAGCCATGTTGCAAAGGCCCCCACGAGCCTCTCCCACCAAGTCAACTGCGAAGAGACATGGAATTAGCTACGAGCGGTGTAAGATGGCGTGGTATCGCAACTTACGTTTCCTGCTTGTGGAAGAGATATCATGCCTTCACTTTGTATGCAACCAATTGATAGGCGGGCTATGCCATCGCCGCGGGCTTTTGTCGAATTAGGTGTCGTTATTACCGGATTTAGAGTTCCTTGCTGGTACTCCTGTTGAGGCTCGACCGAACGGCAACGCGCAAAAGGATGCGCTGTGAGTAGAACGTCGAAAGGTTCAAGTATATGTCCTCGATTCCGGAGCAGGGATGGTTGGCGGACAGTAGAGCGGAAAGTAAATCAAAGCTGGCTTATGTATTTATCGGGATCGACGGAAAGTATATCGAAACGCGATGCTCTAAGGGGATTCGGGGGAGATTTGTGACGTCAAGGGGGTCCGGATCCACGAGGGTCGTTGGTTATTAAGAAAAGGAGTGTTACTCTGCCGCAGGAGTACAAGGCAGGGACAGATGTGAAAAACGGCGATTCCCTCAGAATCGTAACTTTTGGCGGGGGATATGCAAAGTTATTAGGTTAAGTAAGGTACTTAGGTTGTGAAAGGAAAGGAACGGCTATGGTCCGAGATACGTAGCGTTGAAGATGGACGGATATTGGATGGCGATGGACAGGATTGGTCGCTTAGACTCATGCGTCCGTCTTAGGTTTGGACGAACTGCTTACATGGAACCTTCCCACGAAGCGATAACGAGTACGTACTGCTACCAACCTACTGCAAGCACCCAAGCTCAGGTTGAATCGATTCGAGAAGGCCTCCACTCAGAGGACTCCAAGCTGAAGCCACGAGCCTCACTTCGTTAGATCAGTTAGGGCAGAAGCACGGGCCTAGCTCATTAGCAGGGAACAAACGACGTCTGCTAGTAGTAGCTATAGTACATACATGGTAATTAAGACATTTTATTTGTTGATGATCACCAATCTCAACAACTCCGCAGTGTTACGACTGTCGACATTAAAAGGAGATATTACTTGATTACCAACTTTCATGAGACATTAAATGCATCCGTCTCCCTTTGCGGCACCGGATAATGCACCGTGCTAAGAATCTCCATACCAGCCTTATCAACCACCGTCAGAGCCGATCTTCCGTTTGAACCGCGTGTACTCTCCTGTACCACATACGAGCGTTAGAATTTTCCTGTGCCTTATCGACAAATCACGACAGCGCTTTCTTTGTCATTGGTTACCCATTCTTCCAGTCAAAGTGCGGGGAATGCATGTCTCTTCGAGTTCCGTGGAGGATCGGATATTCATCTCCATCAGCGTCTTGTAATTGTTTTTATTTAAAGTTTCTCAAGAGATATGCGCAATAAATTTATCTTATGTGATTTAACCGCACAAGTCATTTTGCAGCACTGACATACTCGTTTACAGCAAAGTTTCGAGTCTATCTGCAACGTTCCTCGAATTACTTCGAACTCGGACCGCGTTATCAAAAATGTACCCCAGTATGGATGTTTTTATTGTAGCAATGATACCTCCGTTACCCTAGCGTCACCAAAACGTGTGCACCATCAGCCATGACCCTCGAGAGTCAGGTACAAGAAACAACATCTGACGCTGCCAAGTCACACATACTGTCGCTCGGTCGTTCCTCAGAGGAATTGTTGTTTCGTCTACCACAAATTTCGACTCAGTTCCTTCAGGCTGCGTCATTCTTGCTTCATTGCGCCGTGGCAGTGCCAAGTCGTAATACAGTGGCGTGTCATAGCAGTGTCGTATCATCCCTCCCTAGTAGTTACTCAGTAACAATGTGTACTCATTACGAGGTTGCATCGAACAGTGAAAGCTGCTGTGTTATGCGTTGTCAGTCTGAAAGAGTCAAGATTAGTGAAGGATACAAACACGCGAGACTCTTTGTTTGCTGACTCCAGCTTTTACAGGACCATGGATGTCTGGCATGCCAAGGCTCTGAAACAACAGAAATTCAACTACTGTTGACTAGTCCATGGTTTCACTCAACAATTACCCGCATACCTTGTCGAGGAAGCCGATTAGGATGTTCTGCACCTTGCTGGGACATTGCATGCTCTTTTCGGGGCAGCAGGCAGAGCATGGATTTCAACGGGCTATGACAAAATCAGGGAGAATTGAGTCAACTTGAATATGAGTATTATTATGTTGACGAGCCTTTCAGTTCTTCATCTTCGGCCTGCTTTTTTAATTCAGCGATGCGATCATCAATAAGTGCAATATCAGCGTCTATCCTCAGCATCTTTTCTGACATCATATCTCTATACTCTTGATCCGTAAGCTTCTTGAGGGGAGACCATCGGCTCCAGAACGATTCTTTCTCATCGTGCACCTTGGGCTTTCGAGTTGCCATCCGGTTTGCGATCAGTTGGCCACCGGCTCCCACTGTTGTAAAGACAAGCATCGCGGGAAGAATATTTTTCGGCCCTCCTGGTCACAGGGTCAGTAAGAATAGAGCGGTGACATTGTGGTATGACTTACGGATCAAGCCACCCACCGAACCAGCTGCTGTGCCAGCTATTGCGCTGGCAATTGTCTTGTCGCCATTTTGTAATTTTTCTTCACCGCCCCATGCTTTTACAACAATACTCCTGGTGACTTGAGAGGTCAGTTCGCTGGCTGATACATGATCCTAGTGAGTAAACTTACACCAGAAGCTTGTTCCCAATGTAAACCATTGGAACCCAGAAACTGCCCCCCAGATTATGGGATTTGCCTCTTGGAAGATTGAGCCTCCAACACCTGCCAAAACACCTGCAGTCCCTGCTTGATGTCAATATGGGGTGTGCGAGGACGCATGAAGCAACTTACCGGCGTAACCACCGAATTTCAATGGAGGTACCACGAGGTCAACGACCTCGGGAGAAAACAAACCACGAGAGGACTGCCGTTGGCGCACAGACACCATTTGAGGTTCTTGATTTCTATCGTTGGCCATGATGGATGTGTATGAGGATGGATATGAAGGAGGCGGGTGAGGAGGAGAAGAGAATGAGTGCCGTTTAATTCAAATGACTGATATAATTACAACATTGGAAGATAGAATAAGAATGTTACATGGTTCGCTTCGCCGGCGGTTCGTCAAACTTGATAGTGAGGTTGATGAGGCTCTGGCTGCATCTGAATGTCAAGTTTTCCTAACCAGGCAAAAGCCAATCGTAGAGAGCCACCAAAAGTTGGGGATGAAAACCCGTGACATGACATGGGCTGTGGGCCAATTGGGTGGGCTTGAATCGGCACACATCAAAAATATGAGTTGGTGTACTTTTTGGGGGAGTTTGGCTCGTGAAAGGCTAGGCATAGTTGAGATGAATGTGTAGCAATATGATAATATGCAATGGATTGTCAATTTAGTAAAGAAATGAGACGAATGACGATTAATAGACAGGTATTTATCATTAATACTCGATTGCCATGTGTGGAAATTGTTAGCCGTCTTTGATCTTTATCAAGGCGTATAGCTATATATGCCGCATGGAGTACCGTATGCAAGAGATCTGAAAATTTCTGGATTACGCTGGCTTGGTATATCTGGCCGAGATATTATAAGCTCGGGCTATTAAACAAAATCAACTGCTTGAACCTCAAAGTGTAACTACTACATAACCTACGGTTTCTGGGCCTTTTAGGGGCTGTTGCTACTGGTGCTTCTGAGGAGATGCAAGCGAGACACCAATGGAGTGGAGGGGTTAATTGGTAGGTTCCGAACTAAAAAGGGCTAGCGCCCACTTCAGACCAGGACTGGCAAAATTAAGGCAACCCTCAACTGGCGCCTCCATCATCATTTTTTCCCATACGCCGAGCAAATTTCAACTCGTCAACCCCAGACACGGCAACATTAGTCGGGGCAAATCAACACTCTGCAACGCAAGTTTCTCGACTGAAATAATCGACATTCCGGTATTCGGTTCTTCCGTTCCCGGCTACAAAGCGATCCGATCTCGTTATCCTCATTGAAGCGAAAGCTGAAACCCCGGTCGGCTTCGCCCTTTGCATTCGTGCGCGCATCGGTCCTAGAATCGTTGCGCGTGTTCGCCTAACCGCAATCATGGGTGAGCATCCCTCTATGACAGTTCAGCATGTCCTCTAAGCAAATGCTAACCTCTCGCCAGCTCCCAAGAAGAAGCAACAGCAGACGATGTCCCTTGGGGACTTTCTGGCTGACAGTATGTCCCGCCCCTCGCCTGTGCACCCCGCCGCACAGCGGACTTGGCTGCGATGCCCCTCGTTGACCCCATACTGATTTGGACTTATAGGTTTTGGTGGAGGCTCATCTTGGGCTGATGAGGTAGAGGAAACTTCCTACGGTAAGCACTTTCGCTTTCACTTCAAATCTATATATGTGTCTCATTGCTAACTCATTTCCAGTCACTGGTATGTCCCGTCACTTTCATACGATGTTTCCGACCCATGGTGGACTGACCATTCTTAGGCACCCAGGCTCTTCCCCCTTCCGATCGCCCTCGGTACAACAACAACGCTGCTTCCAGCTGGCAGGACCGGGGTATGTGTTAATGTCGCTCCAATTTGACTGCCAAAACTAACCGGCGCAGGTTTCTCCGTTCGCGAAGCTGCCCCTCAAACCCTCCCCGACAAGCCTCCTTATACCGCTCACTTGGGCAACCTTTCCTACGATGTTACCAACGACGCCGTGGGTGAATATCTTGCTGACTGCGGTGTCATCAACGTCCGCCTTATCGAGGACCGCGAGCTGCAGCGCCCCAAGGGTTTCGGTTATGTCGAATTCGAGACTCTGGATGGCCTCAAGAAGGCTCTTACCTTTGATGGCGAGAACTTCAACGGGCGAATGATCAAGATCAAGGTCGCTGATCCTCGTAAGTTTGCATCTATCTTGAAAACTCTTCTTTCATCTAACCATCAATCACAGCTCGTGGTGGCGATCCTGGCCGAGGTGACACAATCCGTGAGATGGGTAACTGGGACCGCAAGGGACCTCTGCCCGATGCCCCTTCAAGGGGCGGTGCTCGTGATTTCGGTGACCGCGAGCGACGACCTCGTGATCCTGCTTTCGAGTCTCGTCCCCAACGTGAGTTCACTTGGGAGCGACATGGACCCCTGGCTCCTCTGTCTCCTCAAGAGGGTTCCGGATCCCGAGACGGAAGCCGGCCCCGCGCTTCTCCCGATGTGCTTGGTGACCGTAGTGAGTCTTACCGAGGAAACCGCCGGGACTCTCCTGCTTGGGGCGAGGCTCGTGAGGGTGGTTCTCGTCCTCGTCCTGAACGCCCTGAGCGACCTGAGCGACCTGAGCGAACTGCTACTGCTGCTGAGAAGGACATGCAGTGGCGCGATAGAATGCGCCCTGACGCTGCTAAGGCTACCTCCCCCGACGGTAGCGCACCCCCATCTCCCGCTCTTTCTAACGCCGCACCTGCCCAAGGTGGTCGTCCTCGCTTGAACCTCCAGAAGCGAACTGTCTCCGAGGCCCCCGATGCTTCATCAGCATCTCAGGGCTCTGATGCTAAGGCCAGCCCCTTCGGCGCCGCTCGTCCTATCGATACCGCAGCAAGGGAGAAGGAGATTGAGGTCAAGCGCCTGCAGGCTATCCAGGAGAAGAAGGAGGCCGACGAGAAGGCCAAGGAGGAACGAAAATTGGCGAAGGAGGCTGCTGCCAAGGCTGAAGCTGAGGCCGCTGAGGCTAAGGAGGCTGCTGAAGCCGCCGAAGCCAAGCAAGCCGCTGAAGCTGCCGAAGCTGCCGCTGCCGAAGCTAAGGAGACCCCCGAGGTAGCCCCTGAGGCAACAGAACCCAAGGCTGAAGCTGCTGAGGGCGCCAATGGCGAGCAGAAGGTTCCTATCCGAAACCGCGAGCCCCGAGAGGGTGCTCCCAAGTCAAGAGCAACCGAGGCTTCAAGCTGGCGCTCTGCCTCAAACGATCAACGAGGACCCCGTGGAGGAGGTGGACCTCGAGGCGGTCGTGGTGGCCGTGGCGGCATTCGGGAGGCACGGGCTGGACCTCTCCGCTCCAACGGATCAGCTGCTCAGCAACCAGCGTCCACTGATGCTGAGCCTGCTACACCCACAGCTGACGACGACGGTTGGACTACAGTGCCCAACAAGAAAGGTCGCCAGGGACGTGCGATGGCACCCTAGAATGTGTACCAATCGCCTCGTTTCTCTATGGTTTGACGACTGAGAATGCCTGTTCAAAGATGCGAGTCACCTAGCTCGTAGTTAAGAGTAGTGATCATCTTGGACTTTACTATTTTCTCGTAAATGACACCCATCTTACACTCGATTGCAAGCGATAGTTTTGAAGCTGGTTCTAAACAAGGCTAGTTCGAAACTTGCTGTCTGCTCTTCTCTTTCTCGTTATCCTCGACAATCTAGTATGACAGGTTGCTCAGGGCATGGAATTGAAATCTCTCCGCCGGTTCTAATCGACCACGGCATCCTGTTTTCCTCGTCTGACCGCCACACGTTGGACTTACTCATGATCAACCTCGACATCCGCTTTCACTCATTCAAGGGGGTTGGAGGGGGCATTTTTGAGCATTTGACCTTTGGCGTTTCGAGACAAAAGCAAAAGAATGGCGGCGAATGGATGGATGGATGAACGGATGGATGAATGGACTGAAACGTGGCATGCATTTGAATGATCACAGCTCTTTTTTATTATCCCTTTATGTTTCTCTTTTTGTTTTTGTTTTTACTCTTTTTGATTTCCCCCAAAAACGTCTAGGCCGCGTGTTGACTTCCTTGAATGATGAATATGAGGGAGAGGTTGAAAAGCAGGAGAGGAACTGAAAAGGTTTACTTGCTTTGGCTTAACGAACACTGAGGCAAGGCTACTATAGGCGGTTCGTTTTCTCTAGACTCGGCGAAGATGATGAGATGTCGACTCTTACGATATGAACTCGGATCTGTATGCTAGGCGGTTCATGGAATCAATGAAATGTCTTGTTATTTATTTATCTTTGATCGGTGCTGTGTGGTGTGGTTGGTGTCTTTTGTGTGTCTTTGCTGGTTGCTCAATGAGGTCTCGGTGTTTGTTTTCGATGCTTTTAGAAAGGGTGAGGACTGTGTGTGTGTGACTATAGACGAGTAATGAGCCCATGAAGTCTCCTCTCATGCTGACCCATTTCATTACTGCTGATGATTCTTGTTGCTGACCACTTTGGCTTATTTGCTTGCCTCGTTCTCCTCTTTCCATAGTCTGAAGCCTTCGAGGACGTTCCTCTTCACTCCCTCGCTCACAAACTCCAACTTCTTGCCATCCTTGAACTTATTCTGCAGTGCTTCTTCCTCCGTCACCCATGCAAACTCGACATGTTCATTCTCATCGATCTTGACTTCATCACAGCTCTCCACCTCGACCCAAACCGTCAACTTTCCCCAGACTCCGTCATCTGCACGAAACACAAGCATGTCATACAGAACCTCCAAGTCCTTCTCTAGAGGATCATCGGGCATCGGCTCTGCGATGGGCGCAATCCCTACCACGGCCTTTACGGCCTTTGCGCGCAGTCCGGCTTCTTCCCAGAGTTCACGCACTGCTGCAGCAACGAGGCCATGGTCTGAGTCATCAACACAGCCACCGGGGACTTCCCATAGCAGAGGCCAGGAGTCATGAGCTGCGCGGCGGAGAAGAAGGACTTGACCTTGGGGGTTGGTGACTAGGGCGCCGGCTATGAGGTGCTCAATTGGGGGGTGGGCAGCTCGGAAGACATCTGGAGTAGAGGCGAAGGCCTCGAGAGATGAGGGTTGTGTGTAGGATAGTGGTGGCGAAGGTGAGGTTGGCATTGTGGTATATCGTTGGTGATATATTTTGGTCCTGTCCTCGTTGCAGTATTATAATCTTGAAGATTTTATATGTTTGATAATCGATACCTGGTTTAGGCTGCGAGTTGAAGATGATTGGTTGGGAAAGAAATACCGCGCAGATATTAAATTGCTAAGCACTGGGCACTAGGTAGGTAATATGAATAGAGCATGTGATAATAAAGACAGCTCTGCGTAGAAAGAATATCGAGAGGGAGGATTGGCTCCTAGGCACTTTGCATCATCTGAAGTGACTTCCAGGTTGTCTGTAGTTGACCCTGTAGTGTTGAAAGTGTGAGTCAACCTCGTCCTACAGCTTACACACCAGCAACCAACTACCAAGGCGGCTACTGCATATCACTGCATATATCACATTCTCGGTCAAGAAGATTTACATGCGGTTATTGTATTTATTGGTAACACTGCAATGTATTGCAGAGCCTGACAAGCAAGCCCCTCTAGCTGTATCCTTTCACAGTAGGTATAGTCCTATTCCCTGTGATATACCCAAATTGTACTCTATGTATCAACGCCTCTCGTCTCTCAAGAGCCTTGTTGTCCAAACGCCAACGCAGACATGTACCAGTCAGTCAACCGTATCATACAGAACATCCGCTCGCTTCGCGTATTAAAAAGAAATGCTTGTGTGCTAACCCGAACCTCAAAAAGCATAGAAACGAATCACCACCACCACCACCTGGCTCAGGCACCTACGACATTTTGGCACCCATCTCTTCCATGCCGTACTCATCCCACTCGTCATCACCTCCGAGCTTTCTGCCTATCCAGATACCAATGGCTGTTATAAGGCTGCCTACTAGGAACCAACCCTCAAACCAACCATCCACAAATGCGGGACTCAAGGCACCTCGCAACACGCTTCCGACTGCCGAGCCCAAGGCAGATGGCAATTGACTGCGGAGGAGAAGTGCAGCTGAGATGACATAGGTCGCAGCAATCTGTCCGACGACCAGCGCCAGATTCGCTTGTGCCTGGCGGAGCAGGCCTGGAGTCCATTTAGCAAACAGGTGAAACGTCTGGACCACACTGTTGGCGCTGGCGAGGAGAATGACACCACTGAGAGCAAAGCTGATAAGGCGTGCCCATGCTAGTTGATCCAACTTGGGATCCCAATGACGCGCAAGAATACTAAGAAAGCGGTTGATGGGATCCGTGTTGGCAAAACTTGATGTGGGTGAATATGCTCGGCGAATGGTTGTGATTGTAGTTGCGCCAATGCGATACACACAGTACAGGCTGAAGAGCTGCGAGGGAATGAGAAGAATACGTCCAATGGATGTTGAAGCGCGAACTGTGGCAGCCCGGTGGCTCTTGAGGAGAGAAACTCCTGACGCCAAGTTAGCTTCCATCGTCTCGAGACCAGCAATTTCCAGGCGCAGCGATCGCATCTCTGCCTCATCGCCAGTTGGACCACGTAGAGAACCCATGACTTTGCCGACAAGGCCACTACCCTTGGCAGAGGCTCCATTCTGAGGACCAGATGTTTTGCGTTCGAGATATTGCAGGCGATGACGCTTGGTGAGAAGCATTTCGTTGGCAGTATCAAGCCCAGCTTGCTTTCTCGCTACATCGGCGTCTGTGACAGGTCGTTTGCGACGGGTTGTAAGATCCATGAATGCCTGCCACGGTGAAGAAACAGCAGCGAAGCCAGACAGTAAAGCCATCAGTGAGATGCCAACGACACCAATACGTTCTAGGCATCCTCGCGTCAACATCTCGGACAGGCTTCCACTCGCAATGCTCGTCCTGCGCATCGCGCCCTCGGGAACAGCCTGGCCAACAGACCAGAAGGCAAACAACCATCCCATAAACAGAGCACTTTGTAATCCCCAAGCGACCCGAGGAAGTTTTCCCTTTGCAGTTCTCTGAAAAGTCCATCCAGCACTCGAGATAACCGATCGACACTCCAGCCAAGGTACCAACACGACCAGCAAGAACAGCAAGCTTGGCACCGTTATTCTCAAAGCCAAATTTCTCGAGTCGGCGTTGACAAGTTCGATGATTTCGTCCATGATCAGCGCGCCCAATGTAGCAGCCAAACCCACAGTAAGACCAAACGTCCAGGCTGCGCCGCGCCGTCTCCAGCTCTTGGCACCATGTTCAGCGTGAACTTGTCGCAAACACGCCGGTGCATGTGTAGGTAGGACGTGATCTTCGCCGTCGCGAGAATCGGCATCGCTGCTCAGTCGTGGAAAGACATGTCGAACAACGAGGATTGATGTCGAGATGCAGATAAGGAGGAACGGGAGGGCGGCGATGGACGAGTTGAGTGTGATAGGGCGGGGTTGGATTTCACAGGCGTCTTCGCCGCAGCGAGTAAAGGGCCACATTCTTTGTGAAATTTGAATTCAAATCTAAATTTATATCGTTATCGAACCAGTGGGAGTCGTGGTGATGATCATCGATGTTTGGCGCGGGGCCCAGAGGAGTATATCGTTCGTTCTTTGTGTATAATACCTAGGTAGGTACTCTTGTGTTCGCAGGTCGTAGGAATGTCAGAGGGCCTTAGGTAGGTTTGGCGGCGGCGCAGTAAATCCTCCCTTGAGTTTGTATCATCAGATGATCAGAGGAGGGGAGACTCGGTAGGTATCTAACTGAAATAGACTGAAACGTTGCCAGTAACTCAAGTTTATCTATCCCTTGAGCTTGAGCTTGAGCCCCTCGTAGCGTAGCGTAGCGTAGTGTAGTGCCGTTGCGACAACTCGTATCAAATAAATATGAGATGCCGCGCAACGTCACTTCAAGGGTCCCCTCACTTTATCCTTGACAACTTATTAATTAATCAATAAGAAAAGTATCGTACAGTTGCTTTCAGCCGTTGTATAGCATTTGAGTTTGCAAGTCGAGAATTGTTTGTTAGACTCGACATTTGCAATTAGTTAGCCCCTGGGTCTAGAACCTGAGAAATGGTGGCTTACGTCGTCGCACTCGGTTCCCTGCAACGCAACTTGGGTTGGTCGCACATACAGTACTAAGAGTGACGTGTTGATGCCTCAGGTTACACATCCTTATGCCTGATCAAGGGTCCTTGCATACAGCATCGCATCGTGACATGACATGCGACAGACCTGCATTACATTAGACGCACGAACATGCATATCTAATAAATCTACATTTGAATCACCGACCTCGGTGCACGGCCATTAGTTATCATGATGCCAAACGTGATATGAATTTCAACCCTAATACGTATCAGATAGCTAGGTAATAACAAGAACTGAAACCAGTCTATCGCTGTGTAATGTCATTTCGAAGCGCTATTACATCATCTTGTCAGACCGTGAGCCTACCATCGATGCATGAATGCGTTGCAGCAACTTCTGAAGCAACCTTTGAAGCCACTTGCCCACAATGACTACCTGCTGGGACGGGGCCTCGCTTCTGCCACATTGGGTGGTTCATTATCATTCTCTTCGTTGTTGTTGTTGTCAGTACCTTCAGCACCGCCCTCACCATCGCCTTCACCATCGCCCTCACCATCATCACGACCAGATTGGCCATTATCCTGAACCTCTTCTCCAGGTGACGGGGGACCCGAATAGAATCTTATGCTTGGTTGAGATCTGAAACCCGACAACGGCGACCCCACCGAGAAATCGCTAGATGAGCTTCCGACTAGGGTGGGTGATCCTTCGCTTCCTGTGGACGACGTACGAATCTGGCAGCCTGAAGGTACCTGTAGAGTCTTCGAAGCGGCATCCAGCTTTTTGGAAGATGGATTAGAAGGTCCTCCTTTGTCCTCGACTTTTGAATTGCTGAAAACTTTGGGCTCCTTGTTTTCGATCCGAGAATCTATCGAAGCCCCGTGCTTTCGGGGCGCTCTTTCCTACCAAGCTCCACGCGATAAGTGAAGCCCTATATCAGAGACGGCCATACGCTTTTGTAAATCATCCAGATGTTGCAGTTCGGCCGTGTCGCCTTCCTCTTCTAGAGATGAGAGACCTCCTTTTGCTTCTGAATCAGGCTGAGCAACTTGAGGAAGCTGGTTATTCTTCTGAGAGGATTTCTCGTTGCTTTCGGCAACTTCATCTCCCGTGCTATTCTTATCCTTGTTATTGTCTATTCGTTGTTTCTGCTTGCCCTTCATCTTCTATGATATGGCCTTCGGGGCATCATCTTCTTCATCGAGATCTTCGTCCACCTTCATCTTTAACGCTGCTGCTTCACCGACCTCCATCTTATGAAGCTGATCCATCTTCTGCCTGTCCAAGGCTTGTTGCCCGCTCATAACCTCGAACTCTCCAGAGTCATCGTCGTCATCGTCATCGTCATCGCTCTCAGCGGCGACACCGACGTCGTCTTTGACAACTCTCTGGTTCTCCGAGGACTCATTGACAGGGCCCGCAGTAGCAGTAGGGTCGGGGGATCTGCGACTCGGTATCTGGCTATGGTTGAGGGGCTTAATCGTAGGATCGAAAGATGCAGGCAGTCCTAAAGCACGTGCGACTTGGTGCGCTTCTTCATCGGGCGAGTTGTGGACCTCAAGCTCATAAGTGCTACTTGCCTCACTATCGGCCTCATGTTTCCCGGCGTTTGCGGCCAACATGCTCACGTAGGTCTGTCGGGCAGAGTCGTTGGCACGTTTGGCCTTCTTTTTGATGCGCTTCTCGGTAGGTCGAACCACAACCACTGGGACAGGTGAATATTGGAGACAGTATTTGGAAAACGAGTTGCGGGTGTTAACCAGGCCTTGAAGACCACCGAGGGTGCGTCCTCTAGTTCCTACAATGAGCATTGCAGGCTGGTACATTTGGATCTGCCATTTTGTCAGCGCCGAAACCTGGCAAAGGAGATGTCTTCTCTGTTCACGTACCAAGTGTTGAAAAGTCATGTGCAACTTGCCCACGGCATATTCGAGGACAATGTTGATGGCTCTGTTATTACCATTCCGAGCAACGATTCCCTTCATGACCGAGTCTGCATCGTCTCTGTACTGCTTGTCCGTAAGTCGCAGTTCTTTGTCGACTACTCGCACGCAAACAACGTCGTCGCCATCATCAACCAGTTCGTCAAGCAGCCACTGCAACGCATAATCGGAGTAGGTATGCTCGTCAACCCCAACCATGAAACATCGCGATCTGCGCCTAGCCTGGTAACCCTTATGTCGAACATTGAGCGTAAACGAGATAGCATTATTCTTGGTCGCTTCGCCAGTTGTAACATTGTCAAATGCGACATGCTTCTTGAACCTATCGGGCGGGGTCTCGGTTAGCGTCGCCATTGTCGTGAAAATACCACAAAACAGAGACTGGGAACAATAACGAAAGGTTTGAGAGGTAATTTATAGGATGCGCGGGGAAGTGATAATGGGGATGAAGGTCAAGAATTGTCAATGACGACTATGTCGGCGGCAAGAGGAGAGTTCTGCGGGAATTTGGGGGCTGACGACTTGTCAGTGGCTGTGATGAAGGATGATGGCCTGACGATCCAGACCAAACGAGCAGGTAGTCCTAGGCGAAGAGCATTTCCCCACGTCTACTGGAAGCTTTGTTGCAAACGGCGGGGTAACCATAATTGATGGTGGGAGGCCACCGGTGGAGTCGGAAGGTTATTGTGAGGAATGGTCCAGCCAAGGGACCCAGTTCCACCCAAAGCCCAGGCAGATTCCATCAATACGCCTCTGCAGAGTTGTCTTCATGAGTGGGAGTTCAAATAGTCGATGCAACTACCGCAATGCTCGTATCCAACCTGGATTGCAATGGCTGACCCATGTGGACAGAATTAATGTTTTCGATGGTGACACAGTCCACGCGACATGTTGCTTGGCATGGCGTCACATATGTTTCCAGCCGGACCAATTTGAATCCATTTTCGCCGATGTTGGGTGTGCAGTACGCAGAATGAAATCTGTTGGTGAAATAAAGATTCTTCCAAACAAAAACAGAAAATTCCAGTTTGCACCACAGCGATCCACATGGAGGTTTTTGGCAGTTTACATATTGCCGCACCGTGTGTTAGATTTGGCCAAGCCGATATAAGGTTGCAAGTGCAATCCAGTATTGGGTTGAGGATATTGGTATTCGATCACAGCAAATATTTGTGCAACGGGAAGAGGAAAGGATAAAGAAAGTTGTTACACACCTTGTGTGGTCCGGTGAGCTCGCACGGATGCGACTGTTGCCCATCTGTTGAGGATTTCCCTGGGGAAGTTGAGGGTTTGTCATTCTACGAAAAGAGACAGAGCCGGTGGACGATTTCCTTTGGATCAACGAGTCCTGGCCTAGCGCTGGATTTTGGTTGCTTTCACTTGAGCTACGTCGAGGATCTGGCGCGAAGGAGATGCTTGACTTCCGAGCAGATGAATCGTCACCGTCGCTGGCCCGGACACTAGTATTGGATCCATCGACTGTGTTGGAATCTGGGAAGTAATCGGCCTTTGCGTCTTCTGAGCCTGACTTCTTGGGAGGGTTCACTGTTCTGGGAGAGACATCGGAGTCGGAGCGCTTGGGCGGGTTTGGGTGAATCGTTGCGGTTGTGGCCATGTTGCCTATGATGCTGCGTCACAGAAGACACGATCTGGCGGCAACCCGAGTTCAGCTTGTTGTTCGCGCCGGGTCGGTATGTTCAATAATGATTGTATATGTCTGGGAACGAATGTGTGCAAGAGCTAACGATAATCAAGCGTATCGATGGTGAAGCTTGATGGGATAAAATAGACGGATGACGATGAAAAGCCCAGGTCAAAAGAGTTTGTTCTGTAAGGGGTTTCTGGTTGATAAGAAAGGAAAGAAAGCTTGAGCTTGCACGGAGCTGAGCTTCAGTCAAGTGTCTTGGTAGTTCCTCCCCAAGGGTATTCGTATTGCCAAGATGCAACTGCCGCCAAGACGGAGAGGCTAACCAGTTAGTTGATAGGTAGTTAAGCTTGGCTTGGCCTTTGATTTAAGGAAACACCAAATCACAAGGAGGAGGGAGTGACCGCGGCTGAAGGTAGCGTGGGGCTTAGGAGAGTCAAGTTTGTGACGTTGAATGACGCGGTTCCGAAGTCAAGACAGGAGGATGGGAGCTCAAGTTGGGATACGGATGCGGGCGCAAGTTGAGACGCGGACCCTGAGCTAAGATGCAACGCCGAGGTCGATCAGATCTGGCGGAGATAGGTAGTAGAAAGTGTGGAGAAGGACCTCTACAATTGATTCATCAATAGACCGAACCGGAGTGGCTGTGAATATAGAAGAAAGGCAAATCGTCGTAATAACGGAGATGAAAGTTGGTGGTGGCTGTGGTGTTGTAGCCTGTTTCTGAGGAAGCGGAGTTGATAGTGACCGCCGATTACGAAAGGCAGTGGAGGGCAGCGAATAAATCAAAGCACAGAGCAAAGACTCTTGATCTTTGTAAGAGGGTAGAGTGAGTAAAGTCAGAAGACGGTGTGGGCGTTTGCGTTTTGTTTGCAATCAGTTTGTGGTGAAAGAGATGAAGCCACAATCAAGGCATAGGTCAGCCGAGATTCAGCCCAAAACAATAAGATTTTAAGGTTATTGCCAGGGAACGACGAGACCACGTTTTCAATCTTGGTTTTTGGGTTTGGAAGAGGCGAAGACCAAAGACGGGTGGGTGGGAGAGTGGGAGGTCCAGGTATCCGTAGTCTCACTATGTATTGTTTCCTTAGGCAGAGAGAGATGTCATGATACAGTACAGTACCCAGGTTAGCGAGGACGTCGGTAGCTGGATAATATGGGCTTGGTCACATTAAACGAGGGAGACAACGTGAGGAGGCCAAAGAGAATGGATGGGATGGATTGAGGGACGGTGCCGAACGGATCGGCCCTTGGTCCACGTCAGGACTGACTGGGTGTAGGCCCGAAAAGGTCTGGGAGGGTTGAAATTAAACTGGGCAGCAACGTAAACAGGAGTGATGTACGTATTATTATCAGCCGAGATTTGAATTTATGATATATTACAGAGGGTGCGTCAGAAACGTGCGTTAGAAAACACGTCCAAGGGTTAGAATGGCGTGAATCTGCAGAGATCACCAGCAGCTAATAAAAAGAGACTTGAGGTGAAAACAAGGTTGATGATAGCGAAAGTGCAAATCGTACAGCTGACGTAAATACGCCAAAGTACTGTAAGCCGTTGCAGTGCCGCTCTAGGGGAGGAAAGAAAACTCAGTACGTCAATGCTGAATAACAAAAAGATTTAGGTAGCTTTAGCCTAAGCTTAGGATAACTTTTAAGAGTTTATTTTGACACCTAATATCAAGGTCTAATGTTTTCTTGGCCCCAGAGGCCGCTCTTCAGGGATTGGATGGATTATTGTGTGTCGGGTGTGACGACAACTGCAGGCCAAGACACAGCTCGATTTGCATGCGAGAAAGCATGTGCTGACTGGGCTGAACTATTGGCTGACCAGGATGAACCACGGGCAGGGTCTCTATCATTTCTGCAACACAGACACAGAGATAACAGAGAGACCAGAGGCCTCTTGAATTTATCCAGAGAAGAAGAGGAAATGAACGACACGCGAGCAGGGAGACAGGCCAGAAGCCCACTCACACTGATACTGGCCCCAGGCTGGCCAGGCCAGGTAAGCAAGCAGAAGCAGCACAGCACACTGCACAGCACAACTCAACACAACGCTATTATCATCCCTGGGGGTTTTTGATCACATGGAAACTCTTTCAGCACTCTTTGATGCCACTCCAACAAGTAGGACAGCTTACCGGCGAATAGATATCCACTTAATAAGGGGCGCTTAGTTCGGCCGCCTTCCCCTCACTAATGCCACCTTGTTTGCTTGGGCAGCCAAAAACACACAATGATCTTCTTCTTGTTGTGAAGTGAAGCGCAAGATAATTAATTTGACGACAATAGAAGGCAGCACGGATTCAAGGTAAATTGAAGTGTCAATGTCTTGGCCCCGGCAACAATGTTCCGAGTGTGACTCCCACCGGTGACCGCCAAGAGCACACGCGTATCACGTAGCAAACTGTATTTGTGCTATGATATGTACCATGGCGGCGTCGGAACCGGTTCTTTGGGCACGATTCGGTACAAGAAGCCCTCCTCTGATCCCGTTTCCCCCGGGTGGAGTCATCTCACGCTCGGGCTTCAGTGGAGAGGAACGCTAATGATGGGGCCGAGCCGACTGAGGACAGAGCCTCTGCAGATGAATTGAGATCCGTCATCCCTCCCATACGACGAGCCGAATCAGCTTCAATGGCACTAACCAAACGGTTTTTACTATGGATCAATACCAAGAATTTCTCACTACCTAGGCGACAGTTATGCAGGGAACCTCAAGCGAGAAACAGTCAGCTCGTCACTCGTCTTTCCTTCGTGCAACTCTTCACCGCATCGTTTCGTTGCACCAGATTAATTATTGAGCCACTACCAAGCACAACGTATCAGCCAGTGAATTTCCTTATCGAGACCACATGAGTATCCCCTGTTCTTTCAGCTGTGAAAATCAAATAATTCATCAGCCCTGCCATTATCCGACAGAGTATGGGAATGGAGGAGTACCCTTGCGGATACGGGATACTGGGACTGGTGCCTCTCCACACTAGGGCTACCAAATAACCGGAATTTCGGAAGCTCTCCTGCGCACCATCATGGTGACATGGTCTGACTCGACCACGTATATGTCGTCAAAGACGGCGGTGAAGCTATCTTCATCAGCCACGAGAACACAATGTCTCATTGCTTTTGCCAACTGAGCTAACCTAGGCTCTGGGAATCACGAGCCAATACGGAGTACACTGAGTGGCACAGACTTGGGAACACGAATGCCGAGATACATCTTGAACCTCTCGAGACTTCATCCGATGAGCATACATGTACGCGCCAAAACATTCTAGGCATCATCAGGCAGACTGGGGAGTCTTATCATCGGTGCTATGGCAGAGCAAACTTGTTCACGACATGTCCTAGGACTTCCTCCAAGGTCTTTCTTGAAATATCAGATGGAAAGCTTGGTTAGCATTTCTTGGTCTCCCAGAGCGTAACAGATTCCGTACATGCGGCTAAAATAATAAATGTCCAGGAAAACTGAAGGTCATATACTAATTCACCAAGCCTGCAATCGCTAATACACCAGACCTCGAAGGCCATACTTGAAGGACTGTCCTCGTCGCAACGCGACCTCGATTTCTTTTTCTGGCCCATGCCGCGCTAATCGATTATGCCGCTTATTCAACAGTCCTCGTCAATGAATCAAAGTGAGTCTCCTTCTGTCAGATACCAGCTGATGACCGAACCCTATGCCGCTGGGAGGTAATTCTTTCGTATGTATAAGTTCTGCCTATCATGAGCTATGCTTTACACAGTGTGCCAGTCCAGCCAAGATCGCGGAATATTTGTTGGCTATTTGTCACCAGACTAGGTACAAAATGAGGATTGCTTTAACATATCATTCTAAGAGGCACAACCTTGGGGCTGACATCAAATCATAAGCAGTATAGCTGCTAGTATAATCTGCTTTCCCAAAATAGTCCAATGTCGTATTGAATATAAAGAATTTTTGGTGGCAAGGCATTGCAGAGTGGTCTGAGTGGTTAGAGTAAGGTACACAAAGCACATCACCAATGTTGTGTTTAACTTGAGGAACTGTAACTCAAGTCCCAAAACATACAGAGGGCTTCCTGTGACTATGCCAACCCTTTCCCATTCGTCAAGTTGTGGCTCTATCAGCTTTTCAGGGTTTGTGGCCGGTTACTCAAATTCATCGTGGATCATCATATGGTATTCGCACTATTAGGGCTCCTCAGCACATTTCGAGACCAGATTCTACCAGATAACCCAACTATGATTCCCCTGTTATGATTAGGCACGCAACGACTAACGGCTCGTGTCAAAATTATTCTTAGTTGTACCGGGAACTCAATATAAATGTAACTGCGAAGCCTGTATAAGAACCTGCTTCCAGGGCTGACATAATTCATAATGGTGATCAAGACTTTTAGGATCATGATATTTGATTAAACGACTTTTGTTTCCTTTTATTCTTCATAGCCTTTTCACAGGCTCTCTCGTACCTCTAGGAGGAAGTGCCATATCTCTGCCCGCACATACAGCTAAACTCGAGAAATTCTCAAGCTCTTGCACGAGCATCACCAACTCCGAGACGCCTTTGCCATGCCATGCATCCTATCAAGTTGGCCTGCATAACCCCAGGTATTCTCCTGATCTTGGGTCGCTTGGAGGATTCAGCCGCAGCGCTCTATGCGCTTCTTTCGGGCTTGAATCGAAGACCCCATAAATTTGAGAAAAACGACTAGTCAGCTCTCTCTATAGCACCTCAGTTATAGGTGCGGGACAGATTTCGGAGATACCAGTCCACAAGCTTTCGTCCCACCTTAGCCTCAGAGATGTGGATGAGGTCCTGTGGGATTGTTAGTTTAGGTTGAGATCTTGGATTGGGTCATAAACTTACGCCTTGGAGAGCATAGTCAAGGTCGCTAACGTTGACGAGCTCACCATCAAGCAGACCCTGGTCCTGCCATCGCAATTGCTTAGTTCGTTGCTTGGTAACCAGGAGCCATGATCGAAGCTCCTCAGGCTTCACCTCAAGGAAACCAGCGAGCTTGTTAAGGTCCATGGTGGTGTAGAGGCGGAGGTAAGACTTGATGGTGGGGCTCCACATGTTGGTCTTGACCTCGTCCATGAAGACAGCGAGGTGGTGCTCGACGGGGTCGATGTTGGCCTCGGGGTTCTCAAAGTCCGGAGGAACGGGGGATATGAACTTGGGGCACGCTGCGCGGAAGAGCTCCTCAAAGATGGGAAGGGACTCAGGGCCACCGCGCTGGAGCTTGAGGAGCTGGTCGCCATACTTCTCACGAAGGGCACTGTGGATGGTGTCGTCCAGGCGAGTGGGCTGGAAAGCAACACAGATGGCAATAAGAGCGTACATCTGCTCGTTCTTCTTAGTGATAGAGTCGTACTGGGCGCTCTTCTGGAAGTTCTTGGTCCTCGAGACGTAGATGAGGATGTGGCTGAACATGCGGATGGCATCGGCGTAGCGGTGCTGCATCATGTAGGAGAAACCCACGTAGTAGTAGGTGGTGAAGTGAGCTGCCATGACGCGAGCGAACATGGCCTTCTTGTTGAGCTCGATATCATCAAGGGTCTTGAGAGCCAGGCTGAAATCTCCGAGGAGACAGTGGACTCGGAGAAGACCAATAATGGAGAAGTAACCCAACATCTTGTAGAGGTTCTTTGAGCCATATTCACCGGCAACTGCCAAAGGATCCTCGTTACGCTTCATGGCTGCGAGCTGTTCGGTGATCTGGGATCGCTGGATAAGGGAGTACAGCACGTTGAGAACACTGTAGCAGCCCCAGGTGTTGGGGTTCTCGCGGAGGGCCTGGCGCTCCTCCTCGTTGGTTGTTTGCCGGGCAATTCGCATGCGGTACGAGGAGAAAGAGTTGAACTGGTAAATGAACTCATCGACAACATCCCAAGCCCAGTAGTACTGCATAAAATTTTGTTAGCCGTGCCCAACTCAACATCTAACTTGGTGAGACCAACGGAAGGGGGCTCGAGATCAACGGGGCCCTCGGAATTCAAGATAAAGTGAAACAAGCTGCAGTAAGCATCGTAGCTCTGGAACTTGGCCTCAAGAGGCGCCTGGAAATCGAGGGGCTGAGCGGCCTGCACAAGTCGGGCCTGGATATCGTCGGTCTGTGCAGTGAGGTTCAAAGAAGTGGTGCGGCTGAGATCATCACCATCCTCATATTGAACATGCTCTTTGTACTCGGCCACCAGAGCCTCCTCCTCGACATCGCTGTCGTCATCGATGGCACGGGCCGGAGCCACGCCGTTTTGGTAAGTAGCCATCGTGTCTTGTAGAGTCGAGTCGCGCGTCGGTCTCGCTCGTCTCGTCTCGTCGTCGCGGTGAGGGGGGAAATTTTAGTAGCGATGCGATTTTTTGTGTTAGGGCTTCGATGTTTGCGCGGGGTCAATGCTTAGTCATTCGGATTTAGTGGGGTGCTTCAGCTTGTGAGCTTGAGAATTCAATCAGCCTTTCAAGGTGTAGCAGCTCTTGCTGGACAAAAAGATTTACCTTGGTTTTTTTGGTGTCTCAGACTCTTTGCGTATGTATGAGTCATTCTTAGTCGATTTGCAGATATACTGAGCCAAAAGTGCCTGATGAAGTCTAAAATTTGCTGACCATCGTGTGCAGTCAAGGATTAGATTAGTCACACTACCTTGTGAGTAACGACCAGGCAAAGTATCACTCAAACAGCTACCTACAAAGATCGATATAAGCTTGGGTTTGGAAGATTGAAATTGGATGCTTCAGAGCTACTGCCTCGCTGGTACAGCAGATTCCTTCTCCCCATATTTAGAAATTTTACTTGACATTTCAGACATCTTTATTTGAACCCCACTATCACTTCAACCTACCCTACTCAAACCACTGTCGTCATAATGCCTGTCGTCACTCCAGATAAGCTGGCGAGTCTGCAAAGACAGTCCAGTGATATTCGAAATGTCAGTACAGTCTCATGAACCACAGATAACATAGTCTAACGTCGTACAGATTTGCATTTTGGCACATGTTGACCATGGCAAAACTTCACTTACCGATGCTCTGCTTGCCACAAATGGCATCATCTCACCAAAGCTGGCGGGCAAGATCCGATATCTTGACTCTAGACCTGATGAACAGATTCGAGGAATCACAATGGAGTCTTCAGCTATCTCACTCTACTTCGCTATGCGTCGAAAAGCAGCCCCCGATGCTGAGCCCGAGGACAAGGAGTACCTTGTCAACTTGATCGATTCACCTGGTCATATCGATTTCAGCTCAGAAGTCTCCACGGCCTCAAGATTGTGTGATGGAGCTGTTGTTCTTGTTGATGCCGTTGAGGGAGTCTGCAGTCAAACTGTCACTGTTCTTCGTCAAACATGGACAGAGAAGCTAAAGCCCCTGCTTGTCATTAACAAGATTGATCGACTCGTGACAGAACTCAAAATGACACCCGGAGAAGCATATATCCACCTGAATAAGCTATTAGAACAGGTGAACGCTGTGCTGGGAAGTTTCTTCCAGGGCGAGCGTATGGAGGAGGACCTCAACTGGAGGGAAAGAATGGAAGAGCGAGTCAATGCAGCCACAGCAGCCAAGGAATCAGCAATTTCCGACCAAGTCACTGACACGGGGGAGGTGCAATTCGAGGAGAGAGACGACGAAGATATCTACTTTGCTCCCGAGAAGAACAACGTTATTTTCAGTAGCGCTATTGATGGCTGGGCATTCACTTGCCGACAGTTCGCTGCCATGTATGAGAAGAAGCTGGGAATTAAGCGTGGAATCTTGGAAAAGGTTCTATGGGGCAACTTCTACCTGGATCCCAAGACGAAGAAGATCCTGGGCCCTAAGCATCTCAAGGGAAGAAATCTGAAGCCCTTATTTGTGCAACTGGTACTGGAGCCAGTATGGACTGTCTACCAGGCTACAGTGGGAGGTGATAATGGGCAGGGTGATCGAGAGCTGCTAGAAAAGGTCACCAAGTCCCTCGGAATCAAGATCACTCCACACATGCTCAAGTCGCGAGATCAGAAGCTTCTTATGACGACAATTTTCGCAAATTGGCTTCCCCTGTCGACAGCACTGCTGGTGTCCGTTATTGAATCTCTACCTTCGCCCCCGGCCGCTCAGGCTGCACGACTTCCCGAGCTGATCGAAGAATCCCCAGGATCTGAGCACATTGACCAGACCATCAAGGATGCCATGATCTCTTTCAAGCATGAAAAGTCTGACCCCGTGGTTGCCTATGTCAGTAAAATGGTTTCTGTTCCTGAGAGTGAACTTCCCGAGAACAAGCGACGTGTTGGAGCCCAGATGAGTGGCGAAGAGGCTCGAGAGCTTGCACGCAAGAAGCGCGCCGAAGCCGCTCGAGCCCAGGCTGCGGCTGGTGAGAACGGCGTTGATAGCATGGCGGACTCGATGGATGCCATCAACCTTGATGATTACGCCCCTGAGTTGGAAGAGAAGAAGGTTGATCCCGAGCACCTTATCGGCTTCGCTCGTATTTACTCGGGAACGCTTTCAGTCGGCGACAAGCTCTACGTCATTCCTCCAAAATGGTCACCTGCTGAGCCAAACGCTGATCTCGAGCCTCAAGAAGTCACAGTCACTGCGCTGTACATGCTCATGGGACGAAACCTCGAGGCTCTTGATTCAGTTCCTGCCGGCTGTGTCTTTGGCATTGGTGGCCTGGAGGGCAAGATTCTCAAATCCGGCACCTTATGCAGTCGCCGTGACGGCGCCGTCAACCTTGCCGGTGTCACCATGCTGGGCAAGCCTATCGTTCGTGTTGCACTGGAACCTGTGAACCCTGCCGATCTTGACAAGATGATCCATGGCCTCAAGCTTCTGGTTCAGAGCGATCCTTGTGCTGAGTATGAGCTTCTGGGCAGCGGTGAACATGTGCTGTTGACTGCAGGTGAGCTGCATCTTGAGCGATGCTTGACTGATCTCAAAGAGCGATTTGCTCTGTGCGATATTCAACCGGGTGCTCCTATTGTTCCCTACCGAGAGACAATTGTGCGGGCTGAAGAAATGCGACCTCCCGCGAACAAGGACCTCGGTCGTGGTGCGGTTGTAGCTACAACAAGCTCAAAGCAAGTGACTCTCTCGCTCCGTGTGCAACCAATCCCCGAAAACGTAACAGACTTTTTGGTCAAGAATGGCGACGCTGTGAAGCGAGTCTACGACCGTGGGGCCAAGAAGGATGATGAAGGCGAAGAAATCGTGGCTGAAGCTGATGTGGCGGCTGGAAACACTCTGTCCGTGGAAGACTTCAAGAAACAACTTAAGGAGAAGCTTGAAAGTGGAAAGGGAAGAGATATGTGGAAGGACTCTATTGATAAGATTGTGGCCTTTGGACCTCGACGTACTGGGCCAAACCTACTTATCGATGCCACTGCAGATGGTATCTTCTCCAGAGCTTTTGCTGCTGAAAAGACTGTCGAGACTGCACCCCGTGCTGATGAGTCTCTTCACCCTAGCCATCTTACAGACAAGATCTCATACGCCTTCCAACTTGCTACGGCTCAGGGTCCTCTGTGCAACGAGCCACTTCAGGGCGTTGCAGTCTTTATTGAGGATGTTACACTTAACCTAGCCGAGGACGACTCTCCTGCACGCGACAAACTTGGTCGTCTCACTGGTGAGATTATCAGAATCTTCCAATCTTCTCTTCGCGCAGGTTTCATGGACTGGTCTCCCCGTCTCATGCTTGCAATGTACAGTGTCGAGATTCAAGCATCTACAGAAGTCCTTGGTCGTGTATACGATGTTCTTACCCGCCGTCGCGGTCGTGTTAACGCCGAACTCATGAAAGAAGGCACACCATTCTTCACAATTCAAGCTCTGGTTCCCGTAGCCGAGAGTTTCGGATTTGCCGACGAGATGCGAAAGCGTACCAGTGGCGCGGCCCAGCCACAGCTGATCTTTGCTGGCTTTGAGATTCTAGACGAAGATCCTTTCTGGGTACCTTTCACAGAAGACGATCTCGAGGATCTTGGTGAGTTGGCTGACAAGGAGAACGTGGCGAAGCGATATATGGATGGAGTGAGGAGAAAGAAGGGATTGCTTATAGAGGGAAGAAACGTTGCTACAGACGCAGAGAAGCAAAAGACATTGAAGAGGTAGATGTATGTGAGAAGCAATAAATGTTATGATATAGGCTGTCGTGACAGGGTGGTTGTAGTGTGCATGCGTTCATCCGTTGCAGTGTAACATGGATTCTTCCGCATTGCATGGAGACCAGATGAATCTGTTACAGGCACAACTCCACGGTTTTTCTTGACAGACGTCAATTTTGAAATAGGTATTGTGGAGGAGTTATGGATAGTATACCTCGCAGCAGCTAAGCTACAAGGGCCCTTTTTGCTAGTAATAAATCAGCTGAGTGAACTGAAGAAAGTCCTATTGGTAAAGCCCTAAACTGAAATCTGTTCACTCAAGTCCTGGTTATGATAGTTCTTGTGGGCTAAGTTGTGATACTTCCATGGTATTCCTTGACATTCGTCTCTAGGACACACCGCTGGAAATCGTTCTCTACTGCACCTCCTTCTCTTCTTCTCTATTCCTTTCTCACACGTATAGAAGTAGTCGATCGAGATCTTCTATTCAGCTTTCCTCTATTCTCATCGAGAATCATGATGACTTGCATTTATATCGTCATCAACTTCACCAGAATCGTCCAAAGCACATGAGACAGTCGACATTCTGCAAGTTCCAAGGATCTCTCATGCAGGTCCATGTAGGACTTCATCCACATAGTCATAGGAACCAACCTTCTTTTGGACTCCGTGCCTTACTTAACCAACTATGATTTCTCTCCTGCTTTATGTTTAAGACAGACCAGCCCAATCCTGTGTTGGGAGTATACGTTATACACGTTGTTGTGTTGTGTCTCACCACGAGATCGGATTCTTCCCCTCACATCAACTGGACGGTGGCTGAGCTGAGCTTCCCTCATCCGATATGAGGTCTTTATGCAGAGTGCCTGATTTGCCAATACGAGCTGAAACTTGGCGAGAGCCGCGGCTGAGTCTCTCTTCTCCACTACCCTCAGATCAAACAGTGACATGTCAACTGCGAAAAGAGAGACTATCACATTCTGACCCCTGACGGTATTCACCCTTGCTCCCACACACTCGGCACTTTCTCCACGATTTCGGCAGCTAACGAGAACCCGGGCGTCCCCGGTGGATTAACGTTGCTTTTTTGTCTCTGCCACGAAACACGACGGCCCGTTCGACTTTTCCTCGTTTGGTTTGAGTCCATCTGCAGAGACCGAGTTTTTCTTTTTGCAAAAAATGATCTAGTAGGTCTTGATTTTTCCGTTGAGGGATGTGAGGGATGAAGAGGCTGGACTCAGAAACATGGAGCAGTTTTACGTGGAGTATTGGGAATGGACCCTAAAAGAAGTAAAAATTGAGGACTAGATTGTCTAGACGCACAAATTCGCCGCTGGCTTCAGATCAGATATTTCTGATAATCTTATATCACGGGTTTCCTTCCCGAGGGGCTGGTTATCGTTGCTCTGCTCCAGATGCAAGCTGCAGTTCAACTCATCATGGATCCCCAGACGTCTCTTAAAGAAAGTGCTGCAGTAATGACGGAAGTCAATCTCAAGGCCTTCAACATAGAGGCCTTCACACTACTTGGCTTTGCGTTGCTGGTCACCGTTTTAAGGTCGTGTGTGCGGATCAGGACTGTGGGATGCGGGAACCTCTGGGCAGATGACTATCTCGTCATTTTGGCCGCTGTAAGTGACAAATATCTGGTGTGGATGCATAGTACTAACATCTTTAGGGCATATATGCTATAGAAACAGGGCTGGCATACTCGGTCGGTAATATTGCTCAAGGGCTGGCGAACAACTCGATGACGAACGAGCAACGAGCCTCTTTACTGCCAGAAGATCATGAATATCAGCTTCGGTAGGGCAATAACTCTATCTATACGGGTTATCTGTGCTAATCCTTACAGTATCATTGGCTCAAAGATCCAAATCGCTCTATGGGCAACTTACTCATCCCTCCTCTGGATCCTCAAAGCAGCCATGTGCACTTTCTACTATCGACTTACAAAAGACCTTCAAGGCCACCGAGTTCGGGTCATCATCGGCTTTGGCTTCATCATTTCTTCTTTTGTTGTTGTGCAGATGAACCTTCTTCTCAGTTGCCGCCCTTTCGACCACTGGTGGCAGATATTCCCTGATCCCGGAGCTTTCTGCCATGCTGCTATTTCGCCTGCCTTGATATGGACTTGTCTCGCTTTCAACTTGGCCACCGACTTTTACCTCATTATGATTCCTATGCCCATGCTTTGGAAAGCTGCTATGCCTTGGCCTCAAAAGGCTGGACTCATTGCTCTGTTCAGCTGTGGGTTGTTTGTCACCATGGCCGCTATCCTTCGAGTTGTCTTGCTTGTATCTGTAAGTATGCCTCAACCCATTAGTAACTCTACATGCATCTAACATGAGCAAGGATCCAATCAATGGTCCTCAACTCGCAGCTTCTTGGGCGGTTCGCGAGACCTTTGTCGCCATCATGACAACAAACATCCCCATGCTATTCCCAACATTTAAGAAATGGGCTGTCCCCATCGTCGAAAGAGCTGGGTCCTCTTTGAGTGTCTACCGAACTCCACCAAACACTATCGTGGATTCCAGATTCTCTGGAGCTCTGTCTATAGGCAGTTTGAGGCGAAAGAGCCGAGGATCATCTCGCATTACATGCATTAGCCCCATGTCGCCTACCGCCAGTGAAACTGAGGCACACATGAACTCAATTGGTCTCATTTATACTACTCCTGACTCAAGCGTCAAGAAGCCGAAAGCTTCCAAGACAACACACAAGATCGCGGCCATACGTCTCCCGCGGGTCGACACCTCAACCCCTGCTGATCCAGACCACGGATATGGTCGACTGAGCACAAGAAGTGACAGTTCCGTTGTTTCTTGGTCAGAAACTTTGGTGAACTCCCCTCGGTCCGAGGGAACAGAGTCTTTACTCTCAGCCCGTGTTCACCACGACGGATACAGCAAGCACGTTTAACGCCTTTGTTACGAACATTCATAATGCCTTTGTCTCCTGGATCGAAATTACGACGAAGATGATCACATTTTCCATCAACCTACATGATTCATGATTCTACGTTAATTAACTAAAATAGAAAAAAGCTCATAGATTTGTTTCTGGGTTGGTTATGATAATTTTATTGCTTCAATTATTACGAGTTCTGCATGAGGAGCTTTGGAGACTCTCCGTGCGTCAGCATGTAGTCAACCACGCTTCCGAGTTCCATTCACTTCAACCATTAGAAACACTTAGATACTGTACTTATTAGCTAGATATTACTTTCAACGTTACTTGCGAAACACTATAGTGCACTATTACCACTCAGTGTTACTCCATCGGAACAAATACCAAAGGTGCAATATGCCCTCAAGAACTTCAGAGCCTTAACACAATGGGCTTTTGTTTGTTGGAGCTTATGTTCTTTACTCTGGACAATGTTCTCTTTATTTTGGGGCCTGAGTCCAACAAACGAATGGCCAGTATAGCGTGATCTTTGTTTGAACTGAATGGGCTCTTCTAAAGACAGTGAACAACGTAGCAAAGGATCAAGGATTCACCAAGCTTTTGTTCATGGCTTTTAATATAAGAGACTCAACATGCTGTATATGGCGATTCAACACAATTCTCATGCAGCATCAATAATCTTATACACAAATCATCATCATGGCTATCTCACCACCTCATACTAGATCGAAGACCAAGGAAACTCGAACGGTTTCTGAAGCTTCACTGATGACCCCCGCCAGATCATCAACAGCAGAATCACCCATTGCAGCACCCATAAAGGCCAACTCTAAGTCTAGCCAGGCATTCCTCCCAACACCACCCACCAAGCGCAAAAACACATGCCGCGACAACCCGATCCCGCTCAAGCTGCAGAAAACAACCTCGACTTCCAGGGCTGCGACTCGCTCTGAAACTCTTAGCTGGTTGGCGGACCTTGAAGAGGAGGATTTTGAGCTTCCTCAGTCTCCAACTCCTGCCGGTTCCGGGGCTATCGAGGACGACACAAGTGAAGGTGAGCAAGAGAATGTGTCTAAGCTTGGACCCAAGTCGTTCCAATGCGGAAGTTTTACAAAAAGCTGGGAAGAGATTGGACAGCAACGGAACTTTGAGTTCTTCCAAGCCTATCCTCACGATGAGTTTTCAACTCTCTGCGTGTGGCATTTTATGCAGCTTGCAGAGAGCTGGTACTCTCGCCGCAAACCTATGGTGAACCGCCAGATTCAGAAGCTTGTCAAGGCTGGCTTAACTCATAAGCCTGACTTTTCGAAACTGGCCCTCCCTGTATGTGAAGAGACCTGGACCGTCAAGAGCCTTGAAGACTTTACGACCGAGTTACGCCACCGGATCAATGATGCCACTAATCGGGTGATGGTCAACCATAGGCAAATCCTTGATATCACTGAGGAACGACCCATCTGTGAGCTTGGAAACCAGGAACACCCTCTCAAGTGCTCATTATGTACCAACTATGAGTTGCCATGTAAGGGTGATTACATCGAGGTTGACAGGGCACATTGTCGTATGGATGATCCACCCTACGTCCTAAACCCATATTATGCCACCATAGAGAAGGCCTCCAGCCCTGTTCCCGACTGTTGCCACCCAAAGGCTCTCACGATTCTCATGGGTGACAAAGGTAAAGATTACATGGAGTGCGAGGAATGTTGTTACAGCCAGGCACTCCCTCAGCACGCCCTCCAGGGGCCCAAGAGTTATGCCATAAAAGTAGCTGGGACTCGTATCCCAGTCCAAGTTCGTCCCCAGCGACTTTGTCTGAACAGCAAGCTCGGGCATGTCGATGTTGGAGGCATTCATGTGATTGTTGACTACTGTGCTAGTGGGCAGCGAATGATCAAGTTTCGGTAAGTTCTTATTCTATCCCCGTCGTCAATAATATGTATAGCTAACCTCTTTTCATAGGTCGACCCAGTTCTCAAAGGCTCATGAGATGCATGCCTTGGACTTCCACTTGGAGCACGAGATCGAGATGCTTGATGATGCGCTGCCCGAAGAGTCCCACGAGGTAGAAGCTGGGTTCAACGAGCTATATTGGCAAGAGGGTGCTTATAACGCAATTACTCAATGTTCCAATCTATTTGATAACTGTTCGTGTCATTAAGAGGGAGCTATGGAGTGGTCACGGGCAAATAGTGTTCAATTCATGCTTGATATTCGAATAAAAATGGTATGGTTGCTATAGCAGATTCCACTTACACCAGAGTGCCATGATACATAACGAGTTAAATAGAAATTACAGAAGATGGGTTGTGGGATAGACAGATAAAAATGCAATGCTTGTAAAAGATGACTCAATAAAAAGACTGAATGCCTCTATTCACATGACCACTGTAGGGTAGCCCTCCAGGCAGCCGTCTGCGGCTGAAAGGGAAAGCCCCCACGTGCCCAACGTTATGTGCCCACCTGGAAAATTCTGACCAGTCAAGATATTTCTTTCAACCTTGGAAAATCCAGGGCATTTACAGTGGGACTAGCGGCCTCCTCCAAGGGGACCTGTAGCGCAAGATGGCCCCGGCTCCAGCTCCCTCCCGGGCAGCGCCAGCCCCAGCCCAGCTGATGTAAGGCTCCAGGGCATCCACTCATTTAACTGAAGGCAGCCATTCAGCCATTTCGTAGTGGATTGCCGAAAGTCGCCTCGAAACTTGAACTCTGCATAGTTATCTTTAAAGTGCCACGATGCGATACTGAATAGTCACGTTACAACAGAGCCTACCCAATACTTTGTCTAATACCGCTTATCTTTTGGAACTTCTTCCCCGTACTTCACTTCTCACGTTCCTTTTCTTGTACTCTTCTCTCTTGTTTTTACCATCTTCTTTAATCTAGTCCCTCCCGTTGCGCGACATTGCCGACTCCGGGAGCGACACGCACACGCCACCGCGAACCCCTCCATCCCTGACCTGTGACCCAACTCAAGTCAGACCCCGTCGCCGCTCTATCTTGAAAGACATTTTGGATTACTAGGACCGACCTACTATTCACTGATACAGGATGCGTCTCTTCGGCGGCAAGAACAACAAGATCAAGGTCGACCCTCCCAAGATCAGGATCGAAAAGGTTGTCGTCGACCGACCTGCCCAGAAGCCTAAGCCTAAATCCACTTCCGCACTCAGCGGCTCAGCATCGCGCTCCTCCTCTTCTCACCGTCCCTCGCCGAAACCACTGGCACGACAGGCTAGTCACTCGCCGTACCCCTCATCTTCCGACGAGAAGCGACTCGAGCGTAAGCGCAAGGCACCGTCCGTCACCCGTCGATCACCGGCAAGCGACCGTATCGAGTTCGACAAAGACAGTGATGGCGAAGACGATGGATGGATGACTCTTGATACCAAGAGACAACGCAAAGGAACTGAAGACGGCAGCTTTGTTGACCCCAACCGTAAACTGAGAAGCGTAAGAGCCTTTGAGGATCGGATGGACAGTCGAAGCTTCATCCATGCCGTAGATGTGGCCTCGCTCGAGCACAAGTGTGTGCCTGTCATGGGCGCACAGAAAGAGGACGTGGCTATCCGACTACAATATCCCAGCTTACAACCTCGAGAAAAGTGAGTCTTCCCGGCGACCCCGACCTCCAAAACTAATGCTGACATGATTACAGGTATGAGCTAGTATGGGGAAAAGACAAGATCGATGCCGTTGAAGCCAGCATCAAGGTAGTTCGCCACGTAGCCGAAACATATCTCACCGAAGAGGAAGCAGAGCCTTTCACAAATCCTAATGGTGGTATCATTCGAAGACTGGAGAAGGCCTCCAACCGGAACATCCAGGATTTGATGGGTTTCAAGGCTGCTCTGCGCGAATACAACGAAAAGCTTCGGGCTCTAGTCGAGGACGGTGTAATTGCCAAGAACCTCGATAAGATGCATGAGCTCCCCCAGCACCTTGTGGCTTTCATTCTCGATCAAATTTATGACCGAACAGTGGCTCTCAAGGTCGAACTTCTTTCAAAGTATGAGAACGGAACCGACTATGTCTATGGCGAACTACTCCACCCCTTCATTTCTAAGATCTTGGTAGAGCAGACACGAATGACCTCTGGTCAGGTCTTCGTTGATCTCGGCTCAGGTGTTGGTAATGTCGTTTTGCAGGCGGCCCTCGAGATTGGTTGTGAGAGTTGGGGTTGCGAGATGATGGAGAATGCTTGCAATCTTGCCGAGGAGCAAAAGAAGGAGTTTGATGCCCGATGCATGCTCTGGGGAGTTCGACCTGGCAAGGTTCACCTAGAACGGGGCGATTTCCGCAAGAATTTGCCCATCCATGAGGCCCTCAAGCGTGCAGATGTTGTGCTTGTAAACAACAAGGCCTTCACCTCGCAGCTAAACGATGACTTGGTCCGGATGTTCCTGGATCTTAAATCGGGCTGCAAGATCGTGTCGCTCAAATCCTTTGTCGCGGAAAAAAGCAACAACCACAACATCAACGACGTTGGCAGCACCATCCTGGAGGTGGAAGAGTGCATATACCCTGAGGGTTATGTGAGTTGGACTAATGCAGGAGGATCATACTTCATTTCGACGCGTAAGTAGACTATAGAGCTTCATAAGCACTCAGTGGCAGAGATTATGGTGTTGGAGAAATAGGGATAGGGCAGACGGTTACATCAGCGCGGGGTATAAGGGTATGTTCGGACTTACAGGATACTCCATATAGTATTTGTTTTTTTCTCGTGACATCGTGGCTCGTTTCTCTGTTTGGCCTGCCTCGTTTGACCTCATGAATCATTAACTATCGTCTCTTTTCGAAGATGGGTTCGTTGGCGAGGTTCATAGCATCTGCTTCTTGTGCCATCCTCTTCATCCATCTGTCCACCAGTTCTTTGTTCTCCTTCTTCACCTTATCTCTTTCCTTCTCGGCCATGGACATTTGTAGATCCATCGCAATCATCTCATCTTGTACTTGCTGGTATTGCTGTGAGCAATAATGGCGATGAATCGCAGCATTTGGGTCACACGTACCTCAAGAAGCTTGCGCTTTTCCCTCAACTCGTGTTCTAGATCCTTTAGTTTGGTGGTAAGACTATTTCTATCGGCCGTGAGGTCGCGAATTGATTTCGTGTCTGCCTTGTGTTTTGCCCTTAGTTGCATCAACTCTTCCTCGCTCGTGCGTAATCGCTTTTCGGTGACGCCCTTTGATCGAAGGGCTTCGGCGAGATCCTGTCTTAGTTGCGCAACACCAGGATCGTTTGTTGAGGGTTCGGTGGGTTGCGCAGTTGGTGTCCCGCTATTTACAGCAAGCCCTACTAGCCCATTCTTCTCAGCCTCGAGAGCAGATATGCGATCTGCCATCTGCGAGCCTTGAAATCATTGTCAGCCTGATGAACCTTTCGTATCTTCGCGTGATACTGTCGCTTGCTGGGGGAGGAGGGGTTATGTGGGGGTGCTTTTACGAACAAGCCTGAACAAGCTCCATGTTGACGGGATTGCTGAGCTCTGCATCCTTGATGGATAAGAGATACTGGTCACGCCAGTTTGGCATTATAAGTGAGTGTAATTTGTGTGATGGTCGACAGATGATGGAAGCGGTTTTGATGTGGATGAAATAAGGTTGAGTCAAAGTGATGAGAGAATGAGTTGGGTCAACAGAGTGACCTGCATTGCACCGCTCATTCTTGCCCGCCATGTGAGATGATGCAACCGCCGAAAGGAAACTAAAATTAGCGGGACAAGGAGCTACCCGACCGCTAATTACAGCCGGAGAATAACCGTGTGCCTGGCAACCTCCACTTACCTGAGCTACCTTACCTAGGTCCTAGACCTGCGGTATGATGCAGCACCTAAGCTCCCTGCTCTCATTCATACTGTACAGGTGCTTAGCTGACGAATAACATTCAGCTAAAGGCGCGTCTCTTCCTCAACAAATTCACAAAGATTGGGTTACAATATGAGATAACGCGAGATGGACACACTTCACGCCAGAGCTGACTGGGAGAGTGTCGGGGACAGATGGTTCCGCAAGACGCAGCAGTATACAGCCGTGTTTGACAAAGATCTCGACTTGGATAATTACATCGTTGCGGGAGCTCCATATGCAGGAGCACTAGGTGAGTTCGAAGCCACAGAAATCTAAGATCATTGAATCATAAGTTTTCAGTATACTTATGATTGACTTAGTGTTGATGTATTTGTAACTGTAACTGACCACATCCTCAGCACTATGGCGCGACGACACAAAGCTTCTAGCATATCAACCAGGAAGATCAGCAAAACCAGCAATTGATATCTACAGTCTTGCCGGCAAGAAACTCCGAAGTATCCCCTGGGATAATGGTACCATTAAAGGCCTTGGTTGGTCTGAAGATGAGACTCTACTCGTTGTCACCACTGACGGTACGGTCCGTTGTTATGATCTGCAAGGAGATTTCACACAATTCTCCCTTGGCCATGGTGCCGATAACTACAGTGTCGAGTCATGTCGGTAGGTGACTTTCAGTGATATGGTCTACTTCCGCGACTGACAAGTGGCAGTTTCTACGACCATGGCATGGTAGCACTGCTTGGAAACAACTCACTCGTCACAGTCTCATCATATACTGAACCCCGACCCAAAGCTCTTGCTAAGATACCGGAAAGCGAGATCCATGCTTGGTCAATCATTTCACCAAACCACACATTATCTAGGTCTGTCGAGGTACTATTAAGCGTCGATAATACTGTATACGTCGTCGATGCTACTGATTGCGAAGACCGTTTCCTCGATATTGGGCCTTTCAGTCATATTAGTGTCTCTCCGGATGGTCGCTACGTCAATCTTTATGCTGTGAATGGGAAAGCTCATGTCATATCTAGTGACTTCCAAGAACGGTTATTCGAACATGATTCCGACTCTCAAACACCTCCTCTATATGTTGAATGGTGTGGATCCGATGCCCTCATTGCTTGGGAGGATGAGGTGCATATTATCGGACCTGGTGACTCTTCATCTTCATATATATACGATAGCACACGTGTGCATGTCATTTCTGGTATGTGCCTTATTGAACTTCAATGCTAGACTACTAATATTCTTACAGAACACGATGGTGCCCGTCTAATTACAAATGACTTCTGCGAGTTCCTTGAAAGAGTGCCTAGGGATACCCTCGAAGTCTTTGGCCAGTCTTCGGATTCATTGCCTGCTTCAATTCTTCTCGACGCTGTAGGCCAACTGGAGCTCGAGTCTCCAAAAGCAGATGATTACATCCAACTAATACGACCTAATCTTACCGGGGCTGTTGACACCTGTGTCAATGCAGCTGGGCGCGAATTCGATACCCACTGGCAGAAGCGTTTACTCAAAGCAGCTTCATTTGGCAAATCTGTACTCGATATATATAACAGTGACGACTTTGTTGACATGTGCGAGACTCTACGCGTGCTCAACGCTGTGCGATATTATGAAGTTGGCATGCCACTGTCTTTTGAGCAGTATCACCGCTTGACACCAGAAAGCCTCATTCGACGATTGCTCAACCGACACGAGTATCTTCTTGCCTTGAAGATTGCAGGCTATCTGAAGTTACCAACAGATCGAATCTATGTACACTGGGCGTCTAGCAAGGTCCGTGTAGGTGGCGAAGATGACGATACCATCTGCCGGTTGATCGTGGAGAGACTCTCTGGCAAGCCTGGAATTTCCTTTGAGGAGATCGCTCGTGCAGCGTATCAAGAAGGAAGGGGCCGACTTGCTACTGAACTTCTCAACCATGAGCCTCGTGGTGGTAGACAGGTTCCTCTTCTCTTGAGTATGGAGGAGGATGAGCTTGCTCTCGACAAGGCTGTTGAGAGTGGTGACACAGACTTAATACTGACAGTTTTGTTGCAGCTCAAGAAGAAGTTGCCCCTCGCTGCTTTCTTCAGGGTCATCAATGCACGACCGACAGCGACAGCACTGGTGGAAGCTTTGGCCATGGAAGAGGGCGACAACACGCTCCTAAAAGACCTGTATTATCAAGATGACCGACGAGAAGATGGTGCCAACGTTTTTATTCGCGAATCACTGAAACAACCTGATGCTAGAACAGCGTCTGACAAATTGGCACTGGCAGCGAAGCTATTAGCTGACTCAAAGGAGTCGACGTTCGAGGTTCATGCATTGAAGGAGGCTACGACACTTCTGCGCATGCAGGAAGCTTTCGACCGGGATTTGACAGACACATTTACTGGCCTGAGCGTCAATGAAACCATGTTTAAGCTTATTCGGCTGGGCTACCACGGACGGGCTAAGAAGATCCAGAGCGAGTTCAAAGTCCCCGAGAAAGTGGCGTGGTGGATTCGGTATGTGGACTTTGTCTCCAACAGGCCCTGGCTTCGGGACGACAACGTTGGACAATGGCTAACTTTTGTTCCTGCAGATTACGAGCACTAGTTGCGAAGCGAGACTGGAACGAGATCGAGGAGATCTCCAAGACAAGGAGAAGCCCCATTGGCTGGGAGGTGAGTTACAGAATCAAGACTCGATAGGTTGAGATGTGAGACTGACAATCGTAGCCCTTCTTCAACCTCACGCTTCAAGCAGGTAATCCACGTTTGGCATCTGTATTTGTACCCAAATGCACATCAGTAGAAGCTGGAGAGACGATCACCATGTATGAGAAATGTGGGATGCGGGTGAAGGCCGCGCAAGAAGCCGTGAGACTCAAGGACAGTGAGTCGTGGGAGAGGCTCTTGGAGGCTGCAGGAAAGGGGTCACAGGAGGGAAGAGAGATCGAACGTCTGGGCCAATCCGTATTCAAGAAGTAGAGTCAGCTCTGCTATAATTTCTTAGTGGCACATATAACTTGTTTCACCGTACTTTCGTAGCAAGAATATCCACAGAATGATCAATTATGACTCTCGTTAAGTTACACAATTATACTATCGGAACCGCGTTTAACGCCATGCAGCTATGAGCCAAGCCATCTACTACGGTGGCTGCATAGTTATTAGGACATAAATTGATGAATTCTTTTTGCGATTGTATCTTGAGCCATGGGAAATGAAGCCTCAATACAGCTCCGCACTTACCGACTGGAATGTGAAAGTCTGCAGTTGTTTCGGAAGATATCACAGTTATTCGCGTGATGTTTTCCAGGGTCTCGTGACGTGCCTAGTTGCAAGTCATGTTTCTGTTGGTGTCTCATGATCCGCGATAACTGTTTGGCACTCTAATATTAGTCGACATTTAGCGGAACTAGCGGGCATCTACACGGGATGGAGGGTTTCGCGTGTGAGCTCAAGATAACGTTATGCTGGATCGGGATCTACCGAAACCGTTCCATGGTGAGCAAAGCAGATGATGCCTGTTGGTGGCATGACAGCTGAGGACCCTGTATCGTATGTACTGTACGGTACTGTAGGTTGAGAAGAGGGAGGGTAGGATGATGATATCATGGGTTACATTCTGGCTCCGATGTGGGGATGACCTCGACATGTACAGAACCAACTGCAAGGTAAGGTAGGCAATAGCTGGGGAACAGTTCAGTAACACAAACTCGGAGACTTTATGTCAGTGAGTTTTCATCGTCGTGGGACTTGAGAGAAACTTCAATCCGCCGGTTCAACGTTACCCCCTTTTTTCGCCTCCCGAGCATTTTTTGTTTGCTTGCTTGCATCGTAAGCTTAAGCCCTGTTCCTCTTTGGGCTATGGTCTAAGGTCTCGAAGAGTCTGGTGGTGGCGGAATCAGAAACACCAGCAGCAAAAGTCCGAAGTGTAACTCAACTTGGGTTTAAGCCTCAACCGAAGGAACTTTGAGAAACGGCTGAGGAGGAACTCTTCTTTTTCTAGAAGCATGTGAGGCGTTTTGGTTGAGATGGACTGTTTCTAGACGGGCAATGAGTGGGTATCAGAGATTGGGTAGCGGTTGGGAGATGTTAATTGTGGAAAATGGCCTTCTTTAAGCTGGGGATATCTTGGATGGAAGATGGAGAATGTATGTCATGATGGATCTAGACTGTGGAGCTGCTTAGGGATATGGAGGTATGAAATTCAGGGCAGTCGATATTGCATCGTTTAAGGGTCTCTAAACAGCGACTTTTTGTTACAGATATTTGATGACGAAGAACATGTCGTGTAACTGAAGGATTACCACTGATAGTGTCAGCAAAGACTGAGGTCGTAAAGTAGTATTTGGCCACCTCCAAAAAGGGATCCGCGCTCCGTTTCCGATACTGAACCCCTGTTCTACGTATGGCTATGTTTTGCCAAGACGCCTTTTTTTTCCCCAAGAGTCAGTGAAGCTGAGATGTTCTGGAGCGGCCACCCCGAATCACGTTCTGATTCTGACTGGCAGGCAGATTTGATCACTTGGCTGCGTGCGTGATGTTAGTTACCTGCTTTTTAACTAAGTTTGGGCACTGTTGATTGATTGATATCGCCATGAACCAATTCGCTATTCGCAGATGATCCTTGCAATTGCCTGTTCTTGATGGGCCACTAATGCAATCTTTATTGAGGCTAACATGAGTCCTACTGGGGGATTGCCAGCATGGAGAGAAATTGAGAATCAGGTATCAATGGTCAATGGACTTGAGTCAGCTACTAAGAACCTTTCTGATGATGAAAGATCCATGAGTTCAACCTTGCAAAATACTGTCCTTTATCTATTATTACGTCTGCCAAAACTGTTCGTTCCTTGACTAGAATTCAAGGATCTCACTCTCTGCTCGGGCGTTCTCGCTAGGGGACCCATATCCTGATCGATCCCCTCTCTTATTCTGGAGGAGGAGTGTCCCCCCCCTTCACTCACTAGAACAAATCAAGCTCGATGCCCCTGTCAGCTCAAGAACATGACACCCCTGTCTTGATCCCCGGTTCTTCAGGTGTGGTGAAAGAAAGCACAGCAGGTTCCATCACTGATTTAGTGGTCTTCTTTTCTTTCATCCGCTGAATGGGCTCTGTACGAAATACTGTACCGCCGCCACTGTTGTTTCTCTGATCCATCGTATCGCCAAGACCAGCCCGTAAATCAACTCACCAACCTCCCTCTTCCTTTTCCTTTCTCTCTGCCTCGCGCTTCCTCGACTGTTCTTGGTCTTGTCTATTTGCTTTTCCGTTATTATTGCCATCAATCAAATCTTGCGTCGGAATCAATCCTCCCTCCTCATAGGACTACCTCCCTGCCTCTAACGGAATAACGAACCATCGACCCCAAGTCTAGAACTGATCTGCAAGGCGGAACTGAACCGACAGGAGAAGGCAATTCAACTCCAGCAATTCCCATCAGCGACTACAGTAGACGAAACGATAGACCTGAGTGATATCGCCTGCTTCATATGCGCACGCCATCCATCATAAGACCCTGTTTCTCTTACCAACGCTCTCGTCATACCGAATACTCTGCAACACCAAAGCCAGCGTCTGTCTCAGTAGAGGTTTCAGTCCCTTCGCCGTCTGCAGCAAACACAACAAGAAACAAGACAAGACTTTTTCAACTCAAGGCAAAGCAAAGCAAAGCAAGCAAGGGTTAGACTGGAAATTAAGCTTCGTCTTTCTGCAGTGCAATTCTCTTCACTTGTTGCCTGACCTGATAGTGTCCAAGTCCAGATTGCGCCGCATTCTAACTACTGCTTCTCCCTTTCTCGGTTGACTCCGTCTGGCTCTGATTTAGAGTTGATCTGATCTGCTCAAATACCTACCAGCTCCTGACCATTCATTGCATCTGCATTTGCATCTGTTCCAGTTCACCCCCTTCCCGTCGTCTTGTCTTTCTTGTCACTCTGCTTGAAAGCTGTACCCTTGCAGGGCACCCACCTAATACAGGGCCCTGCTCTCTCTTACATACGCCCAGTTACATATTTGTTTCCCTTGTTCTCAAATCCCCTCCTCCAAATATGTTTACTCAACCAGTGGTTTCCACGCCTACGGGCCCGCCACAGTCCTCCTCCACATCCACCTCAAGACCGAGTCGTCTCCGAGGTTTGAGCTACTTGCGTAACTATACACAAAATCATTTATTGTCTCGCGACAACCACCATAACAGCTCCAGTTCTGGATCAGCAGGCGGCACAGGCACAGGCACAGCAAGCGCACGAAGCACGTCCCCTAATCGACACGGCTCTAGCCTCACGCGATCCCTCAGCCATTCGCCTACTACAAGTGGACCATCCACTGGAACCCAGAACACCAACCACTTGACACTCGTCAGTTCGACACCCGATCCCGTGAGGAATTTGACATCGGCGACCACCACAACATCGATACCTGCGCTGCCTCCTACTTCTGTTCCTGCTTCCGCTTCCGCTGCTACTGACGCTGCTACAACAAATTCTACTGAATCACAAAAGGCTTCCTCACAGCACTCTGCCGACATCAACGACCCCGCTACCACTGCACCAGAATTCTCAATGACTGCAGATACTCAAGCCTCCGCAGCCGCAGCCGCTGGCGTAGTCGACTCGAACCATGACCAGCCTACCATGACGAGATCGCGATCAGCCACCACTGGCGAAGGGGGCTCGTCGACTCCCGAAACTGCCCCATCAATTCGCTTCTCAGCCTACTACGACCCGCGCTCTACCCGCCCGTCCCTGACATTCCCTCCTATTTCCAGAACTCTGCCCACAGGGTCTGAGAAGATTCGTGTTGGCCGTTACTCAGAACGCGATAGTCACTCCATGTCGAATATGCCTGGTAACCAGCCATCAGCTGCACCAGTGGGTTTCAAGAGCAAGGTCGTCAGTCGTCGCCACTGCGAGTTCTGGTACGAGGATGGAAAATGGTATATCAAGGACGTTAAAAGCTCTTCTGGTACATTCCTAAACCATATTCGCCTAAGCCCACCGTCTCAGGAAAGCAAAGCTTTCCCCATCAACGATGGAGATATCGTACAACTCGGAATTGACTTTAAAGGTGGAGAAGAGATGATCTTCCGCTGTGTCAAGATGCGACTAGAGTTAAACCGTGGGTGGCAGAACAAGCTTAACACATTTAAGTAAGTTTGGACTCGACTGTTGAAATGTTTAAATGCTGACATTCTGATTAGCATGGCGGCGCACAAGAGGTTGCAGACGATGGCTTCTAGTGGAGCAGCTGGTACTAACTCTCAAGATTGCTCCATTTGCTTGAGCTCTATTGCTGTAAGCCTTATTTGTATCCTTATTCTCCGCCTAACTTTACTGATGATCATTTAGCCCTGCCAATCTTTATTTGTAGCACCCTGCTCTCACACCTGGCATTTCAAGTGTGTGAGATCGCTGCTCAATTCCCCGCAATACCCCATTTTCATCTGCCCCAACTGTCGAGCTGGTGCCGATTTAGAAGCTGATGTCGATGAACTGGCCGAAGAATGGCAGCAGCTTAAGAACGAAGCCGAGGCAGAAGCGTCAACTCCAGCTCAAGCCGACACCGAGCCAGAGACGGATCCGGTCCCTGCTGCTGCTAACTCGGGAACTTCGACACCGGAGCGATCGCACACAGCCGACATAGACCACATGGACGTCACTGTCAACATCACACCAGAAACACCTCAGCGAAATGAAGTTAGCCATGCTATATCCGAGCCGTTACCTATTAGAAATGTGGCCTCAGCTCCACGAAGAGTTGGCCAGCTGGGAGATAGCCGAACACCGTCACCTCCAGGCGGCACTGAAGGACCAATCACTCCGCGAAATAACGTTGGACCGTGGGTTTTTGATGGCAGTGCCGGCCGTACAGTGAGCGCCACAGAAGGCGAAATGACAAGTATAGATGCTGCAGCACAGCCAGATACAAGCGAACACGACACCACGGTACGGTAATGACTTGATTCGAAGCCTGGTTCAAACTACTACATACATAAAGACCACTTGACCTTCAAGTGGGGCTTGGGAATCATTACATATATGGCGTTCTATTGGTTTGTCCTGGTTCTCATGGCAGCAAAGGCGTTGAGGGGTTTTAAACACAGCCATCTGTCGAAAAATGCAGAGTTGGTTTGCTTGGGCTGGTGCGGCACAGCGTTGTCCTGGTTCATTCTTCTAAGAGATATATGAGGGAGATTTAGACGCGAGAGAGTGGACGTTTATATGTGATAGGATGCGAATGGCCAAATATGGGTCTATAAGCAGGAGTTAATGGAATAGACTTGTTCTCATATCATTCCAACTGAGATGCTAAAGATGTCGTGTAGCTTCGCAAGATGAGACGCTGTTTTCAAGAAGGCGTTCGTATAACGAACGCCACTACATACGTAGGCAGATGGACCCTGTTGTGCTATCTCCAGTCTACGCTATACTTGGAAAATGGAAAATGTTAATTCATCCTTTCGTTGATTTCGGAAAGCTTTCAGTTGTGTTGTTGTCTTTCTCTCATCTGTACCTTATATTAAAAAATGGCATTATGTCATCACCGTCGTTCCCGGCACCGAGATGATCCGGGCTAATCGCCGAGTGCGGGCGGCCTGTCCGGGGTTGTGCTAAATTTCGACGGGCTTTAGTCGCAAACTCATCCGCCAGCGCCAATACTTCAACCAAGCATTTCTTTGCCCTTTGCACTTTGCTAGAATAGAATCGGGATTTGCTTTTCTCTTATTCTTGCTAGCAGGCGCATCATAATAATGCTTCGTCCATTTACTCAGTGCCTGCCAACAAGGGCCCGGGCGTCATGCTCCCGGGTCTTGGGGCAGGCTTCCAAGCTTTCGCTGGCGCGGAGATCGATGGCTACCGTTCAAGTGAAGGGAATTGAGAAGGTATTTGATATAATGTATGCATTTGAGACCCTCAGCTAATATGTAATAGGACCCTACAGAACTTGACCGAGTCACAACTCTTCCCAATGGCCTGCGAGTTGCATCAGAAGCCCTCCCCGGATCCTTCGCCGGCGTAGGTGTGTATATCGAAGGCGGTTCTCGATTCGAAAATGACTCTCTCCGCGGTGTATCTCATATCATGGACCGTCTTGCTTTCAAATCGACATCGAAGCGCTCCGCAGATGATATGCTCGAGCAGGTCGAGGCCTTGGGTGGAAATATTCAATGTGCCTCTTCAAGAGAGAGCATGATGTACCAAGCCGCAACCTTTAACAACGCCGTTCCCCCGACAATTGAACTTCTCGCCGAAACGATTCGCGATCCTCAAATTACGGAGGATGAGGTAGCAGAGCAGATCGAGACCGCGCGATATGAAATCCGAGAGATTTGGAGCAAGCCCGAACTTATCTTGCCCGAGCTGGTACACACTGCTGCGTTTAAGGACAATACGCTCGGAAATCCGTTGCTATGCCCGGAGGAGAGGTTAGGCGTTATTGACAGAAATACTGTTTTGGCGTACCGAGACCTCTTCTACAGACCTGAGAGAATGGTCGTAGCCTATGCTGGAGTCGAGCACGGAGAGGCTGTCCGATTAACCGAAAAGTTCTTCGGCGATATGAAGAAGGGTAGCGAACGTGTCCAAGATATCACGGGCTCTGAGACGAGTGAGAGCGAAGTATCGGATAGCGAGGCCAGCTCATCCTCAGCGTCTTCATCATCACAGTCCTCCTCAGGCCTACTCTCACGATTTTTCAAGCACACCCCTTACGCTTCTCGAAACCTTCAGAACCTCCCCTCTCAAAACGACATCACAAAACCCTCTAAATACACCGGAGGCTTCCTCTCACTCCCCGCTCAACCACCTAATCTGAGCGGTCTCCCCACTTTCACACACATTCACCTCGCTTTCGAGGGTCTACCCGTGGCTTCGGATGACATCTATGCCCTCGCTACCCTTCAGACTCTTCTTGGTGGCGGCGGATCTTTCTCCGCTGGTGGGCCTGGCAAGGGCATGTATTCTCGTCTGTACACCAATGTCCTGAACCAGCATGGCTGGGTTGAGTCATGTATGGCATTCAACCACTCCTACACTGATTCCGGCCTCTTCGGCATTTCAGCAAGCTGTCTTCCTGGCCGTACCGCCAACATGCTTGACGTTATGTGCCAAGAACTACGTGCTTTGACCCTCACAACAGGTTTCTCACGCCTACAAGAGACCGAGGTTGCTCGTGCGAAGAACCAGCTGCGATCCAGTCTCCTAATGAACCTAGAGAGCCGTATGGTTGAGCTCGAAGATCTCGGCCGCTCCATCCAGGTCCATGGCCGCAAGATCCCCGTCAAGGATATGTGCCGTCGCATCGAGAACCTTACAGTGGATGACCTCCGCCGTGTGGCCAAGATGATTGTTGGCGGTAAGGTAAAGAACCCTGGTGGCGGAAGCGGTGCCCCTACCGTGGTGCTCCAGGAAGCTCAGGCATATGGCGTAAGCAGCCACTCGATGAGCTGGGATCAGATTCAAGATCGTATCGATAGCTGGAAGCTTGGCAGCACATAAATGCAGCGTACTGTTTTTCTAGAGGCGATGCATGAGGTGCCTATTGTTGGTCATTTGCAAGAGATTTTCAAATGATGAACAGGTGTATAATAGAGACGGCTTGTCAGGTATGTACAGGGCTTAACGGGCATCAGGTTGGTTGTAGCATTATCCGGAGCATAGAGGTGATGACCTGGAAGATATGTATTATATGAGCCCACGCGATTACTCTACTAGACTCAAAATTCAATGTATACCACATGCGGATGAATTCGATGAATCTATAGAACTGTTATTCTAGGATTTATTATGAGAAAATATAGTGTTAGCAGATAACTCCTGACTGTATCGTCGTCCCATTCTGGGTATGTATCCGTGCCATCTTCGTAATACGCCATAATTCCTGTTGTTCGCCGTCCAGAATTTCTATCAAACAAAATCATATTTTGCACAGATCTGTCAGTCAATCAAAGTTTAGATCGGACTGCCTCAAGGCGATACTTGACATCCTTAAGAGCTTTGTTGGTGGGCTTCCAGTCATCAAACTGCCTAAGCAACTCATCTGCCTCGTTGCTCAACTCGGTTCGCACGAAGTTTTCTTCAAGTAGTCCGCGCATGATCCATGGTAGGACATACGGGTTTTGGGATGTCAGAGGCCCGCCACGCGGGGAGATTGTACAGGTTGGTGGTGACGGACCAGCAGGTGCTGTCTCAAGTGCGTGAGCGATAGCAAGATCGTACACTGCATCATCATAATAAAGGCGAGAGTGTCCAGCGCCAGAGTAAAGAGATCCGGCTAGAGGCACGGAGAGTTCGCGGATCAAGCCATGATCAGAAACGCCGAGGTTGCGAAGCTTAAGAGCAAAACCAACCAAGTGGGCAATGAAGTCAGGGGCATGGACACGCCCGTCGATGAAGACAGCCCGGTAAATGTAAGGGTGATTTGCTGGCGAATAAATAGCAGACTATCGAAGTTAGCTGACCTGGACTGAAGATATGCCATACTCAAGTTAAACTTACCTCCATTGGCACGACTTGGTCATCGATGCTACCAATGAATGTGATACGAGTTCCGTAGTCTACTACCCGCTTGAGAGCTTTCTCGAAACGCTTCGAATTGTCACTCTCTGGGTTCCCAAATTCCCACAACTCAGCTGCCGAGCCCATCAACAGGCCAGACTTGTAGTCTGGGAATGGTCCCAAAGCCACGCCAGCCATGGCACAGACACCAACTTTCGCATTTGTGATGATGCCAAGGTCAATGAGTTTCTCGAGTAACATGATACTGACAGGAACCCCCTGCGAGTGACAAGCAATTAAAATGAAGTCAGCACTCCGAATGTGGTCAATCCAGTTGAGCATAAGATTCCACAAATTATCAACTCGGTCTCTGATTTTCCCTTCTCCTTCTAAGGCGACCTTTTCGATCTCGCAGTCACCACATCCATGAGACTCAGTCCATCTCCTGATCGCCTCAGCACCAAGCGCTGCGAAACGAAGGGATGTGCCTGTAGGCTGACCAATCATGGGACGTAGGTAAGTCGCAGGAAACAGGCCATGGACACCGATTGCAATGGCCTTTCGAATCTTGGGGGGGCTGTCGACTCTGAAAACGTGGTTCGGGGGAGCTTGTTGTGTGCGAAGAAGAAACTGTGTCAATTGCTTCAAGATTGATGGGTTCTCCTTCATGTGATAAGTACTGGAGAAAGATGGTAGAAGAAGGTTTGTAGAAGTTTTAGATGATGTTTCTGATTCGGCAATGGACGGACTAGAGGAAACAGCCTTGACTGCCGCTTTGTCGATATCTTGTGTTGCAGGTGCTGTACTAGTAGGGGTGGAAGTACCAGATACAGACGGTGATGGAGGGTCCAGATCCATCGACTGTGGTCTACCGCGCTTGTTTTTCTTCATCCAGCCCGACTTTACCGTCGCCTGAGCTTCTTTCGCTTTCACATCAGTCTTTGCGCGGTCCTTGGTTGGCGATACGTCGCATTCTGCCATCGGTCGAGGATGAGCCTCTGACCCCTCACCCATGATTGCCACTTCTCCTGACTCCGGCATAGGTGTACTGTCCTTCGACTTTGGTGATTCCTTAGACCAAAACACCCAAGTTGAGCCAGCCTTGGGCGGTGGCTCATGCTGATGTGGAGGCGGCGCATCCGCCATTGTGGCATCTTCAGAAGGTGCATCTGTCCCTGGTTGTGGTTGAGTGTCTTGGTCATCTTCTGAAGCCTTGACAGACTCAGCTACTGGATACCAATAACTGAACCAAGACGTTGACTGTGGAGCTTTGGTGCTTTTAGGTGATGCGACTTGATCTGTAGATGTGGTTTGGGCTGGTGGAGTGACAGGCCTCGGTTCTTCCATTTCCTTGGTGGCCTCGGCTTCAGCGGTTGGTGTCCCATTTGGATCAGGCACGGGAGCGGCCTGCGTCTCTGTGAAAGGTGTTTTTGACCACCATCCAAGCCACCCTGATGATGTTGTTGGACTTTGAGGGTCCGCTTGTGATACGGGAGCTTCAGTACGAGTATCGGGCTGACGTTGATTATCATCGCTCTTCGGTTCGGGTGCCTTGGGTGGCGTCGGTTCTGTGATGACTGTATCTTTCAATGACTCTCGAGTATCCATGACCTTGGAGGACTCCCGGGATGGCTCGAGATCAGACTTTTTCTGAGTCTGCGATTCGGCTTGCGCGCTTTCTTCTGTCATAGTCACATCGGACTTCGTCTCGGAAACCTTTGGCATCGTCTTGATCGTACCGGCCGTACTTCGAATACTAGCGTTATCGTCGCCTTTCCTCGCTTCGTATCGACTTAGATCTGATGTTTTGTTTAACTTGACGGACCCTCCAAAAATGTTTTCCTTTGCGACCGATGTAGATGCCGAGGCTTTGGAGGGTCGCTGCCAGGAACCGTACCAGCTCTTCGTTTTCCGAACCTAGGTGTATTGTCAGATATGGTGGAATGAATAAGAAAAGGGACTATAATAGGCAAACCGACGTCTTTGCTCTTGTTCTGCGCTGTGGAGCCCGGATCACCCATGATCTGCTGTGTTGATGGCGCTTTTGCGTTGTTGTTATGATCCGCCTCTACTGCAGGTGATGCCTTTGATGCCTGTGATTGTGACGTAGGGGCCTCTGTTGTTGAGTTGCTGACCGGGGTCTGAGAGTCGTTGTTCGCGGCTGATTCGGCCGGGTTGGGGCGTGCCTTTTTACGTGGCAACATTATGTATCAAGTATGGCGTGAGTATGCCATGAATGATTCGAATCACGACAAGTTTTGTGTCTATATGTTTTGTTGTTGTTTTATCAGAGTGCTAATTTCATAGTTCCGTCATGTGTTGATTCAGATGCCCGCGCCTAGACCCAACAGCTATGGACAGTTCTGGACGGCCGCTTGGCCCTTGCCCCCGCCATAAAGGGTAACTGTAGGGAAGTGGGCCCACCTGGACAGCCCCATTATTCGTTATCGATAAGAAAAAGATTTCAGTCCATCCAGTTTCGAGAGAAAAAGATCTTGGGAGTGTGAGAAAGCACAGTTGGTGATGCGCCAACGTCTTTCACAATGAGCAACCTTAAACGAAAAGACGCCCCCGGCGGCAATCCGCCTGCCAAATCGGCAAAGAATACAAAAGAAGCTAGACCTACCAAAAAAGAAAATGTCGGCAAAGATGCGAAGCCCGCTCCCAAGAAGAGTGCTGAGACAGCCGACAAGGCTCCCGTTGTGTCGCTCTTGAAGGAAGACGAGCCAATGTTCCCTCGAGGCGGTGCCAGCGTCCTCACTCCTCTAGAGCAGAAGAAGATTCAGCTTGAGGCCAAGGCCGATGCCATGCGCGACGAAGAATTCAACACTGGTAACAAGGTCCAACAGAAGAAGAAGCGGAAGACTGCCCTCAAGGGTGACAAAAAGTCAGACAAGAAGACCGGGGAGGAGGAACAGGCAGTCAGAATTGAGAGTCTGAGCTTCAAGGTAGCCTTGAACTATTACGTTCATTTACGTTGTCTGCTAACATTGATATAGAATCTGGTCAAAGGCTCTCTTGTTCTTGCACAGGTCACACGAATCAACAACCTCGATCTCGAAGTCGCACTACCAAACAACCTTACCGGACACATCTCAATCGTCGCCATTTCCCAACAATTGACGACACGTCTCGAGAACGAGACTGAAGAGAAGGACGATGAGGACGAGGACGAGGCAGAGGATGATGAGGGTATCGACCTCAAGTCCATCTTTTCTGTTGGTCAATACTTGAGAGTGTATGTGGCATCTACTGCCGAGGAGTCCACTGCTGGAAAGAGCAAGCGACGCATTGAGTTGTCCCTGCGGCCCAATGAGGCCAATGCGGGCCTGTCGAAGGATGATGTTGTTCCCAACACTACTGTAATGGCGTCTATTGTCAGCGTTGAGGACCGTGGTTTTGTGATGGACACTGGTATTGAGGGTCTCGGTGCTTTCCTTGCCAAGAGTGAGGTTGATAAGAACATTGACGAGCAAAGATTGCAGCCAGGCGCTGTTTTCTTGTGCCAGGTCACCAGCAAGGGTGCCAATGGTAAGATCGCACAGCTCTCACTTCAGCAAAAGAAGATTGGCAACCCCAAGAGTGTCCCCGCCGATGCCACGACCATCAATACCTTCCTCCCTGGTACCATGGCAGATGTCCTCATCTCCAACACCGATCGACGAGGTCTTTCTGGAAAGATCATGGGGCACCTAGACGTGACTGCAGATATTATCCAATCTGGGGCTGGTCCTGCTGGTGTGAGTTTGGATACAGCCTACAAGATTGGTTCAAGAGTCAAGGCACGAGTAATTTGCAACTTCCCCGGTGCCAGAGAGCCCAAGCTTGGTATCTCCCTTCTTCCGCATATTACCACCCTCGAGAAGAAGCGACCTACCAAGTCAACTGACTCCAAGAAGAACCCAACGCAGGTTCTGCCCATCTCGTCTCTTGTTGAGAAATGCACAGTCCGTCATGTCGAGCCTGATATTGGTCTATTCGTCGATATTGGCATCCCTGGCTTGAGCGGATTTGTCCATATTTCTCGGGTCAAGGATGGCAAGGTGGAAGCACTTTACGAAGCAAGCGGCCCTTACAAGGCTGACTCAGAGCACAAGGGCCGTGTTATTGGCTACAATGAAATGGATGGCCTCTTCCAAATATCCTTTGAGAAGTCTGTGCTTGAGCAGCAATATCTCAGGTTGGAAGATGTTCCCATTGGCGCCATTGTAACATGCAATATTGAGAAGGTTCTTATTGATGAGAAGGGTGTCAGCGGTCTCGTCGTCAAGGTTGCCGAGGGAATCACTGGCTTCGTTCCTGAGCAACACTTTTCCGATGTGAAACTACAACACCCCGAGAAGAAGTTCCGACAGGGCATGAAGGTCAAGGCTCGAGTTCTTTCAACCAACCTATCCAAGAAGCAAATGCGCCTTACCTTGAAGAAGACACTCGTCAACTCGGAAGCTCCTGTTATCAAGGCTTACGAAGAGGCTAGTGTTGGCATGCAGATTCCTGGTACTATTATCAAGATCCAGTCTTCCGGCGCTATCATTCAATTCTTTGGAGCTGTCCAAGGATTCCTGCCAATCTCAGAGATGAGTGAAGCCTATATCAAGGACCCCAAGGAGCATTTCCGAACTGGCCAAGTTGTCAGCGTACATGTCCTTGATGTAGAGCCTGAGTCTAAGAGACTAGTCGTATCCTGCAAGGATCCTTCTGCTTTTGGCCTGGAAAAGCAGAATGCCCTGAAGAAGCTCCAGCTCGGTGACATCGTCTCTGCCAAGGTCACACAAAAGACCGAAGATCAGGTTTTCGTTGAATTGGCCGACGCTCAGCTCAAAGCTATCCTCCCTGTTGGACACCTCACTGATAAGTCAACATCTAAGAACCAATATGCTCTCAAACGGATTGCTGTTGGCCAGACTCTTTCTGACTTGGTGATTATCGAGAAGAACGAGAACCGACGTGCTGTTATTCTTAGTCACAAGCCCAGTCTTGTCAGTGCTGGAAAGGACAAGACCTTACTTACCAGCTTTGAGGATGCTAAGGAAGGGAAGATTGTTGCTGGATTTGTCAGGAACATTACCGTTACAGCCGTCTTCGTTCAATTTGGCGGAGGCGTGAACGCCCTTCTTCCCAAGGCTCGCCTTGCTGCAGACATTCAGGACCTTCCTGACTTTGGCATGCACAAGCACCAGTCGATCGAAGTCAAGGTTGTCTCCGTTATTCCTGATCACAAGCGTATTGTGGTGGCCCCTGCCGACTTCGACGAGTCTGCCGAGTTAGATAAGAAGGCCAAGGCCAGCGACAAGCCTGCTGCTTCAGACGATATTGAGTTTGGCACAGTGGCTAAGGCTAAGATTACATCCATCAAGGATACACAGCTCAACGTTCAGCTTGTCGACAGCAAGGTTCAGGGCCGAATTGATGTCTCTCAAATTTTCGACAAGTGGGAGGATATCCCCGACCCTAAAGACCCTCTGGACAAGTATAGCAAGAAGCAGACCGTGTCAGTACGCGTGATGGGAGTCCACAGCGCCAAAGACCACCGATTTTTGCCATTTTCTCACCGATCTCTTCACTCCGTGCTCGAACTTACCACAAAGCCTAGCGACCTCAAGGCCAAGACTCTCGAACCCCTTTCTCTTGAGAACCTCAAGGTTGGTGACACATATGTCGCCTTCGTCAACAACTCCAGCCCCCAACATCTCTGGGTCAATCTTTCTCCCTCAGTCCGTGGTAGAATCTCTGCCATGGAAGCATCTGATGACCTTTCTCAACTCAACGATCTCGAGGCAAACTTCCCTGTGGGTTCAGCCTTGAAGGTGAGAGTGACTGGTGTCGATGCTCGCAACAAGCGCCTGGACCTGTCTGCCCGCTCTTCCAGCTCATCTGAAACTGTTACTTGGAGTGCTCTCAAGCAAAACATGGTTCTTCCCGGACGAGTCACGAAGGTCAACGAGCGCCAGGTTCTCGTCAAGCTGAGCGAACTTGTGTCAGGACCCGTTCACCTCCCCGACATGGCCGATGACTTTGACACGGTCAACACTCTGAAGCAAAAGAAGGGTGACATCGTTCGCGTTTCTATCGTGGAACTTGATGCAAGCAATAAGAGACTTCGGCTGTCAACCCGTCCTTCTCGTATTATGAGCTCTACACTCCCAGTCAAGGATAAGGAGATCAGCGATGTTTCTCAATTGGATGCCGGTGATATTGTCCGAGGATTTGTCAAGAATGTCTCGGACAAGGGACTTTTCGTTCTCCTTGGTGGACAGGTCACTGCTCTGGTTAAGATTTCGAACTTATCGGATCGTTATCTAAAAGAGTGGAAGGATCATTTCCAAATTGACCAGCTTGTCAGGGGCCGAGTCATTGCTGTTGACAAGCAGACTCGCCATGTGGAGCTGAGCTTGAAGTCTTCTGTCGTTGACGAGGACTACACCCCTCCCATTACCTACAACGATATCAAGGAGGGTCAGGTTGTGACCGGAAAGGTGCGAAAGGTTGAGGAGTTTGGTGCTTTCATCTTGATCGACAACTCCGACAATGTCAGCGGTCTCTGCCATCGCAGTCAGATGGCTGAGAACCCTGTCAAGGACGCAACCAAGCTCTACAAGGAGGGTGATGCCGTCAAGGCTCGTGTTCTAGAAGTTGACACCAATAAGCGACGAGTCACCTTCGGACTTAAGCCTTCACTTTTCGAGGATGTCGATACTGATATGGATGACTCTGATGCTGGTGTGGAGCTCGATGATGATGACAGTGACGACGACGTGGACATGGATGATGCTGGTACGCTCCTCAAGATCCTGGGTACAGACAATGCGGGAGACTCAGACGAAGATGAGGATAATGAGGACGAGGACGACGAGGAGGAGGATGAGGACGAGGATAACGATGATGAGGAGGAAGAGGACTATGATGAGGATGTGGAAATGGAGGACCAACCGACGAAGAAGAAGTCCAAGGGTCTCGGTGCAGGAAAGAAGTCTGAGTGGTCTGCCGACCCCTTCGATGAGCCAGAATCAGAGTCAGAGGAGCAAGCAAAGGACAATGAGAAGACAAAGAAGAAGAGGCGGAACAGGGACGAGATCCAGGTCGATCGAACTGCTGAGCTGGATGCCAATGGCCCTCAGACCTCTAGCGATTACGAGCGATTACTGCTTGGACAGCCTGACTCGTCGGAGCTGTGGATTGCCTATATGGCTTTCCAGATGCAAGTGTCCGAGCTCTCCAAGGCCCGTGAGGTTGCTGAGCGAGCGATCAAGTCTATCAACATCCGTGAAGAGACCGAGAAGCTCAACGTCTGGGTTGCTTACCTCAACTTGGAGGTTGCCTACGGAACTAAGCAGACAGTGGAGGAGGTCTTCAAGCGGGCTTGCCAATACAACGACGCGCAAGAGATCCATGAGCGACTGGCCAGCATCTACATCCAGTCCGAGAAGCTCAAGGTAAGCTATTCCTCAATGCTTCACACAAGTCATCACGCGCTAACTACATAACAGGATGCCGACGCTTTGTTCGAAATAATGGCCAAGAAGTTCGGTGCCAAGTCTCCCAACGTCTGGCTCAACTATGCCCATTTCTTGCATGCTACCCTTAATAATCCTGACCGAGCTCGTGCTCTTCTGCCCCGAGCCACTCAGCAACTAGGCGATCGTCACAGTCAGACCCTCGTGAGCCGCTTCGCCGCTCTCGAATTCCGATCCCCCAATGGCGAGCCTGAACGCGGCCGTACTATGTTTGCGACTCTTCTGGCTGCCTATCCCAAGAAGGGTGATCTCTGGAGCCAGCTTCTCGATCTTGAGATTGGTCTTTCCGATGCTGACCCCACCGCTATCCGTGACGTTTTCGATAGACGGACACGGGTTAAGGGCTTGAATCCCAAGAGGGCTGAGAAGTGGTTCAGACGCTGGGCTGACTGGGAGGAGAAGCTAGACCCCAAGGGCAAGGACAAGGTGATGGCTAAGGCTCAGGAGTGGGCTGTTGCCTTCAAGGCGAAGAAGGAGGCTGCTGATGCTCCTGAGGACGAGGAGATGGAGGAGTAGAATACTCACTCGCATTTGTTTCAATAATTTGGGATACCATAGTATACTCCTGGCAGTCAAAAGTTAGTACTAACGATAGAATTCTTTTCAGCATATATTGTATTGTCATCGACGATCTGTTACAAGTAAAGCAGTCCAAGTGATAGAATTAATACACATACCCCGTACTCCCTCCGTAATGTTGCCCACATCACGGACAAACATCAGCCAAGCATTAACACGAGGTGATCTTCATGGTTCGGGTATCGGCAAGTTATTGGTTGGGGGAATGACGAAGCCATACTAGGTAGGCAGTATGTACAGTATGTTTATTATATATGTGCCGGCGGTATAGCTCCTGTTGACGTGCTGACTCGGTGCAACAACCTGGTATAGATGTCTAGGATATTATTATAAAAAGTGGCACTATTGCCCCTGTAATAACTTTGAGCCGGCACTTATATCCGCACTCTAGGCTGGGCATAAACAGATATTGCGTCATCGTGAGCTGACATAGCGCAAGATGGAAGCGGTAACTAAACTGGCTTATAGAAGCCTCGATCAACTCATAATCACTAATTCTTGTTGGAGAGACACTCTGATTTGTCCACGTACAGCCCCCATTGGGCGGAGAATATAGCATGCACAGCGTCGATCAAGCTCGTATCGGCCTGTGCTAAGCCCAAGTTTCAGATACAGTGCCGCAACGTTGCCTTGGAATGTCAACGGTCAACGCCAAAGAAGATTCTGGCGCAGCCACAAAGAAGATATTAGTCTACATAATTCTTAGTGAGAAGCGGTCAGATCTGCCCCCCCGAAAGATCCGGGGAAGTTCCCAAATTGTTGAATTGCCGAGCTGAAGACCGCATTTGACTTTGGAGTTGGTTGTGATCGGCACTGGAAATTGATTGGGGCGAGCTATGACGGATGCCATGCCATGAGCTGTAAATAGATCTTGGCCGTGGATGTACATAGATGCAAGGGTTTCTGTTGTTTGTATCCATTCACGTTGGACATGCATGAATAACATGATATTAGAGTCGGGCGTTGTATGTGTATATAAAGGATCACCGACTCTTCAACTGAAACCTTTCTGTTCTCTTATCCTCAGCTCAACTCCATCTTATACACACAACCACAAACTACACAACTCTTTACAACCTTCAACATGCGTTTCTCTATCGCCGCCGCTTCCACCGCTCTCCTCGCTCTCGCTGAGGCCCGCATCACCGGTATCAAGGTCCCCAAGGAGATCGCAGTCGGTGAGCCCTTCGAGGCCATCATCGTCCGCGAGAACTACATCCAGAGCGTCTTCGACTCCTCCATCGTCTTTGGCTATGCTCCTGAGTCTCAATACCCCGGCACCATCGGCCAAGTCGCCGATTCCTTCGCCCTCGGAAAGGGTATGTCTCCCTCCTTTTATCCTCATCTCACTGCTAATACAACAAACAGCCGAGTCTAACAAGATCGAGCCTCTGAAGAAGAAGCTCACCATCCCCGAGGGCGCTACCAAGGGCAAGGGCCTCGTCACCGCTGCTCTTCTTAGCATCTATGGTGCTTCTGGAAGCCCTACCATCAGCGAGTACAATGTCACCGTCACTTTTGGCGACAAGACTAGCGACGAGTATGCTAGCTCATCATGAGTTGTTACTAGAGTTTGATTACCTATGTCAGGGGATAAAACCTTGACGTGGTGGTGTTGAATATGGAGACTGTACGGGGGTCGTCTTGTGTAGACAAGTCAAATTTCCCTGGTCTGCAAATGGACTGTTTATATCTTCTTAGCACATTTTGCATATTAGAACAGACGTACGTGGCTTATGAAAATATTGGAGCATATGAATCTTGATGCCTATCCTATCTATCGTATACTATATACTCTTCTGTGCTTCTTTCTTTGTATCTGCGATGTAACTCACTTATTCATCAATATGGAATGACAGGGATATGAACAATTGTTTATACAGCCAATAGGCAAGTATGTAGTCTATCCGTAACTAGGGTATCACTCTATAGAAAAAGGACAAATTTGAATTAACCTCCCTAATGCTTGTGTCCGTGTTTCTTGGTCTGTATACCATTGGCGCTGCCCCAGACACTGTCACTCACTTTGGCTGGGATCTTGCGTCCACGAAGGCGCTGGTCAATCAACCACATGCCAACAACAAACTCTGCACGTCCCAGAACGCCTCGTCCCTTACGGTCAACTAGGTCCCATACCTCGGCCAGTTCATCTGCTGGTAGACGAGACCGCTTCCAGATTTCTCGAACAACTATGTTGAGAACATACTCTGAGGGATCTCCGTTCATAGCATCCAGAGGTGCGTTGGGCAAGTCAAGGTACAAACCACGGTTAGATGCCCAAACTGCTTCGTATCGTTTCCGCTCTCGTGGCGTTACTTCTTCCCTCCACTTCTTTCGCGAACCTTCGTGGTGCGCGTGCTTTCCTTTATGAAGCTTCAACCCCTTCTTTTTGTTTCGACCTGTATCCTCTTCTAGAGACTTGGGCGGCTGTCGTAAAGTCTGCATCAGACGAGGTGATTTCTGCCTTCGAGGCAATGGTGGTGCTAGACTGCCTCCCGTATTATGTGGTGTAAGACGAGCAGACGCAAGTGAACCAGCCACGATGGCGCTCGTGAGAGACTCGAGTGGGAGGCTTGTGGCTGATGAGCTTTGAAACTGGCTGCGTCGAAAATCTCGAGTCGGTGATGGCGGAACACTACCCGTGAAATGCCTCTTTACAGTCATCACCGGAGGAGATTCTCGTACCGGCGACTGAACAGATGATGCAGACACGAAGGTATCGTCCGAAGATACTGTCAGCGCCGATGTAGGCCGTGCTTCTGTAGGAGTAGGCGGAGTTGTCCTTGGACGAGATAATCGAGGTTCGAGCGGAGGAGCAGATCGTTTTTGTGTGATAGTTGGGGACTCTTCACGTACGACACTCTTAGACTCGGTCTTTGGTTTGTTTGTCCCTCTAGGCTGCGGTGGTGTGGGAGGCCGTGGTTTTGGTTGCTCCTTGGGTTTAGGACTGCGTTTCTGAGGATCTGGCGATGGCGTCGGCATAGGGTTGGTTGCATGACGAGTAATAATCTGAGGAGGTGTCTTTGGTCTCATAAATGACTTTGGACTCAGAACTGGGTTCGGACTCAGAGCAGGATTGGGACTTAGAACTGGCTTGGGAGGAAGTGCTGGCTTAGGTGACAATGCCTCCGGAGCTCGTTTGATGGGCGTCCGAGGCTCCGGTGTCAATGGTTTTGGTTTTGGCTTGGGCTTAGGCTTCGGTTTGGTTTCCAGTGAATGTCTCTCCTCTTGCTGTAGCCCCTCTTCTGAGATACTATCGACCTGTTCTTTAGGAGCTTTGGCAGGAGTCCTTTTAGGAGAGTTTCGCTTCACAGGGTCACCGGCGCGGCTTTGTTCAAACATTGAGATAAGTGATCCAGTTGGCGCAATAGGCCCTGAATCAACAATATCACCACTGCTCGAAGAACCTTCAACACTCGTCCTCCTCCGTGGTGTTCGCGCCTTGGGGCTAGGACTAGCACTTCGACTTGCTGCCAGCGTGGCAGCTATGAAGCTTGCGCTCTTAGGATCTGTGCCTCCCCTAGCTGCACTCGGATAAAGCTGGGCCGGACTATGGCCCAGCTGTCTCAGCCTCGCCGCTATTGATCCCCCATTTTGTCCATGTTGTTCGTTGTCGATTGTGCTTCCGCCCGTACTCTGCGCGCCGAGGTTCTTAGTAGGGCTTCGAGGACGTCCGGCTGATGTCGCAGCGGTTAAAGCGCCATTGTCCTTTTGTGGAGGTGGAGGAGCAGGTTTGGGTTTGTTAAAGGCAAGTGTTGCGCCCCTGAGGGCAGCGGCAGCATCGGAAGAGCCCGTCGTATGGGCAGCGACGGGAGTCATCACCGTCAAGGCGACATTGACATTGAAAGTATTAAGGAATGCGATATGAGGTCATCCAAGGATTTGTTCAATAGGGGGTCGGGATTAAAGGTCGGATATATAGGATATACTCGAGATTGGAGGTCGTTGATTGATGAGGAAAAGGTGAGATGACAAGGTAGATCGGATAAGATGTTGTATAGATCACGAGTTGAAAGTTTTGGGTCCCGTCGGGGTCTGAGACTTGAGACTGGCAGGGTTCACGTCAACGTCTCACGTCTCGCTCGCGGCTGCAACGGAACCTCAGTAGAGTTCATTAAAAGCAGCCGCGAATTCCAGGGACCTTTAGCGGGATGTTCCACTTGTAGCACAGAGGTCTCGGGCTACTCAAGGGCGCTAGAACCTCTATTGGTTTAGCCGACATAAACGGTCGACAGCGCTGGCAGGACATAACCCCTGGCTATTTTTGGCAGCGCAAGACCCAGATCACGGGGTTACCAAGGAGACGGGTTAAGGCAGTTGCATGTCATTGAGTCGCTGAGATTCGTAATCGCCTACGAATAACTCTGGCTGATTCAGTCTGTGGGGTACAGAGTAATTATAGGATGCTAATTCCAACTAATTCCGCTATTTCTCTACAGCTTCCAGATCTGGCTTCTTCTATCTGCCATTGAAGAATAATTTACAAGAGTTAGCTTCTCGCGTTCTTGAAATAACTTCATCTTGTTCCGATATAGCAATTACCTAGTCTAGGTAGTTTCCCCTCATACACAGCAATGTCTAGGTATTACTCAGAGTGCCCAGAAAGGTAGCAGAAGTCAGTACCCTTAACCTATTGATGAAAGAGACTATCTCAGGCCTTCTAAGCCTACTTTGAGTTAACCTAATCTTTATATGACTTAAAATAAAGGTTCTTGGTTAGGAGTCTTCACCTTGATCTGCGATATCGCCACTCAACCACCAGCATCTAGACCAGGAGATTTTCATCCAGAGATCTACCACCCATCTACAACCCTCCTCTCCAATTATGCTTTTATCTGATCCGAATAAGGCATGTCTATCAAACAAAGTCACGAGCTTAACACACACAAGAGTTGAAGAAGTGAAACTAGTCGCGGCCATTAATATGAGCTAGTCCAACACAGGACGATACAAGTAAGCACTTAAAACGCCTTCTATCGCTTTCCACCAATCCAAAACAATGCCCTCTCTTTTTCGTATGCTTATTTGTACTTGACGGTTCCATCGCCCATCTCATGAATCTGCGCAGTATTAGAATCTGGAGCTTCAACCGGCACTTGAGCTCCTGGGATGGGAGGTGAAGGGCTGTGTTGCCAGCCCTGAGGAGGCGGTGATCCAGTGTGCCATTCCTGGTAAGGATGCATGTGTTGCTGTTGTTGTTGTTGTTGAGGTGCCATTCCATACGGCATTTGTGGCTGCGTGTGTGCTTGGTCTGACATTAATGGCTGAGCTGCTGCTTTCTTCTTGTTGTCTCGTCGGCGGATGAAGAAGATAATGAGGCCCACGGCAACGAGAACAGCGACGCCTCCAACGACACCGCCAGCGATAGCGCCTACGGGTGTGCTACTTCCACTGTTGTCTTTGTTTTCTTCACCGTCGTTGTTTTGGGGTGCGCCTGTGACTGTTGTAGTCGATGCGGCGGTTGTTGACTTTGATGAGGCTTCGGTGGTGGTTTCTTCTGTGCTTGATGCTTCGGTGGTGGCCAGAGCTGGGAAGACGTCCACGCCTAGTGTTGATTGTTCGAAGTCGCTTACACCATCTGGGAAGTTCATGCTGCTGAAACCAGATTGTGTATGGCAAGGGTACTTCTCGATGTTGTTGGGGAAGTAGATGGTGTAACACTCCGTCTTTGTATCGGCAGTGCTGTTCAATTAGATCAGCGAATGCCTCAATTGTGAAACTCGGAGTTGACTCACCATTTCTGAATGTTTGTGTTCCGTCTACAGTCCACATCACACTTATCCGTGTTCAAAGCATCGGCACTGTTCATACAAGCCGTCTTGAAGTCCCTCTCACCACAAAACGCAACATTGTACTTGTCATTCTCGTACATACACTTCACACCGCCAGTACATGTGAAGAAGAAAGATGTGTTTGGTGTGTAGAAACCGCAAGTGTTGTCTGGGGCGACAGTAATGCTGAGAGTCTCAGTAGTTGCGTCTGCGCGCACATATACATGACGGATGGCACCAAGTCTCGCCGGTGAAGTAGGTTCTGGTGCTGAAGGTGGTAGATCAAACTCAAGAGCACTCGTCTTGTCAAGAGAGAAAGACACCAGAGCTGCGACAGCGAGCCATCTCATCGAGGAACCCATCTCTGAAGTTGATATACGGAGAATTGAACTGGAGCCAAGACCGGAGGGTGTAAGAGAGGAAGAGAGGAAGACAGTGAGAGAATAAGAGAAATTGGAAGACAACACTTATGAAGGATTGCCTTTCGAATCGACTAGGAAACAGCCCTGCCACCATATCTAGCTCATAAAAGAGCCAATCACTCAGAGTCAGCCCATCTCTCGAAACATAGCCAGCCTTGGTCAACGCCCTTAGCTCATTACAAGGGTGAACGGCTGAGGAGCTAAGAAATTAACCATAAGCGCTTATTGGCGCCATCAACCCAAATTGGGTATGCAGCCCACCTATACCCAAAACATGCTAGTCAAAAGCCAAGTCTCGACCTCTCAATAGGGCTGTGTAGCTTGAGCCTTGGTCAAACATACATGAATGGACCCTCTCATGTCTTGAGTTTTGTGGGTTAAGCTACCGATACTCCTTCGAAATCTAACAATCTCTTTAGCTAAAGTTCTAGAGTAATTCTAGAGTCGGGCAGTTCTCAGAGATCAGCTCTTGGTTCTGGTGTTGAGGAGGATGTGCTTCAGTTGCAAGGATGATATTCCTGGCCCCCAAATATCGTCACCGAGATAAATGACAGGCAAGGAAATCCTTCTGCCTCAATCAATCAATCAATCAACAGCGGTTTAAGTGGCAATTAGCCTGACATCGTTTCTGCAGCTAGCTCAGAACTGAATGTAAAAGGCTCTCATCTCAACCAACATTGATTATCTTGTTTTCGGTCAACTCTTCAAGTTGTTGTCTTCTGACGACATAGACCTCACTTCTAGTTACCTGCCACTACCCGTGTCACTGCATACAAGAGACAAGGGGAAACTCTGCTCGGGTATCACAACTAAAGTTCTGCCGAGTAAAAAGGCGTGACTACGAGAACACAAGTCTGGACGGGTTACAAATGCGAGAAATATTAACCAGCCTGGAGATGGAACAAGATATCTCGGTCCCGTCCATTGCTAGAGCCCCGTATATTATAATGCTGAGCAAATAGGTAACTCATTTCCCAGTGCTGATCCTGACGTTGTTTCAATCATGCATGCCCCGTGCCCGATCAGGGAAAATACCCGAATCTACGATCTCAGCCCTGCAAGGTAGCGGATGCCATTACCCGTTCATAGCCACAAGTCAGTTCGAATCAACAATGGAAAGCCCATGGATTCGTCTTCAAGATAAGATTTTTAGACATGCAGGTTCACAGATGATGATATTTTAGAGACTCTGAGGATGGGTTTGTAGTGTTTACACTGGAGGACTTGCGGAACAAAGTGCTACCCTTCTCGTTTCAACCCTATCAGTTGTATAACGCCGCTTTAGTACCTTAAAGCAACATACGGAGTATAGCGGACATCGACGGATCAATCATAGCAATACCATGCCAAAAATGGTAGCAAAATGCATTGCCCATATAGAATACAAATCATCTTCAGCTACCTATGGTTATAGGTTTAGGTATCTCTCGCTCCTTGCTACTACTCTCGTCTACCACCCCTCCCCCCGATCATGCATAACTCTCAACATCATAATGAATACATTTCTCTTACATATTGGTTCAAGCCACAAGTCCGTTGCATCTTAGTTGCAAAGCAGAACGGAGAGCAAGTGTCAGTCATCTAAAGCGGACTTCTTTCTTTCTTATTCTTTGTTTATGGCACCTTTTCCTAGTTCTTCTCGCGATCCTCCTTCAGTGACACAATGCGGTTGAGCACGATCTTATCATCTGTGCTATCTGAGTCCATGGCCTTCAGAATTGTTAGTTATAAAGTTTTACCCAGGATGATAAAGACTCACAAAATAGGCAACACGCATGGCCTGGAATCGAACACTCTCGGGGCCGCTAGCCTCGCTCGTCTCGCCAGCAGTGACGGGCCAGGGAGCTCTCTCGCGAACCTCCTTGAAGCCCTCCTCAACCAGGGCCTCAGGATAAACAACCTCGCTGTTGGGGTTGACATCGTTCAAGAAGCCGCCCTCAACGGCTGTAGGGTCATCAGACTTGAACAGAGCGCTATGCACGCGGGCTTCCAGCTTAATGGAGCCCTCAGGCACCCACTGGATGTAAGTCTTGGGCTTGCTCTCCTTGTCGAAAACGGCCTTGATGCTGGTAACCTTGCCTGACTCGTCCTTCTCGAATGAAGTAGCCTTGATGGGGTGAGGAGCGTTGAGAAGACCAACAGTCTTTCCAGGGGCAAGTCGGAAGTAACCCTTGATGTCCTCCTCTCGAAAATCGGAGCGGTCGATGTAAACGGTCTTGGTTAGGCGGACCTTGTGTGTACCAAACTTGGGGTCCTTGGGTGAGTAGGGAACCTCAAGCTCCTGGGTCTCTTCCAAATCTTCAATGACGATGGGGACAGGATCCAGGACAAGCATTAGTCTTGGTACCGTGTTCTCGAGGTATCGGCGAACTGTCTGCTCGAATCGAGCAATCTGGATGATTGTCTTGGCTGTGGTAACACCAAGCTCGTTGATGAAGGCCAAAAGAGCACCAGGAGGAATACCTCTGCGCTTGATGGCAATTAGTGTATACAGTCGAGGGTCATCCCAGCCGCGAACAATGCCGCCCTCAACCAGCTTCTTGAGTGCTCGCTTGCTCATAATGGTTCCACTGACATTGAGTCGGCCTGTTGTCCGTTAGCATTACATGTAGACTCAACACGATGGGGAAGTTGTACCAAACTCTCGCTGCATAGGCTCGTAAACCTCGAGAGACTTGTTCAACCATTCGTAGCTTTCACGGGACAGAATGAACTCAGTCGTGCACAGACTGTGAGTGATACCCTCGAAGCTATCGCAAAGGCAGTGTGTGAAATCGTAGGTAGGGAAGATCTTCCACTCGGGAGCTCGGTGGTGAGGCTTCTGCTTCTTGGGTATTCTGTAGGCTGCAAGATCCCACATCTGGGGGTTTCCGCTTGTGATATCCTGTTTCATGCGGAGGAAAGCGGTCTGGGGCTCGTATTTGCCATCGTGCATATCCTGGAACTTCTTGAGGTTCGTCTCAACATCCTGCTCGGCGTGCTTGCATCGGTAACGGGGCCCCTCCTTTCCTTCCTTTCCACCGCGCTGGAGCTTAATCTCGGCCTCATTGCAATGGCAGACGTAGGCCTTGTCCTTCTTGATGAGTTCCTTGGCGAGATCGAAGAGCTTCTGGAAGTTATCACTTGAGTGGGTGATGGCACTGGGCTCAAAGCCTGGATTGATATCAGGTTAGAATAAGTCAGTTTCAGGATCACGGATACTGGATACCCACCAAGCCATCTAATAATCTTAAGGATCCATTCAAAGTAAACCTCCTCTTCTTCGTCGGGGTTTGTGTCATCGAATCTTTTCTTGTTAGCTGGGGAAAAGCACTTTCAGACAGTATCATACCGAAGAATCTACCACATATTAGCATTCCGAATCACAACAGCCCACTACCAAGCTTACCGTCTTGCCACCATGATAGCGAGCAAAGCCAAAGTCAATGGCAATAGCCTTAGCGTGACCCAAATGAAGATATCCGTTCGGCTCGGGAGGAAAACGAGTAACTACAGGCTTCACAGGTCGCTCCTTGTAAACGTCGGCGAGGAAGCCCTGCTTGAACATAGCATCGGGGTCGAGCTGGGTAGGTTCCTGGGCTTTAGGCTTAGGCGCAGCAGGCTTAGGGTTGGCCTCCTGGTTCTTTGCCTTTTCCTCCCGCGAGGCCTGGGCAGCAGCCTTCTTGGCTCGCTTCTGCGTGCGCTTCTTCAACTCGTTGCGCGTGACCTGCTCACCCGTCACTTCGTCAAGCACGAGCTTGACAGTGCCCTCGGTGACCTCAGCGACAGGGTCGGACATGGTGTCAATTAGTGTAAGATCGTTAATCGGCTTCGTTTGGTATCGCCTCTGTCCTTTCTATTCGCTTTCGAAAGTTCTCAGCTGTGTTGGATGTTGAAGCTCGTGGTGGGGTTATTTTTGAAGATGGAAAGTTATCGAGATGTTGGTGGGGGAGGGATGGAGGGGTCTTTTGGAGGGCTGTAATTGGGCGACATTGAGTCATAAGGGGAAAGATAAAAAGATAAGAGACGTCCGATATAACAGAGCGACAAGCATCAACTAAGGTACCCAGTTTGGAGAACTTGACTCATAATTCTATTTTCGTTTTCGATATTACTAGTCTGGAACGAAAGATCAGAGGATATTGGTCACGCCTAGGTAGGTAGGAAGCTATCTGTGAGCACTGATCTCCATTGCCGTGCTTTTGGCTCCCTATGATGATAACAGGATTGGCTTGCAAGCACGATCTTGGCAACTAACTAGAGCTAAAGCATATGCCTCTATAGGAACAAAGAGTTCAAGGATGTAAGCGCAAGCGACATCGGGCATGGAGATGTATCATAGATCTTCCATGATGAGAGGCTTGGTTATCTGGTTCTTTCACGTGCCGTTATTGTGACCATTCGATTTCCGGTAATCAACGTGTGGCCTTTCTTGAAAATATCTTTATTGACTTGAGAAGTTCCTAATGTCAGTTGATGGTCTTCCATAACGAGAGCCATATCATCGATATACCCGAGCGAGTCAGCTACCCTGTACCTACACCGGATCGTCGATGGGCCATTAAGGCTTATGATCGGATCGTCGCTGCTGGATGCCCGGTAATTCGAAGTTATGCCAGAAGCTTAATGTTATTCAAATCGTCGTTACATAGAAGGAGTTTATGTCTCCAAGTAGGTATGTTGGAGATCGGACTATACTACTAACTACAATTTATATAAAAGGCACACATGAGTGTATCCAAGCAAGACAAGGAAGAAACTCTTGTCTTGGATGTTGGATTAAAAGGCAGAGGGAATCGGATCCCTGATCTGGTATCAGGTGCAGACTTGACCCATTCGATGTTTGGACGGCTGTCTAAATGATATATAGAGGAAAAGGTTCAGTTACCAGATCGACAATTTGAACACTTGGCTCACCATATATTTCACGAAAGACACTATCGTAGTCGGAAAGTGGGTATTGATACGGAGCAGATCGCGATGATAATCATGCATGTTCCACTGCTTCATCCTAGTAGAAGTCAAGATTTCGGACAAATTTCCAACGTCTCTCTAGCGTTCGAAACGAACTTTCTATTGGGAATGTATAATTTGGCTCACAAGATCATGCATGTACTAAAGAACTACGGAAATGTCCATGCGAAAGGATAAGTTGTCGCACCAAATTGAAGTGACATTTATTGACGATATTCGTCATCAAGTAGTAGTCTCGCACACTATGGCTCAACTGTAAGAGGCTCAAAGTGTCACACACTATCACACCAGCTGCGGGGAAAGTTGCAACGGTTCAATGGCGCAAGGCGGAGTTGGAGTTTCTGCTCGATATTCTCCGTGAGACAAGAAGCTGATGGTGGTTGTCATCATACCAAGAGACGATGGTGTAGATCTGACGAGAGTGGGGGTTCAACTATAGGAATCATGAGGAGAAAATGGAGCGGGCGCTTTTACGTATTTAATTACAAGGGACGTGGTAGCAGCCAAGGATTTCCGACATCCGAAGTCCCCGTTCACAGGCGTGGGATGCCCTCACTCAGCTCAGCGAACCAAGGCCCATCGCCATCCTCGAGGCCAATGTCGTGATATGGCTGACAGCGGTTACAAGGGTTACTTAACCCACATGGCGCAAGCTTGACCGCAAACTAGGCTCTAACAGGACGCCTAAATCAATCTCCCCGAAGATTTACTGTGGCGTCAATCCACCTGAGGTCGCTGTAGAAGCACCTGCTAGTGCTAACCCAGCCCAGCCTCTGATAGCAAAGGGCTCTCGCACGCCATCGGCTGCTCGCCAGCTCGCCATGAGCAGGGCAGGGGAACTACCTGCAGAAGGGAAATCTACAGCGACGACCATGGAAGACCTCAACTTGGTTCTTGGACACAAGACCTCACGGAGTCTTGCTGATAGTGAGAGTCTTGCCAGCGCCAACCGAAGCAGCAGCATGGGCTGTCGAGTCTGTCGCGCGAGAAAGGTAAGTGCCGTTAATTTTTTGCATTTCCAGTGTCTGTCTGATAAGAAATCCATTCAACTCACACGCGATAAACCGCAGGTCAAATGCGACGGTCGGCCCAACGGCTGTCGCAATTGTGAACGTCTCCAACTCGAGTGTGTTAGTGATGACGGTTCAAAGTCTGGCAGTCGGCGTGGATCAGTTCCTGTGTCCCTGAGGAAGATCAGGACTTATCGGTCATGTACCAGTTGTCGCGTATCAAAGACTAAATGCGACGGCGACCGCCCGAAATGTTCACGATGTAGCGCCCGCAGTCTCGAATGCCAGTATGACGGAGGCTCGGCTCCCCGCTGGGCACGTAACCTCAGCAAGGCACCAACTTCGGGCTCGACTGAGGAAGATCTAGAGTCTTCTCTGGATGCTTCTTCCATCGCCGGGGAGAGTTTAAGGTCACACAGTCTCATTCAGTCACGGGAGAACGATGTCGCAACGTCTCATCGGTCGAGCACCAGAGATACCAGCAGCATCAATCCGCCCATAGACTTTGCCGATGACACCGAGTTGTCTATTCACTCATGGTGAGTTGATGCTTCATTCCCGAAGATCCGGGCCAATTCATCTGACTTATCCCCCTAGGCTCATATCACCAGATCTCCCATCTGGAAACAACATCCGTACCGTGGCCGACCACTATTTTGCCAACATTCATCCTCTCCGATGCTTTGCTTTTGTACATAGACCATCATTTGCTCGTCTGTTAGATAAGGGCTTTGAGTCCGATGACGAAAAGGCACTACTGCACATTATCTGCGCACAAGGAGCCAAGTATGTCCTTCAATCTGAGCTGTGTGAACATGACACTAATTATCCAGGTTCTATGCTCTATCCCTTAATTTAGAGGATCAGGATGCTAAAGCGAGTTTGATCCGAGCTGCGGGCAACAGCTGGGCACAAAAGGCTGAAATGCTAATACTCACCAATTTTGGCAAGATTTCAGTCCAAAGACTCATGGTAATTCTCTCGCAACGCTCGGGCTCGCAAATGACTGACGCAGTTGTTCAGACATGCATATTACTTTACGACTTCCACTTCAGACTAGGCGAATACACCCAAGCTCTGATGCTGAGTGGTCTCGCAGTCCGAATGGCTCACGCACTACAGCTCAACGTCGAATTCTCACCCGACATTCTCTGCGCAGAGGCCAACGAGTCCTCCCCACCAGCCGTCGAGAAGGAGAGTCGTCGTAGACTCATGTGGGCCTGCTACATCCTAGATGCCTGGACGGGTAGTGGTGTTGATCAGTTAACGCTACTGCGTGAAGCCGATATTAAAATCCAGTTGCCATGTAACGAACGTAACTTCAGACTTCGGATCCCTTGTGTAACAGAAACGCTCGGTGTAGGACATGTTCTGCAATTCCTCCCCCCTGCGATCGTTCCACGAAGACCGGCTGCCAACATGGGTATCATGGCTTACTACATCCGAATTGTCACCCTATGGAAACGGGTAGTCAGGTTCGTTTGAAACCCGGAATGCTCTTTGAACGGACACCGGCATCTAACTGAATATAGATATGTGAAGCATCTGGATACGAGCCCGCCTCCGTGGCTTCCTGAGTCCAACTTTGCAGCTCTTGATGCAGATTTGCGATCATGGGGACGGCATCTCCCCGAGTTCATCTCATACTCCACTGATACCATTTACGCACGCCTCGAATCCGATCAGCTCGGATCACTCGTCTTGCTTCATTGCACATATCACCACAATCTTCTAGATCTTTACAGAATATCTATGCCTGATCTTTTCAAGTTGATCAAGCCTTTATACTTCCCACCTAATCAGCAAGAGTTCCTGCAATCCTTACAAGCCGATTGCTTTTACCACGCAAAGCAGATCTCTACTATATTGGCTGAGGCGGTACAACATGGTGCACGATATCTTGCCGATAGTCTCCTCCCCTGCTTTGCTTATGATAGTAGCCGTGTGATGTTGTACTACATTGCAAGGCTGCTTGACTTGAGTAGACCTGACGCAGAAACGATTGTTGTGGACGCAATCAATGCCGTGGAAAGTAACAGCAAGATCCTACGCACAATGGCGGCTCTGTTCCCACTCGCAGATTCTCTGGTATGTGAAATAACAAATATCATATCCGTAGTGGGATATGCTAATTATGGTAACAGGCAACGACGACTGAAAGATGGCTAGCCAAGATTCGCAAGACTTTTGCGCAGGATGAACATATGAGTGACCGTCCTCTACATGGCGACGAGGAAAGGTGCGTAACACAAACCCCTCAATGTAGTTCGGTATTAACAAGTATGTTCTAGGTCACCAATATTGACTGGAAGTCCCGCTACCAGCAGCCCTGACGAGGCCATGGGAGCCCTTGGCCTGGCACGTCTTGCGCAAGGCCAAAGCAGTGATATGAAGCCGATAGACCGCGATGCTTGGAACAAGATGGAAAGCGGCAGTCCAACTGCGAGCAAAAGAGGAGCAGGATCTGTCTCGGGGGCAAGCAGTCAGCCCGAAGTAACGCCCGCACGATCCAAACTGCAGCACGAGCAGCCAGTATCTCAACGGACACCCCCAGGAGCTACAACTTCACACATGGACCACCAAGCCGTAGACCTCAGCGATTTGCAGAACTACCTATCGTGGGATATGTATGGAATTATGGAGATGAACGACAATGGCTTGAAGGCTGGCATAGAAGACAACGGCATGCCATCCTGGAGTACGATGTGATCACAGAGCATCTAAGCCAAAGACGCTATGACAGCACCAGGGAACCAGGTTCCGAAGGTCATTCCAATGATGCGGATATTGTTTTGATCGATTTACGATGGAAGAAAGATGGTGACACGAGCGACTCCGGGCCATCGTTTTCGGAACATCGCCCAACGATTACAATGACACAAAGTGTAATGAGTATCACGCAATGCAGCAGCGACGATATGAGCTTGGCGATATGGTAACGAGACTCACGTATTGTCTTTGGTCTCAGCATCGACTCCAAGAATATCAAATGTGTAAAGCGTCTTGAAAAGAGCCGATGACTCTAAAAAGCACTTTGCGGGCCACCAATGGCCACCACTGTATGCTATTCACTGCCTTTATGACCATGGGATCTCCAGCAGCCGATTGGAACTTCTTGGGCATGTCTGTTCAACTTTTCTACAACCTATATGGGGGGTCTTCTTGTTGGCGTTTGTGCTGCTTGTTCATTGTCAATATGGGAAACTTGATATCGGAGCCTCGGAGCATTGGGCACAGGATGGGTGCTTTAATAGATTTTCGATACCCAGGGGCAAGAAAACTCGGACCTGAACATATAGTGTCAAAAAATAAACTCAGCAAAAGACGTCCTAAACTTATCCTAAATTACCTAAATATTTTTGTCACTTAGGATCCAGGTCCTGAGTACCTTAGATATCAAGGTTGTTATCAGGTCTTACTAAAGATCGACAAAGAAATGTGGACAGGATCGATCCAGTGAAGGCATCGCGTCTTTCCCTGGGCGAGCTGAACTTCCCGTTTACGGTACAAATTCGGAGCGAGCGACAGTAAAAAGCAAGGATTAAATCGATCGACCACGATCTGGACGCACTCCGCTCAAGATGTGGACTCGCGAGAATGACGCAGAAGCACTTTAGCAACTGACAGACTAGCCTGTTTTACGAGATGGTGCGAAAAGCTAACTTAGCGAACAGCTGCTGTAAGCCTGTACCGTAGAATGGTAAGAGTTTTTATGAAGGGAGGAATAGGCGACTCAATGATACGGACGGTTTGATTACAAGAGACGGCCTCGATCGTTGGCTTAGAGCACGCACCAGGTAATAACTACGTCAAGACCTGTAAGTCGGAAGAAGCAACGGCAGATGTCATGGGGAGCTTGGGCCCTACGATAAATGATAGGTAAACAACCTAATCAATTAAACCTCGGAGATCGATTACGGTAAGGTTCATGGGGCCTCGGCGATGTGTGAGATGTGCTGCAGACGATGGGTAGCTATGGCAATGCCAGGGAACCCGCTGTTATGCTTTCTTTGTTTACATGCGGAGTGAGTGGTAGTGGTAGTTTAGTTAGTGGTGAGAAATAGGTAACGTTGGAAAGGATTCGAGGTACATAAGCTTGTTACAAACACAGACTATAGCTGCAGCTGCAGGTGCTCTTCGCCAATCGTAGACTGAGTTTTGAAACGATTGTTTACGAAAACCATGATTTTTACAAGACCAATCCATGGAAGAAATGGATGGTAACAACAGGTAACCCGGGTAGCTGCTGTATGTGAACATTGACTTCCCCGTTACGACCACGGCAAGAAAACTCTGCTTGCGGCTCAGCATTCTTACTTTTCTTGTGATACGAACATCCATGGCCGTCTCGTCTTGTTTTTCTGCTGCTTGCGGAGTCTTGATTCGCTTATCCTGCGAACTAGATATCGCTTCTGCACATGCATGTCAACTCAACTGAACTACTGTATGCAAGGAGTTGGAGTAAGGTACTGTAGGTACATGTAAGACGCCGAACACACTTGCGTAAGGATGATAGTTATGGACCACTGCGGGTTCATGCTTGTCTTGCTAAGGCCTTATGTTTGTGTGATATTGGACCCATGGGGTAAAAACAAGGAACCAACTTATTACTCCTCAAGGCTTATGTTAGTTAGGTAGTTAGGTACCTAGCTGCCTAGGTGATAAAGTGGTCGCTAGACCGCTGGTTCAGATGTTTAAGCGAGAATAGGTACATATGGATGTTTGCACGTAACACTTTGATCGTTCGATCTCTCAAGGCGCAAGAGTGGGAACCGTCCTCAATTGCAGAGTAAATCCCATCTTTTTCCTGGTTCTCGCATCGTGGACGGGCCAGAGGCTGCCCGTCCGTCCCTGGAAATCAGAGGGGCCAACTTCCAAGGGTGCTAGATGGGATTCCCACTCCAGGCCAATCACGGGCACTGACAACTGGAGCTCAGCAGCAACAGGTGATCAGCCCGCGCTTCTACCAAGCTTTCAGTGGCCTCAAAGCCCTGGAACATCCCTGCCAAAAGCGAGCTTCAGCGGGGTAAGCTTGCTTGAAACACTGGGGCGCCCCGAAATAGCCCGCCAATTACACATTCCCTGTACCGGAAGGGAGGTTGCTGTAGCAACTCGCCGCTTCCTATCGTTTACCATATTGCGCCAGATGCCGCCGTGAATACTTTCATGTTATGTCCCGTCGCTAGATCCTCCATCTTGACCTTGGGCTCTCTCTTGTCTCAGCCGCTTTCAAAGTCTCTCTTTTTATTTCTCCAACTCGTAAATCAAATCTACCATCACGAATCCGCTTTTGCGGTGCATGGCATTTGCACTCAATTTTCGCAAACCAACCTACCTACCTCCTCCAACTTCGCTTTGCGCATAGGATGCTATTCCCGCCCCGACGAACTTCACTGCTCGATGACCACATGTGAGAGAAAGTAAACACCAACTGGACACAACCCAATAAAACCGAGACTACGATTCACGCTGCACGCATCTTAATTACATTCTACATACGTTTATTCGCAAGCGCCTTTGTTCACCCCATTGCTTGTATATAGCATCGTTACCGATCACGTTATCCCCTGAACGGCGAAAGTCGCGATACCAAGCAAGATGGTGGACACAAGTTACCTTGCGCAGCAGGTTAATAACAGCATTGCCCAGCTGCACGGTCTCTTCGACGAGATCGGTGTCCCTGATCATGAGCGCGAAGCTCGGGAATCTGAGGTATGTTTCCTTGGTGGCAAATCATATCGCAGCTCACTAACTTGAGCAGTTGTTCTCAGCATTGTCCGAAGCACTCAATAGTCAAGTGCGACTAGTCAATTCGGAAAAGAAGGAGATGGTCGACGAGGCAAAGAAGATCATCACCATGATTCACCAAATGGAGGCATCGTTGGACGATTCAAAACGTCGCCGCGACTACGAAGACGACGACGACTTGACCATCACATATCCTCTCACACAATGCCTCCAACAGCTGAAGGAGAAGCATATACAAATCAGTCGCCTCCATAAGGAGCGCTTCGAGCAAGTCAAGAGTGCGTTCGCAGCTACAACTTTTGTCCTTCACTCACTAACATCACCTAGAACTCGTCGTGGCCCTTGAATCATATTCCTCTCACCTTGAGCCCACATTCGTCCAAATCCCCTTACCGCCCACAGGGCCTAACCAGTCCATCCCTCCCAACTTTGACCTTTCTTCCACCTACGTTGACAAGCTTGACAATGAGTTCACGCGAGTCTATGAGGAGTATTCTCGTCGTATCGCTACTGTCCAAGCCCTTGCCGACCAGACCATTGGCCTATGGGCTGAGCTTGGCATTCCCCAAGCGCAACAAGATGGCGCTATCGTCAAGTACTATCGCGATGCTCCTGAGCAACTTGGTCTACATGAGGAAGACATCAACCGACTTCGCTCCAAGCGCGACAGACTCTCAGATGAGAAGAAGAACCGCGAAAAGAAGCTCAAGGAGCTCAGGTCTTCCGTTGAGGCTCTATGGATCAAACTTGGTGTTGACGAGAGCGAGACCAAGCCATTCCTTAACGCGAACCGCGGCTGCGGTGTGCGACAGATCAATGAGTTTGAGGACGAGCTCGCACGATTGAACGAGCTCAAGCGTCAAAACCTCCACCTTTTCGTCGAAGACTCCCGCATCAAGCTTCAAGAACTCTGGGATGCGTTGTACTTTTGCGAGGATGAGATGCTCGAGTTCACCCCTGCCTTTTCCGACGTCTACAGTGACGCCCTTCTGGAAGCCCATGAGCGTGAAATTGCCCGGCTCGAAGCTCTCAAGGAACAGCGGGCGCCCACATTGGCACTCATCGATAGACACAAGAGTTTGATCCAGGAGCGTGATGATCTCGCTGCCTCCAGTCAAGACGCATCGCGACTCATGGCACGCGGTCAGAAGGGTGAGAAGCGAGATCCTGGCAAGCTACTCCGCGAGGAAAAGATGCGAAAGCGTATTGCCAAAGAACTCCCTAAGATCACTGCCGATCTACGCAAGATACTTTCCAAATGGGAAGACGAATATGGGCGGCCTTTCCTCGTGTATGGTGAGAGTTATTTGGACGAGATTGAGGCTTCTGACGAGCCAAAGAAGGGTGCACTACCGCCCCGTTCTAAGACACCCGCTGGTCCACCTCCCTCGACCATCAAACCACCCAAGTCTGTACCAAACCGAGCTGCCACCAAGTCTGCTCCCCCTCGATCCATGACCAAAACCCCAACCGCTGGCATGCCTCCCAAGCGGTCTGGACACCAAGCTACGGGTTCCATTTCTAGTATACCTGGAAGCCCTGCAAGGAGTCCATCGCGAATTCCTGCTCGAGTTCCGCTATCGAACATGAAGCACGGAAACAACTCTCCCGAACGGCCTCGTGCCGAGTCGCGAGCCGATACCTTCCGACCCGGTCCTCCTTTGATGCGGGCACCTCCTCCCAAGATGCGTGACCTGATGGCTCGGGGTGATCTTGAAGCTCCTGTGAATCCCTATAAGTCCATGGGCCTCAATTCCAGCATTGTTCGCCATGTTGAGCCTGAGGACGTGTATGATGATCGCCCTAGAACAGCGAGATCCAACTCCAACAACTCTCAGTATAGCAGCCATCCCAGCAACAATTCCCAGTTCAGCAGTCACCCAAGCAACAACTCTCAATACTATAGCGAAGAGAGCTTCCATGACCCATATTCCACCATCCGCTCACAAGGCTATCGTCCGATGGCACCGCCAAGGCAAATATCTGGCAACTCAATGGCATCAACCAACATTTCTGGATCTGAAAACTGGGAGACATACGACGATAACAGCGAACCTGAGCTTGACGTTTCAGATGCCTACTACGCCAAGTTAAGGGCGACTCGCAATAAGCGGTTCTCACCTGAGCCAGGTCGACCCACGAGCAGTCAATCCAAGCGCATACGCGGCATACCTCCTACCGCCTCATATAATGGGCCAGTGATGATTGACCAAGATGGTAACCGCATCATTTCAGGCAGTGAATGGACAGACGAGGATGCCTACTGAGCCCTTCCCTGATTTACCTTCACTCAACGTTTACCCATGAATGATGTCAAACGACCGTGCCATTCTGAACGATGATGGATTCACGCAAGCTTTTTCATGATGATGCAGGCATCTCGCGACGATCTTGAGTGAGCAAGCGAACAACAGAACGCCGCAGAGCCACGGCCTGTCTAGTCGCAACGTTGATGCACGACTGAATGCCTCCACGATAACGCCAGACAGGCGTCTTGTCACAGTTCCACCTCCTTTGGACATCTTTTGCCAACGAGCTCTTCCTTTTTTTTTTCAATCTTCACTTTTCTCAATAGTCACTCCTGACTGTGTAAGTTACATCTCGCCGGGCCCGACGCCAGGATTTTTTGTATTCTTTCTTCCTCTTTTTTTTTCTATTTCTTCTAGCTTGAGCGGGATATCGTACACAGGCTCCCCGCCTACAGAGTGAGGGCCTTCCAAGTGAGTACTTGCTGGCCCTAGGATAATGTGGGATGTGCATAAGGGGGTCGAGGGCGCTGGAAAACTGGATTAGGTAGGGATGGCAGGCGTCCAGGATCATTGGCGTTTAATGTATATCCTGAGTAGGTCGAGCTGCTCGACTACGTTCTCAACAATGCTATTTGTCTTGATTTTGAACGATTGCCCTTTGATATGCGAAGTCGTAGTATTTGTGATATCCGTTAAATTGCAGGACTCTTGTGGATATAATGTCGGGAAGCTGTCTCGTAACAGCTATGACCAACGTACGTGATTCCAAGATTGCCCGATATTTGCGTCGGGTTGAAGTGATTGGCTTACAGAAGCCCGATGGCTACTGTATAGACGTTCCTAATACCGTTTCCAAACATAGGTGTCGATAACTCTTCAGGGCCGTTCCCTCGGGGGCTTGCTAAAGTTGCTGGCTACAGGGTAGGGAATCCCGCTCTGCCATACGTCTGACATGCGCACTCGAGTTCCCAGCCTAGGGGAGGGAAGAAGACTCAGGACCTTGATCCTAAATAATAAAAAAGACTTAGGTAATATAGCCCAAGCTTGGGATAACTTTGACTGAGTTTATTTTGATACCCTATATCAAGATCCGTTATTTTCTTGCCCCCCGAGGCCAGCCCAGGCTTCAAATCGTAGCATCTGATAGACTGTTCTAAGCAAGGCTGGCGTGTAAAATGTATTAAAATAAATATTATGTCCTTGCGTTCTCTGGTTGGCATTGGAGATAGGCTCTGTTGCGCGGACGTGAAGCGTTGTCGCAACAAACCTTTGACGTAGTACATCCTTATTCTCCTTGTATTGAGTATCTGCAGCCGCATGCAACGTTGGCGATGATATAACCTCCATCCAGCATCAGACACAGTATCTATATTTAACCAACTTGTGTTAGACAAAAGGTCCGAACGAGGCAAGTGAGATATGATCTGTTTGGTACAAGAGTTGCATCTGGAGAAGTAACATGGATCTATTTGTTTCAGATTCCGCTGCAAGGTTGAATTCTTCAGCTCTGCATGCCATGGCACAGCTCAACTCACCGTTTATCTACGGTGGATGAACTATTCCAACAAAGGAAGAGCTCGTTTGGTTTGGATGCCACAACTGCGTTTTAGCGCCAGGGGTAAATTTCCGAATTGCTATTACTTTTCACAGCATCTTGATTGGACATCTCCTTTTTACTGTGTCTCGTCAGTTGTGGTGAGTGAAGCCCGAAAATTGTGAAGCGTAATTGTTTAATTATGGTATTGTTTAGATTAAGAATAACCTTTGTCTTACTATTGATTAATATCTAGAGTAAATAGTCTTGTCAATTAAGCATAATAAGATACAAGCCATGTGCTGTCTGTTGAGTCATGTGATGATGGCTGACCTAACAATCTCAAGACAGTCTCCTATCTACCTCAACAAGTCAACTTTCAACAATATTCCATAACCATTCCTTCAAACAATCAAGACTCTTTAATATTTCGAAACTGCCAAGAGATAGAGAAGCTCTACCGTTCGATCCAAGCAGATTCTCGCCCGCTCGCGCCGCTTCATCGGATTTGTTCGTATCCACCCCAACAAGGATAATTTCCATCATGTTTTTCGATCCACCGCAATTCGAGACTTGGCGCGAGGCGCTTGCCTTTGCCTAGCCTCGGTTAACCTTGCATATCCAATGAGAACAGTGTGATTCTCAGCTGGAAGCTTCTCCCGCCTGATCTTGTGGTTGTGCTGTGCTGTGCTGTGCTCGCTCGGGTAACCACCAAAAGGAGGCAGAGCATGTTTGTTTGTTGGTGATCGACATGTATGTGGATACGCACGGGCGTATCATCTTACACGCAGCTGCATGTACCCCTGGAACTACTGCAACCCACGAATCATGCCTACATCCACGAGCCAAACGTTGGATTCAACGGTGAGAGAACAACAAGTTGAAACTTTGGTGTAAAGCTCTCGTCACAATGGCCAACGTTCTCTGCATCTGACAGGTGAGCGTGGCATTATACTACCAAGCCCATTTGGTGACATACAATCTCGGGCTCATCCGTCCTAAGTCCGCTACCAAGAGATTTGGCCCATCCGGTTTCCGATAGTCTCGCAAAAACCCAAGTCGTTCAGCCGACGTGAAACCTTTTAGACCGTTGTTTAATGGGACGAGGCGTCATGCGTCAACGCCTCAACGCTCTCCACGCAAACGAGGATCCACATACGACCGCGGCATCGACACTACTGAAGCTGTAAAGATCCTTTCTCTAATTAGAAGCAGAGAAAAGGAACAGGTCAGCTCCTCGACGGGAAGAGATTACAACGTCGAGTGGTGTGTGAGCAATTACTACGCACTGACGGTCATATCTACAGGGGACCCCATATTGAGGAGTTCTAGACACATGCCGTCCCGTTGATGAACTGCAGGGTTTATTTAAGCGTCTTTTGTTGGTTTTTGTTTCTTGATTCGAGCCCTTCATAGTCATAGAGCTAGAAAGAAAGCACTATGGGGAGACCAGGGGCCTGGAATTATCGTGCCGAGAGTTCTCGGCGTCTGGTCAAAGCGAGTTGATAGAGGCAATGGAGACTGCAGTGGCCTCTGGTATATATATACATGATGCTCCTCTCCTGTCTACTGACTTCAGTAAGAGGTGAGCCACAGTCACTCTACGTTCTTTTCTCCAGTCATTCTTTTCATTGCACACTCGTTCTTAATCTGCTTCTCATACACTCGCTAGAAGCACTATTCACTCTTTTATACAAACTTGATTCACTCATTAATATTTCTCACCACCATCGAACTATCTTTCATCGCAACTATGAAGTTTACCGTCCTCATTGCAGCTGCTCTGGCTGCTGCGCCTATCCCAGAGGCTGCTGCTCACCCTGGCATGGGAGAGACCATCAAGGAGATCGAACGAATTGCTGCTCGTAGCTGGGGCAGTGGATGGGGTGGAAACAAGTGGCCAGGACAAGGCAACAGCGGAGGTTCAAGCTCGTGGCCCGGCCAAAGCAACGGCAACGGAGGTAGTTCCAGTTCTTGGCCTGGACAGACCAACAGTGGCGGTTCAAGCTCCTGGCCTGGACAGAGCAGTGGAAATGGAGGGGGCTCTAGCTCATGGCCCGGCCAGAGCAACGGAGGTAGTAGCGGCGGCGGCAGCAGCAGTGGCAGTGGCTGGTCCGGAGACAGCTTTGATGCCCACTCCCTCATCGGCGACCTTGCCACCCTGAGCGACAAGTCACTCACTTCGGTCGGCAGTGACATCAAGAAGATCCTTCAAGGCAATGGCAACCCCACCAGCCGTGAGCGCTACTTTGGCTGCCCTTCCATGAACTCTCAACGCTGTAAGCGTGATACCTGCTGTGTCTGGCAGTACATCTCCAACGAACTCGAGGACCAGTTCAGGGGAGAGGCTGGTCGTTGCACACGATGGGCTCGATATGCTGTTCGCATTGGCTTCCACGATGCCGGCACCTGGTCTCTGAAGACCGCCTCCCAAGGCGGCGGTGCTGATGGCTCCATCATTCTGTCCGACGAGCTCACCCGTGGCGAGAACTTGGGTCTTCAGCAGATTGGCGAGTACTACCAGACCATCTACGACAAGTACCACACACAATATGGTTTCACCCAGGTCACCATGGCTGATCTGATCCAAATGGGCTCCAACATTGCTGCCGTTACCTGCCCTCTCGGTCCCCGTGTCCGCTCTTTTGTTGGACGCAAGGATAGCACCAAGGCCAACCTCGGCGGTCTTCTGCCTAACGTTAAATCCGATGCTCTTACTCTGATCAACCTCTTCAAGGACAAGACCATTGGCCCCGACGACCTTGTTGCCCTCATCGGCGCACACACAACCTCTCAGCAGCATCACACCAACATTGATCGTGATGGTGATCCCCAGGACAGCACCCCTGGTGTCTGGGATATTCTCTTCTACCAGCAAACCATTGATCAGAACGCCCCCAAGCGAGTCTACAAGTTCCCTAGTGATGTGGCCCTCGCCAACCATCCTCTGACCCAGCCTGCCTTCGAGGCCTTTGCCAGCGGCAGCACTGGCCAAGCCGCCTGGAATGTGGTATGTACCAATTCAAAAAGTTAATCGTGAAACATGTACTGACGGTTTCCCAGGATTATGCCCGTGCCTATATCCGTCTCAGTCTCTTGGGTGTCAACAATATCAACAGCCTCACCGAGTGCACAAAGGTCCTCCCTCAACCCGTCGAGTCCTACCGCCACAAGGACAAGGGCCGATTCAACAAGTGGCTCCAGACCGATGATAACTCGTGGACCTCCAAGAGTGTCTCCAAGGATGTCGACGATGGTTACGAGATCTCTGTCCCTGAGAACAAGATTCCCTCCAGGCGCGGTCCTTGGAAGACATGGACCAGCACATTCAAGTGGTGGTAAATGTTGCACGACAGCATATCTTCTATCTAATAATGGCCACTCGGCAATAATATGTTGTTACGCATAAATAGTGAGTCGAAGACGGGCGTTTTGGGTTCATGAGACAGCGCAAGGGAGACAGGACTTCATCATAGCAGCTATTGCCATTCGCGTGGCCCTTTTAATTTTTAATTTTTTGACTTCAGGATCTCATAAACTTGCTGGTAGGAAGATTGAGGGCATTGTTCCAAGCAGACACGGGAGCAACTGACATTATATTATCGCCCCCCACTGTGAAAACTCGCTTATTAGTAACTATTCCGCATTGCCAAAGTTGCTACAGGTTCCCAGAACTCAGAGGTAACTGAGCAGTTCTTTCATGAAGACATGCATCTATCATCTTTTCTTTACGTCCTGAACTCGCTTATCTGGAGTCCAATCACGACTCCGCCCAAAGTAAAAAAGTTTTCCTGACTGTTGCTTCCAATTTCTGTAATAGTGCACCAGGTCAACTACCTCGTTCTCTCGGTTTCGCAGATATATAGTGTCCGAACGGCCTGGAAAACATCTCGGCGAAAGTCCAAAGCTGCATCGGCCCCCACTTGACAAAAGCTGTACACCCCCGATAGTGTGGACTTCCGGCCACTCGCTAGAGGATATTTCCCACCCTGCAAGATCAACTACTTCTCGCTTTGTTATGTCGGAAATGGCAAGATAACACACTGCTTTGCCGTCGGTATAAAAGGCCTTGCACCTATAATCTGGATAGAGCAGGGTGGTGATACAGACGGACGGATATTCGTCATCACGTATTCCTATAATTGGGTTTTCTTCGAAATATTCGACTATGCTGCCGAGATTTGGACCGATGGACTGACCGTCGGCGTTCGTTCGAGAGCCCTGTTCATTGAAAGCGATGAATAAGGCCTCCCAATGATCATCTGGATATTGGAGCAGAACTCCCCCGTCTTGACCATTAACCTAGTGCTCATTGTCGTAACATCATGTCTTTGATCTAGCGGTTTCCATGTACCTAATCCATCTGTTCTTGACGTCCATTACATAGAGAATCTTCTCAACGAGCTCACGCCCGCAGGATCTGCAGACACATAGTTATTCATGTCCAGCTCTGGACCGTCTGCATCTCCGTCCTTCTCGCCCCTGACAAGTATCGCGATACTTGTCCCTTCACGTGTCCTACAAACACCACTTCCCACGGCGGCCTGAATCGCCCGAATCGCGTACGAATGGACCGTCAACGATATAAAGTCATCGTCTTTCGTAGTCTCATTGAAGATATCCTCCAAAGCCCTCTGTTTCCTCACAACATGCTCCTCATCAGTCTCAGGCTCAACTCTGTTGGTGAACTGGTCCTCCTCCTCGAACCCATCTTCGATCTTGTAGCTGGGATAGTTTTCGGCTATCCATGTGCGATCCCTCCTGTAGTCGCAGGTGTGGCGGGTGATGCGCTCTCTGAGGAGTTCTTTGACGATGGGTTGTTGGGGCGGTGATTGTGAGGCCATGAGTGGTGAGAAGACGATGTCTGTTGTCTGAAGACATCTCGCTAGAGGACTTGTGTAGAAGATTTTGGGATGTGGTGCGCCTTGCTTTTTGATGAGATCGGTCCAGAAGGAGTAGAGATCTTGAGCTTGCTTTTCACCGACTTCGGTGAGAAAGGCGTCAAACCAGGTTTCTTTACCGTCCCCATTTTGGAATGACACTCTTGTCTGCTCATGTTAGTAAATGGAGCAGTATTGGTATTGGCTCAGAGGACAAAACATACATTCCACGCTTCGGAGCCTACTTGGGCGTGCATCTTATTGTGTACCCCAAGGCCATGTCGTGTGAGATACAAGACTTTGTATGAGACATTGCCAGAGCTATTCTCGTTGAGCCATCTCACATAAGCCGCAAGACGGGCCCAGTCCCTCTGATCGGGTGTATCTGGGTCATCAGAAGGATATTTCTGATCTGGGATGAGGCCCAGGTTTGGTTGCGTCGTGACTTTTTCTCCAGGATATTGATGGGCAATGTCAGCGAGTTCAACAAAGATGCCAGGCTGGGCCTTGAAGGTCCATTTAGAGGACATGATTTGATTCGATATGAATATGATGTCCGATGTAGCAGGGTCCGCTAAAATGATTGATGTAGGCGAGTTATAGTATTTGCATGAATTGATTGAGTCGGGTTAAGCTTGAAGATGGTTGGTTTGGTTTGGTTTGGTTTGGTTTGGTTTAGGCATGAGGTCGCCTGCTAACTAGCGAGTGAACGACCGCCCAAGTAATAAAGTTTGGTCAGGCCATGACGTAGTTGGCATAGAAATGGGGCATCTAAATCAACATCACCAAAAAATATATAATTGTTCAACGTCAAATCCACTCTTCTCATGACAAGAAGAAGAAAATGAAACTAATTAGGTATTATGGAGTATCTATGATATAATCGTCTCTACTTGTTTCCTATTGTTCCGCAACCAGTATCAAGGCTGTGGTTTCACTCAGCCCTGATAGTGGATCTGTTTGTAACGTATTTTCATGACGTCGAGATAATGAAGAAGATTAAGATATAGGGACTGAATCGTCTCAGTATATGCTAGGTACAAAACTCAAGCCTCTCCAACGCTCAAGCAAGCTCTACAGGCTTCTTTTCCCCAGGTCCACTACCCGGAAGCTCTTGAGGGATGCTCCCTACGGCCTCACCACCAGCTTCATGAATAGCAGGCTCTTGATGCTCAGCAGGATAGCCTCCAGCTTGTTGATATCCATAATGACTATTTGGGCTTCCATTACAACCCGTGGACGGTGAATTTGGATCGTAGTAGTAACCGCCATGTTGCTGTTGCTGGTTCCATCCCGGTCTGTCACCTCCAGGTGCTTGTTGGTAGTTTGATGAATTTGAAGCTTTGCTCTTCTTCCTTCGACGGAGGAATAAAAACACTCCCACCCCGACGACAGCGAGTGCTACCAGACCGCCCACTGTTCCTCCAGCAATTGCACCTACTGCTGTTCCTGAGCTGCCACTATCTCTGTTTGTCTCAGTGGCAGTAGATTGAGATGTTGCTGTTCCTGTCGCTTCGGCATTGACACTTCCTTCAGTTTGTGCCTCGGTCATTTGAGACAGCAGAGAGCTATAGTCTCGCTCATTGATGGTGCCGAATTCTCGCGATGTTTGGCCCTTGTAGGTAAGAGCGGCGCTTTGTGCTGTAGAGATGTCGAGGTCGTTGCACCAATAATCGAATGTACTTCCCTCCCATGATACAGTGTTACAGTAAGGAGATGCTGAGTCTGTACTATAGCCTTCTTGAGTACCTGTGTCCGATGATATATGATAAGAAGGGGGTGAGTTACCATTTCAGAGTGTAGTTGTCAACCTCGCAACCACCATCGCATTTACTCGACACAAAGTACTCCTCCGAGTTTACGCATGTAGCGTGGTACTGACAAGATGTCTCTCCACAGCATAAAACACCGCCGTTTGTGAATGATTGGGCTGGCACGGGTGGGAAGAAGTAGCACCAGTCGTTAAGTGAACACGCTCTGCTGGCCCCAAGTCGTTCTGAGATGTATCCGCAAGTGTTATCTGGGGCGATTGTGATGGTAATCTCTTCTGTTGTTGTTTGACTACGAGTTACTGCTCGTCGTTTGAGTGTTCTCGTAGCTGGAGGAGCCGTAGGCCTGGGAAAAAGATCGTCGAGGATGCCCATGATGATGCCGCACAGAGTATCCTGAGTTTGTATATTGCGAAGCAGTAAGTTGTTGAATTATTTGAACTGACGAGCCAAGGCTGGATATCTGGTAGCCTTTGTCGATCTCAAGAGCAACGATTGTAGGTTGTGAGAGGATATACAACTGTGTTAGGATGATGCCAACAGCAGCATACTAAAAAAGAAAGAGCAGAGCCAAAAGAGCCAAAATCGAGAGAACTCTCATCAAGAGAAATTCAGGAGATCTTATGTATATACAAGTATAACTGCGCCTTGACACACAAAGCGATGCAACGCTCAACCCTGATTTCCACCTCAGATCCATTCAGCCAAGACCTTCGTTTAATCCTTCAAACCCAGACAGGAACCTATTAAATCCTTCACACCATATCGTGACTTTCCCGCTTTCCGTGTAAAAAGCCTGACTTGTTTCAGTGTCGTTCAGGGGTCAGCTACCATCAAACTTACCGGTTCTGGTCTGATCCTGCGCAGGTGGAGGATCAACCTTGTAGATTTCTGCTTGGCATATCCGCTCGTCAGTCTAATTTCTTACGGCCCTGACGTGGAAGGAATACAATAATGAATCAGGAGTATTCGTTCGCTGTTAGGTATTGCATTGAGCAATTTGCTTCTGGAAACCATGCACTGGAGAAAGCCACGGTTATACTGACGCTATCCTTATGTGCCTTGACAATGATTGCTCATGGTTCGAGGTCGATTTGCAACTGGTAAACCTCAATCAAGAATAAAATAAAGACATGATTTAGGATTAGATAAGCTCATGGAACATACACAGATCGGCACCAACAATTCTAGTCGCGGCTTGGTGCTTGGCAGCTGACTTAAACCACTCACTGACCTATGAACATATCTGAGCGAATGACTGGTGGTATAGCACACTAATGAATCAGGGTTGATCTTCCATAATAACCTACTGATCAATGTAGTCTTCTCCATCATATCTTGCATAGATAGCTTTCACATATACTGTGCTTAGATAGACTCGAGGCCAACTCCGCCTGAAGGAAAGGACACTTGGACAACACTATTACATCGCCTCTTAGCATGGCTATTACTGGTGGTCAAAACATTCGACACACGGCTATGCGAGATGTGTTTCATACTCTTGGCCTGGCCAGAGACTCAAGTCCAAAATTCAGCATGTTCTCACTTCTTGGAGTTAGCCAAGGGCAATGGCTCCTTACCCTCTACAAATATTATAATACCAAGGGAGACACAGATTGGATATTCCACGTTCAAAGAAGCTAGAAAGCTGAGGTTTCATCAAGTGCACAACTTTGTCTAAAATATCACAAGCCCATGATAACATAAACCCTAGAACAGGCCGTTCATACAGCTGACTCTCGGCTTAGTGCTCGCAGAAATTCCACTCAAGATTCTTGAGGTTGGTGTTAAGAGTACCCTGCATACCAGTCCTTTCCGCCATGAGTTCCCCTCGGATCTTCTTAGCATCCTCCAGATCAATAGGGAAGTCCAAGTTATCCACCACCATCCGTGTCAGTTCAGGGGGTAAGTTATTGAAGCGATCATTCTGGAGTAACCCCTCCGCCCACCAATCGCGCTGCTGGGGAGGAACATTGGCAGTTGAAATGATAGGAATCTCAGGGTCGACCAAGAAAAGAGCTAGAATCTTGCGGTGGCCGGGGCGAGACTTATCAACCAGCTCAAAGGGGCTGACGTGATGCTGGTACACGTTGGGGAAGAAGAGCATTCTGTCCTGGCGTGTGAGAACGCTGCCGATGTCCTGGACTACGTCTGCACCGGGATCAATCGCGAAAACTCGTTCGATGCTGTCGAAATCGCCCTGCTCGTAACTCAACTCCATAGTTTGTTCTTCTCTGTTGGCAACTGTGCGGAAATCAAGGCGAGAATCGGTGATGTTGTCGCAGTCATAGTAGTAGAGTGCGGTCGCGCATATGTGCTCATTCAATTGGCCTTCGATATGCCATGAGCCACCATCGTAGGTTGGCTTCTCGGGGGTGAGGTGGATGTTAGCAAGCTTAACAATAACCTGCACACGAGAAGCGTTGCCAAAGAAACCAGATGTCTTTACGTCGCTAGGGTTGATCTTGACGAGCTCTTCCAGTTCAGTCTTAGGGTCCGGAAGTTCTGGAACATGTGTCTCCCTGAACCATTCCTCGTCGCGTTTGTTGCGATCGGATTCCTCGTAATCATCTTCATAGTCTTCTTCTTCTCTACGAGGCTCCTCATCGTCATCCAGTGGCCGATTTTGGGCTGAGCACCAGTCATCCCCGCAGATCTCGGGAACTTTGCAATCTGGTCGAACATTGTTCGTGAAGACACGTTGGACTTCGAAGTCGTTATGCCATCGATAGATGATATCCCAAGCCGGAAGCGACTTCTCGATAAATTTCTCAATGACAGGATAGAGCTCGGCATGTTTGGCCGGGTGCACGTTGTTGATGTAGCTGTCGATGCGAGGATGCCCGCCAGTCAGGTCAACTTCGCAAGGGAGCCACTGGAAGCGTTTAGAAAAGGCACTAGGATGCCACTTGCTGACACTACTGTTGTGGACAGGGACAACGACGCCTTTCCCGCAATGCGACAACGCTTCTTCGAGATTAATGCGCTTATCGGGGAGGATGAGAGATCGCCCATAGACAAGTGGCCACAGCGAAGGGTGGACGATGTCAAGTACCTTGCCATCACTGCCAGGATGCCAGTCCTTGTGTCCTTCGGGGACATTTTCCAAAGGGTAAACGGCAGCTATGAGAGCATCTCGGAGGTCTTTAGGGACCAAGTTGTCTGATTTGATAGCTGCAGAAGCGTAATCCATGACCGGAATGAGGCCGGTCTTCTGATAGATATCTGCTTTTTTGCGCAATTCCTTGATACACTGTCCTGGTTTAGCGAGACATTTGTTGTTGGCTGAGAGATGTCACTCACAGCATCGGCCATGGCCTGAGTGAAATCACCGAAAACCCGATACTCTCCCCATGGCATCTCCATAGCCTCCTTCTTCCACTTGGCAGCAATCTCATCATCATTGACTTTGATCCACCACTCGGGCTTATTTGTGAGGTCCTCGATGACTTTGAGCATACAGACTTCTCGGATTGTCAAAGTAGTGGCTCTCCAGTCTCCTTCTTCCTCTCTTTCTTCCGTACCAAGGACAACTGGGAAATGAGCACCAGCACCAACGTGGCTGACAGGAAGGCCGAAGCCAGGAAGGTTGATTTCGTGAGGCGTTGCCATTTTGCTTCTTGTGAAGCGCGCGGCGATGGATGTCGTTACAGTCCGAGTGAAAGATCTGAACATGGCCTTATATAGACTGAGATGTGTTGTCAAAGAGAGGCAGAATATCGACCCTTGCCAAGCCAATAAGGCACCAGCGTCCGCTAACCTCGTTCAGCTCAGCTTTGGCTGAATAAGGACTTCAGCTGAAAAGTTCAAGCCCACGTGGGCTCTGAAGCGATACCGAGTTCAGGTAAAGTGAAGCATTTGATTCTCGTAAACTCAAGGCAGCAACGCGATGGAGGAAGAAAGAGTGGACGCGAATGTCCATGTTCTGTCACACGGGTTGGACACGAGGTCACGTTACTCGTAGACCGCCGATTGTCATCAATACATGAAGTCCCTATGTATGTTTACCTTGGGCGACCAGGTCATCAACTTATTACAGGATGAAAAGTCTTGGGATCTGAGAATATAACATCCATGATTGTAAGTTATTATCGGTCTGACGCAATCACGCAGTGTTATCCGTACCTAGTTTGGCTCGGTTCCTGACCCGTAGCTCTCGTTTTCTCAAGATTGCATTGCCTGTGTTTTACTCGGAAACAGACCCGACAAATATTACTTTAGTCTATGTTGTTCCATGTTATTCCAGTTGAATAACTCTCAACAAAGAAGTATGTCGTAATGCCTCATTTTGGTCACAAAGGTAACCTTCAGGAGAAAATTGCCTAATCTGGACATTCCACATATCCGGGAGGTTCCGCCGGGGTTCATCGATGAGCCGTGCTGGTAACCATCCAAGGCTCAACAGTATAGCAAGATATCGGCAAGACTCTAACACATATACTTAAAAAAAAAACATCGGGTACAACAGCCCAAGTTTATCACAAAATAAGCAGTATGTAAGCGAACGAGCGTTGAGTTCTGCCCTTTGCTTCATCATCCTTGTACCGAGCAAAATATCTCGGGCCTACGCACGAATCACATTCACTCAACTCCACTACCGAGGCACGGGTCCTTTCAGGATTACGGAGTTTTCACCTGCGGCCTCGGTCAACACAGCGAAATACCTAGAGAATAAAGGTACACGGGAGATGTACTGATTGATAAAAATTCATGTCCCCACGTCGTCCCTGAGACCGCTAATAACCTAGGTAAGGCCATGCATGCATGCTTTGTTCTTCATACGTTGACCTCCAGTTGCCAAGTTTTTTGTCTTCCGTTATTTTTTAACTACTAGTTACTTTTTTATTCTATTCTCTTTTACTCCTCTCGATGCTCACCGTGAGCTTCTCCCTCCCTAATCACCCACCGCCATGACAGAAACAGAAACAGCTGTAGTTGAGTCCCCCGCCGAGGCCATCGTCATTCCCTCAGCGGAGCCCGTCGTCGCCGATGCACCTCCGGCCGAGCCCATCGAAAAGAGCCTCAACTCCAACTCTAACTCCAACTCCAACATCAACATCAACAACAAAAACAAAAATGTCGCACAAAAATCTAGTCCTCTCGCGCGACTCCTCCAGTCGCCATCTGCCATAGATGACTTCGTCGAACATCTCAACCGCGTCATTCAGACGCGACGAGGCACAGATACTGTCCTCCTCTTCACAACTTATACCGCTCGCTTGATCGGTGCTATTCTCAACATCCTGGGTCGGACTACTCTTCGTCACTCCGCTCGCAACGTCGTCGAGATGGCTTTCAAGCTTCCGCCCTCGACCTCAGTCGTCCTCTCTACCGCGACTGCGCCGCCTCTTGCTACTCTAGCCCTCAGTCTGTCCAAGTACATCCAGGGCTTCACCAACATGTTGGGTGAGTGGCGCACTATGAACCGTATGTGGGGTATAATCGGCACATATCTCGAGGCTAAGGATCTGATCCTTCGTCTACGTGGTCAAAAACTCGACGCGAATGGCGCAAAGGTGCCTGCCCCGAACCGGGTCAACACTGCTTTCATGACTGTACAGATCATTTGTAACTTGGTCTACAACGTCGGCGAAGGTGCTTGCTGGTTGACCTGTAAGGGCGCTACCAACCTGTCGCCAAAAACGAGCGCCAAGCTAGGTATCATGGCTGCTCGCTCATGGTGCGCGTGGGTCGCCCTCGAGCTCGTCCGTTTACTGGTTGAACGTGCGCGCCGGGCGACAAGCGACGATGTCGCCGATGAAGAGGAGTGGAAGAATAACTGGAAGGCTGAGGTCCTTGGTACACTTCCATGGATGCCTCTGTCGGCTCACTGGAGCACTGAAGAAGGGCTGATGCCAGAGCTTATGGTCGCAGCTATTGCTACATGGCCCGCTACCAACATGATGAAGAGTGTGTGGCGCCAGACAGCCTAGAGGGATGAGACTCCGGGTAGCGAGTTGCCATGGAGCTGCCCAACAATTAATTCGATTCTGCGCTATTGGGTATACAGGGTTTCATTTGTTAGGGTTACGAGCCTCGGGATGAATGGATTGCAGAGTTCACATCTAGAGACACGGCATTGATATGGAGTGTCAAAATAAACTCAGTCGAGGTATTTTTAAACTTATTCTAAGTTACCTAAGTCTCCTCGGTCTTTTTTGTCATTCAGGATCGAGGTCCCGAGTGTTCTATTCTCCCCTAGGCGGCCGACCACCACCCATTCTGAGGATAGCCCTGCTGGTAACCATGTGCTGGGTGCAACGCCGGTGACTGGTATGACAGTGGTGAGTACTGCACTTGTTGCTGGTGCACTTGCTGCGGATGCACTTGTTGCTGGTGCATCTGTGGCGTATGCATCTGTGGCTGGTGTGCTTGTGGTTGGTGTGCTTGTGGTTGGTGTGCTTGTGGCTGGTGTGCTTGTTGCTGATGCATCTGTTGATGGTGAATCTGTTGTTGGTGCATCTGTTGTTGGTGCATCTGTTGTTGATGCATCTGTGACTGGTGTTGGAGTGTTGGGTACCCAATAGGAGCAACCATGCTTGAGATGTAACCACCGCCCATTTGTTCCTCGATCGGGGCGCGGAAGTTCTGGCCATTCACGAGCTCGCTGCGAGGGACAACGCCGCGGAGTCTGGGGTCGTCTGCAGGACCAGACAAAAGACCTGCCTTGACGTCCTCCACATTGTAGTAGCTAACAAGGTGGTGAGGTACGCCTTGGTAGCTGATGCTGATGGTCTTCTTGACCAGTCCTTGTTCCTTGAAGTCGTACGAGTCGACGAGCGAACCGACCAGATGGCGCTCATCATCGCTGGGCACAGAAGGGTACTCATTACCATGTTCCAGACCTTGTGGGTAAGGAACGGCGTTCCGTGGTCGTGTTTTCGAGATGCCTCCAGATTGCGTGGTTGACTTGCCGTTCCTTCCTCTGGCACGCTTCTTTTCTCCAGGTGGGAAGGGCTTTTCAAGCTCGCGGTAAAGGAGGTAGTTGCCCAGGATGCGGCTAGGGCTCCATGAGATGCTGTCGGTCCAGCGCTTGATTCCAGAAGCATGCTCTTCGTAGACGAAGATATTGCCGCTTTTGATGAGATCTTGACGCTCACGGTCATGTGGTCGACGAGGAACATGAAGCAGTGTGCCAGAGAGACATGCCTCAAAAATGAGCAGGGCATCAGTGGTATCCCGGACGAAACCTTGGTACGTCGGTCGAAGTGGGATGGTTCCAGCCATAGTGGAAGAGATGCCCTTCAAGGCTAGAGGTATATGGAGAGGGCAGAGATAGTGGAAAGGTGGTTTGAGTGTGAGTGCAAGTGTAAGTGTGAGTGTAAGTATGAGTGTAAGTGATCTTGACTCGTGGGCCTTAAGTCAATCTTTGGAGAAGAAAGTTCCGAGTCCAAAGAGGACGATGACCTGGGTTTTATGATCAGGCTCGGAAGTCCTCCTGACGAATTTATACCAGGTCGCTGTAGGTGGCAAGCAATTGAAAGCTTGATTCCAGCTTTGAATCCAGCCACTGAAGCTGATAGGTCCTTCTCTCTTATCGTGACAGAAGCCGCACCGAACAGTGGGGGGGGAGCAAAGTCGACAATGTATAATTGCACTCAACAGTGCGTGCAAATGGGTATCACGAGGGCCTTGAACAAAAGGCTATTTGCAAAGACGAAAGTATTCCAGTTGTGGCGAAAGGGCGGGCGTATTGGAGAGCGTGAGCTGTTTCTTTATTTCACCATAAACTTTTGGGTGAAGAGTATCTGAGAGAATGAGGGCACGATGTAATTGGTTCGAGGCGTAATTGTATCCTGTTTAGGCGCCAGGTGGCAATGATTGTGAAAGCCAGTTCGTCAAAGTCAACAATAGATGGTCGGCAAAACGAAGAAGAAAATTATAAAGAATAAGAGAGCAAGCAATGTGGATGAAATGTGGTGAAGTGAAGTTGAGGTGTAAGTGGATGGCTTGGATGTAATGTAGTCGAATGCAATGCAATGCACTTACCCAAGTAGGCAATCTACACTACAGGGCAGGCTAAAGGCTAGTTGCACTTGCGCTTCCATGGCATAGATGGATGGACTCAAGCTTGGATTTAGGAAAGAGCAGGTAGGTACCTAGTAATTCCCTGGGCTTGAATCTGGGGCCTGGCTTGCCTGGCACTTAGTCTAGGTTGTTGGCTGGCTCCCGTCTGCGTCAACCACATCCTGGGTAGTGTCTGTATCCGGCCTTTCCCTCAGCTTAGATGCCGTTCCATATCCACGCGTGTCATTCACTCACATTGCCATTGCCATCCATGTCGTTTGGACCTCCTAGGAAGGAGAGGGAGGGAAATGGAACTGCAAGCAGGTAAGGTGTACGGATACCCAGTCCTAACCTCCTCCCTACGGTACCCGCGGCCATCTCTTTCTCCAGGGATACTGGGGATAGGTCGGGTCAGTGTCAGTCAGTACCTATGTACGGCAGTCCATACAGGTGGTAATGAGTCGGTAGGGCAGCAAAAAGATCATAAAGATGCACGGCAGGGTATGAGAAAGGTACGTACCCGCCCGCCCGCCTACGAGGTAGGTACCTTACTTACTAACTCACCTAGGGGTCAAGGCCCATTGGAAACGTCCTGAATCCACCATTGGGCAGTTACTTCCGCTGACTGAACAGATACCCCAGCAAAGCCCCTTGATTGCGCTGTCGGAGCATGTGCCGAAGTACCTCTACCTACCGTATCGGTACGTGCATGTAGTGGTGTCTCACACCTGCTCTTGAAGTGGGTGGTGGCTGTCCGGGTCTACTCCAGAGGCAGTTGCGGGCTGTTTGTATGCGGCCGAGAGACCACGAGCTGTGTCGAGGTCACTTAGGTACCTGCCATCATCTTTGGGGTTCCCTCCTGTCCAGGTCTGTCTGTATGTCTGTGTCTCACTCTAGAAGAATTCGATCTCTATTCGAGCCAGGGCTTGGGCGAATCATTCTCTCAAGAGGCTTCCTTCAATTCAAAAGAAGCTCTTCACTATCTAAATTCTAAGATTCAGATCTAGCTAGAGCTGTTCAGCCCTTCTCCAAATCGACGGGAAGCTTAATGCAATGAAAACTTACATCCCCATCCCCCCGTCCCATCCCAGCTGGAACTACCTCACCTCGTCCCTGAAGGCGGTACCTCTCCTCATGAGAAGTGCTTTGATGGTGGTTCTAGCTTTCATAGAGACACGCCTGGGGACACATCCCTCACCCCCTGCACCCCTCCTACTCCTCCCTTCACCCTCCTTAATGCATCAGTGACGCACTATGCCGTTCTTTCTTGAGAATATTCCATCACAATGCCTCCAGTTATGATTTTCGTCTATCTCGATATGTGTGTGGTATGTATGTGATGTGTCTGATTTGTCGCTGCAGAATCATTAAATCCTCCCTCTCCAACAATGCCATTCTATTCTTTGTTGTCATCTTGGATTGACATTCTACACCATCATATGCGAACTCGTTTGAGCCGCCATGTCATTGGATGTTCATCATCACTTTTCGTCTGTGCTGTTTTTGACACTCATCAACCCCTCTTCTTTCTTTTTTGGATGATTTCTGTTATCCACATTGGAGAAAGAGAGAAGGGCCAAAGCACCACAGCCCCATAAACCAACAACCACCACAGCTCACTCACATCACTTCTGGGCTGAGCTCCTCTCTACAGCAGAGCAGTCAGTCCATGACAGTATCACTCACTCTTGAGTCGGCTCTTCTATTGTTGGGGGTGTAAAACAAGGAGCCCCCTGGCTTGGAATTCCGATTTATCCATTTCTCTTGGCTTTGCTCCAATCTTGAGTAGGTAGGTCTGTATCAAAATGAAATCACAGGAAGATGCCGAAGTAGCAGAGGATTAGTTAGTGCGATTAGTTAGTGATTCCAGATTTTCTCCTTCGCCCGTTGGATATGCAAATCTCGCTGGTGTTGGGTTGGCTTGGGCTTGGTGTTGGTGTGTGCCTGGCTGATCCCTGTATTTTGGCCTTTCTCGTCTAGTCCTAGGCGAGCTGTCTGGATGTCTGCCCGGGTCTGGTTTGTCTTGCTCGCCTTGCCTTAGCTCAACGTGCCTTATCCTGCCGCGCGTCAATTGAGTTACGGAGTCTGATGCGGATGGATATCATGGCGTATTCCATGTAAAGAAAGTCATCTCACATCATGTTACCTCAACTGCCATGCCATGGGTGCCCGTGTTTGATGCTCTGCTGTGCCTTATCGGCATTTAGACTAAACACCGCCTCCCGTGTCATGTCGAATCTGCGACGCGACGCTGCTGCCCAGATTGATTAATTGATTCCATAACTGTGGAACGCGCGCGCGCAAACAGCTCCCCGGACCGACACTGCTACCTTACTCCCGCAAACAGGAACAGAAAAAATAGCAGGAGCCCATGTCTTAGGCATGGACATGGACCTGAAAAATGATGAAAATGAAAACGAACATGGTCAAGTCCATGGACATGGTATGCAGCGACCTCCGGCATTGGCTTTGGTGCCTGTCTTATGGGTCTCTGGGGCGCCCTAAGTGCTCTCCACCCGTTCCTCTTCCCATGTACCTTTTGGGGGCTTTTGATTGGCTGTCGCACCTGCCGTGCTGCAGGCCATCTCTGCCTCTTACCGTGATTGGCTACTCTGCCCATCACTCTTTCTCCTCTGGGCTGCCACACCCTGGCTACCTGGTCACTTGTCCCTTGTCCCTTGTCCTTGCCCTTTGTTCTCTGCTGCTTTTGTGAAGTTTTGTCTTGAGGGGGGAGGGACTGGGAAAGAACGCACGCACAGGTGGGAGAGCCGACTGACGAGGCGGCACTCAGCCTCCCATTGGGTGGGATCCCCCAATTGGCTTCTGTAATCGTGTGTCATCGCTCGAGACCATTCGCATGGGTTTTACTGTCAGCCCGCCAAGTACCGAGATACCTTGTCCTGGGCTTCATGATTTGATTTGTAAATCCAACCCCAAACCCCCAGTTCGAGATACTGATGCTCGTCGAGCCTCCGTCTTCCGTTTGAAATGATCCAACTCCCATCTTGGCATCGGCTGTACCCTGTCGCATCCCAATCGCATCCCATCCCATCGCCACGATACTAACACTCATCAGAGAATCAACTCATTACGTCTCCTCATCTCCATGTATATTCCTGGACCTGGCAAACACCTGGGTCGTTAATTCCTAGAGCCATTCTATAGTAACTAAACTAACCACCTTACGGGATATATGGTGGTATCACTATCATCGGTAAACGAGCGCGACCTTGCTATCAACCTGTCCTGTTCACATGTCCGCATCGCAATACCGTTGCGTCGACTGATCAACGATGCCGAATCCGAAACGTGAGCATCTGCAGATTGCCAGATATGTACATACGGCTGATACGGTACTGCGCAGAGGCCAACGCCCATCCAATCCATCTTAGAATACCGCAATATCAAACTGACATGACAGGGTTATTCACAACTGCCGTCCTCGACTTCTATGACCTGTTCAGTGCTTCTTCTGCACTTCTTCTTCATCTTTGATCGCTTAGTGCTCCAAAAATGGCTAACAAACGCGCCCTGGTCGATCAGCCCTGCACACTGTAAAACCAGGGCTCTTCACCCTCACGATAGCGTCGACCTGGTCGTCGCATTGGTATTGGGACTGTGCCCTCGAAAACAGCGCCGCTCATCATGTCTGAATCTGCGTGTGCATCTGTGTCCGTGAGCCCTTCCTCCTGCTTGTGTTTCCGATTCTGCTTCTGCATCTGGTAGTGGTGATGATTGTGTTGGCTCGTATCACATCCCTTGTCCGGCTCCGCCGATATCTTCCCCGCCCGCACCGATGACTGTGCCTGGCCCTCTGCCGCCTTGACCTTGGTGCTGGAACTGGCACCAGCGCTGGCGCTGGCGCTGGTGCTGAAGCTGGCGGAGACGGTGCTGCTGTTTTTGGGGTTGCTAATTCGCACGACAACACCGCTCTCCCAATTGCGACAACTCATCTTTGGCTGTCCTGTCGCTCGGTCCTTGACAATGCGGCCCCTGTATGGCACAACGTAGCCGCAACCGTCAGCGTTAGATTCATGAAATCGTCACAGTTTCGTGCCAGTCATGCTGAAATTCTCCTCAAGAGGCAGCTAGTAGCGCGCTACACTATCTAAACAACGGCACCATCGCACTGGCCGTTGATGTTCGCTCGCTTGCTGCCTTGTTGTCTCAAGTTTCCCCCATGTCTTACAGAAAAGAGGGGGTTCGATTGGGGGCAGGGTCAGGGTCTCACTTACCACGCGCTTTCTGACAGATTTGCGCTGCCAATGTAGACCCAGCCAAGAGACATCTCTTCCGTTTTCGGCTCCGCGGCAGCCGGCCTTGAATTGTGGTGTCGCGGCTCCGGTCGCGTTTGCGGACGCGTTTGCAATTGACTTCCCGCTTGCGTCTGTGATACCATGATCATCTTGCTGTGCATCAGGAGCCCATCTCTGGTGTTAACACAGTCCCGCACCAGCTCAGTGGGGAAGGTTGGCGAGCGCCACCATTTGGGCTGGATACAGATGGTGCCCGCAGCCTGCATCAGCGCGCTCACAAGTTAGCGTTGGCTTTTTATTGCGTCTTTCTTGTCGCATGTGAGGATTCTCCAGCGCAACCAAGATCATCCATCCATGCAGTGCCATGCTCCAGGTAAACTTACGTTACGCCCACCACGACTTCTACCAACTGTGTCATCCGTCGGAAAATATATTCGGAAACGGTCCTTTAGCTTCTTCTGCCACGGGTTTGACGTCTTACTTTTGGATGCTGCGCCCGTTCGGCCTATTCTCGACTTGTATTCGGCCATGCCATCATCTCCTGCAGTTCACCACTCGTCAGTCCACATCCATTACAGTTGAATGTTATGTGTGTGGTAAACAGAGGAGAGGGGTACACGGTATCGGCGTCTCCTCACCTTGACATGCATTGTAGATTGCGCCAACCAAGTCGTAGTTTAGCGATCCAAGAGAGGCGCACTGGAGTAAGGGCTCATCCGTGGTTAGATTCAATGCTCTTTAGACTGGTATGCGGCTTTAATGGTACCCACGACAAAATCCACGTCGATTGGTTCGTCAGTGGCTAGCCCGAGAGCAGCCACAGTGGTGCCCAGCCCACTGTATCCTATATGACATGAGCCGTTGTTGCACAACATTCATCGAAACTTGCACTGACCTATTCGCTTTGAGGAATCTCCTTGATGTCCACCAGGGCTAGAATCTAGTATCAGTGCATCGTTCATGCGGGTCAAGCATGATGATCATCAGACCATGCATGATCCAATCTTCAAGGTCTTGATAGGCTTACATGGTGTACACAAAGCCAAGGTGCTTTGTTTGTGAGAAGTCGTAGTTAGCGAGGCTGCTGACCATGCCCTCACCAGCACCAGTTGCTGACAAGAATCGGCCGAGCTCGGTACTGAACGCGGTTTGCCGATAGGTCGCGGGGTCCTCCAAACGAGGGAGGTCGATCAGGAAGACCATCTGGAGAAATCATTAGCGATCCAGTCACGGATGGCATCAAAATCGCCTGGGTTCAGCTACAAACGTTCTCCATGACGCCAGTCTCCCCCCAATCATATGGGACGAGATTGGCAGTTGGGACCACAACTCGAAGATAGTCAGGGTACTTTAGCAACTGGAGCTTGGAATGCATAGCCCCAGGCCCATTCATTGCCGGAAAGACGAACTTGATTCCCGGTGGCGCATTTGATAGCATCTCTGATTTCTGCGGCAGGTTTCGGCGTCAGCCTCTTAGTCTTGTCCATTTGAGGGGTCCAGCGAGGGATATCCCGAACGAGTCAGGACTGGTCATTGATACACACCTGGGCTTCACTATCGGCGAATGCCAGGAGCAACAGCTTGGTCTTTCTCGGATCGATTTTGGACATGAGCCATTCATCATCCCACTGATACGAGCTTAGAAGAGCAAGCTCCAACTTGTCCTTCTGAAACACCTCTTCGATCTTGATATCATCGGAAGTCCGCGGATACCCTTTGGCCCAAGTTCTTTTGATAGCACCTTTGGGGTAGGGAACCAAGCTCGGTAACACATGTGCCGTTGCTGTTGCGGTTACAGGCCTGGAAGGTTCGGATGGTGTCATCTTCTTTGCTGGCGGGACCTCGTCAACACTTCTTTCGTCCTCCGGCGAGCGGCGCCGCTTGGCTAACCTCTGCAACCTTTCCTCTTCCATCTTCTTACGATCAAGCGAGAGCAAACCCAGGGAGGCCCCGCCCGAGCCAGTCCCGTTCCGGTGGGATGTCGAGGTTGAGGCGCTCGGGATCTGCGAACTCTGGTCTCCCTGTTCCTCCTGTTCCTGGAGTGAAAGGGCAATAGCATAGCGTAGCGCTTCATCTTCGTCCATGTCGCTCCCCAATTCGACGGGATCCTCTCGGGACCCAGCCATCTTTGCCTTTTGACTCCAGCGGTTTCGAGGACAAGAGTTTGGCCAGATCGACTGAGTTTCGGGCGACGGTTTGAAGTTGATTTTTAAAATCTGGAGTTATGGTTTAATGTTTTGGGTGTCGTCTGAGTTAAGTTATCGATTTGATATCCCTGTCTATGATCCTTGTCTCTCCAAGAGGCGTGGAAGGTGACAACGCGGGGTCACGTGGAACCGCGTCACATTCTTCGGATTGATCTGCCAGTTCCTCAGCGCTAGCGCTAGTTAGTTACGCCCTAAACAGTTCAGTCTAGTCCTGTCAATTCGATCTCGACCCTGACGATGATTGTCAAGTCTTTCACGCCAGAGCCATTTTTTTGGCAGACGATCCATATCAGTCCCTTCGGCATCTGCGTGGTTCTTTTCGTTCTTAGCGGCCTGACTATGGTCTAATTATTTTGAATAGCTAAAATCTGGGAACATAGTGACGTCTGTGAAACAGCCACCAGCTTTTCCCAGTTGCGCCTCTTGTCAACCCCAACCACTTACACGGCGCTACTTGTACTACGACGGTGCAATGCGGGACGCCAGAATGACCATGATACGAAAAGTACCCCGCGACAACTAAAGTGTCGTGAATACCTAAGTAGGTAGGCACCGTGTCAATGATCATAGTCGTATTGTAATCTGGAGCGCTCTTCTGAGAAGCCACCGACACGTCTGCATCCAGATTTGGCTGTCCGTCCTTGTCACCTAGTACGGCTATGGTGCCAGGCCAATTTTCGGGGAGTTCACAATGCCCCCCCAAAATGTCCAGGTATGAGGACCTCTCGATCCAGCTTGCTATTCCCCCGAGAACTGAGCAGTTGGCATAGTCCATGTCAGCAGGACCCAACACTTTAGGGTAGGCCCATGTTTTCTGTTCTCTGAACATCTTCAATTGCAACGTGGGCAATCTTAACTCAAATTTGCAGATGTAGAAGGTATAACCCTGTGAAACTCTGATTTGAGCAAGAGATGCTTAGATACGTTAATTATCCGATTTGCCTTTGCTCATCACAAACTACAATTTTACTGAAGAGTTTCACAACCAATGATACTGGCTTCTCTACCAACAGGGTTTGAGACAAACTCAAAAACAAGGAGGTATTGGAAAGGCAGATTCTTCCGATATTTATGAAATGTGATGTTCTGAAATTGATAAGCGTAATGAATGGATGATTGAAACAATAGGAGATTCAGTTATATATCATGATGTACCTGAGATCGCGAAGTTGGTGGCATCTCGATATCGCCAAATCGTGACATGAGATAAGCGGGGTCCGGGGGTCTAAACGGGGTTTCCCAACTTTGCTCCAACTACATTGCCAGAATAACCAAACAAGATTTTACCTTCCCCGGAGTAATTGAGCGACTGGTGAGAGGGTTTGGGCAGCCCCCGTTTTCGAAAAGGACAAGACAAGTGCAGAGATGAGTCTCTCTGCAAGATTGGCTTGGCGGGCGACGACGAGGTGTCCCACGAGGTCTATACCTGCTCTCGTGAGGTCCGCGCCCAGACCCATGATAGCGTCAACTCCGCGATGTCTCTTCTTCACAAAGGCCCAGTCATGGTTGGATCATAAGCCCCAACAGAAAAAGCTAGAGGATAAGCCTCCTGGGTGAGTACAATGTCCAGCTACCGATTGATTGTATTGTACTAACCAATTGTACATAGGTCTCAACCCGTGATACAGCACGATGACGACACCAAGCCGTCACGCCCTGCTACCGTCCTGCACGAAGACATCTACACGCTGCCCAATATCCTAACCTTCACACGTCTCATCGCTGCCCCGGTCATTGGTTACCTCGTTCTTCACGATCAGCACGCATGGGCCGTTGGCCTCTTTGCCTATGCGGGCGTAACAGATCTCCTCGATGGATGGATTGCGCGTCGCTGGGACAGCAAGACAGTCGTGGGCACAGTCATTGATCCAATGGCAGACAAAACTCTCATGACGATTCTGACCATTTGTCTGGCTGCCAAGGGCGCATTGCCGAGTGCGTTCATGCTCCCTGGTGACCCTTGATAACTCAAGAGCTAATGTGTAAAAGTTTGGTGCGCTGGCATCATCTTGGGCCGAGATGTCGGCCTCGCTATTTCTGCAATTTACTACCGATGGATTTCTCTCCCGCCACCAAAGACATTTGCCCGCTATTGGGACTTTTCACTTCCATCAGCTGAAGTTCGCCCCACGACTATCAGCAAGTACAACACCTTCTTGCAACTTGCGCTCGTCGGAGTCACGACTGCTGCGCCCCTTTTGAGCACCGACTTATCATCTGCCCTGACAGTCATGCAGTAAGTTAAACCATACTGACTTACCATAACTCTCATTCTAAAGGAACCCAGATACGTCGTTGCTGCTACCACCATTTGGAGCGGTGCAAGCTATATCTACACAAAGGATGCAGTGAAAATCCTTAATAAGCAAAACTCTAAAAAACCCTGATTTGATATCGTCGTTCAAAGTCTATCAAGCTGCAGACCACGATAGTAACAGAAGAGGCCACAAATTTGGCTTCACCTAACGCGGCCCGGGCCTAGGGTCATCCAGAAAGCAGGAAACGCAAGGTTTGAACGAAAAGACAAAATTCGAACAAACGAGACAAAGTTCAGCAAGGTTCGAACAGAACTTTGAGCTTGAGCTTGAGCTTGAAAATCTTGCATATACCCCCTTCATGTACGACACTAGCGTCGATGATAGAACAAATCTTAAGCTGCATATTCGAACTTTCGGACTCGGATTCCTGATGAGAGGATAATGCTAAGATTGTGGCAGAAATATTTGACTTTTGAAAGATCTATTTAAAACCTCTCTTGTTCCCTCCCAGAGACCTTGATCAATGAAACGCCACTTATATGCGATTGAACCCAATTAACCTATACACCGCCTCGATTCTTATTCGTCCTTTGTGTCCGGCGCCCACGTGAAGAATCCTTCTCCAACAAGTATACTTCGGGCCTTCGACGAACGTGAGCGAGTAGACGTAAACTGCCCGACGGAGTCACGCCCTCGACATGCCTCGCCTGTGCGAGGTTCTCTGGCTTCGCTGCCTTGAGCGCCTCCTTTTCTGACATTGCAAGCCCAGGGATATTGTCATAGTTGAGATCGAGGGGTATCTTGACGCGCTCATCGTTTGTTAGCTGCTTGCGCTCCGACTCGGCGATTTTGATATACGGGGCATAAAATGATTCGATTTCAACACGACGTCGTACGCGAGGTGGAAAGTCCATTACGCCTGGGATGACTGGTGCAAGCCGATCGACGTCGACGCGTGTTTCAGGGTTCGAGAGACGGAGGACATCTATACCATCGCGACGCTGAGTGTTGCGCTTCATATGGTACCCCTTTTCGATCCACTGTAAGGGGCTCAACGATACAGACTGTAATAGTTTGGTAAGGTCATCAATCTGCTGTCTCTCATCACGGAAACGACTCCAGCGCTTCTCCGATATGACTCCCCACCCATAGCCCTTGGATGTCAGTCGAACATCAGCGTTGTCAGCACGTGATGCCATGCGGAATTCACTTCGCGAGGTAAACATCCGGTAAGGTTCAGTGACACCTTTCGTGATAAGGTCATCCACCATGATGCCAATGTACCCATCCCCTCTTGAGAGGTAAACCTGTGGGAAGCCTTGAGACGAGCGACCGGCGTTAATGCCCGCAAGGACACCTTGACCGGCAGCCTCCTCATACCCAGTCGTGCCATTGATTTGACCAGCCAGGTACAGGCCGCTGATGGCTTTTGTCTCCAGTGTTGACTTCAGACCACGTGGATCGATGTAGTCGTATTCAACACCGTACCCGGGCTGAAGCATTTTTGAGTTCTCGAGGCCTGGGATCGTGCGCAAGACCTCCTCCTGCGCCTCTGCAGGAATTGTCATGGACAAACCATTGGGGTAGATGACTGGGCTGTCCAAACCTTCGGGCTCGAGCCAAACGATGTGTCGTTCCTTGTCAGCGAAGCGAATGACTTTTGACTCGAGAGAGGGGCAGTAGCGTGGGCCCTTGACTGTCTCTCGAATGTGTATGGTCTTATCAAGGTTTTCACGCACTATCCGGTGAGTATCCTCCGTTGTGTACGTAACACTGCAAGTCATCTGCTCCTGAATCGCCACAGTCTCGTTGAGGTAACTGAATGGTGTTGGTGGGTCATCGCCATACTGCTTCTCCAGCACATCATAGTTTATGCTCGCTGCGTCGATTCTGGGGGGTGTGCCGGTCTTGAGGCGTCCCAGCTTGAAGCCCGCATCACGCAGTGACTTGCTCAGCCCGAATGTCGCCGCCTCGCCGAGTCGACCGGCTGGATACGCGGTCAGCCCGATGTGTATTTCGCCTCCGAGAAATGTCCCTGTGGTTATGATAACCTTTTTTGTTGGGAGAGTTTGGCCGGACTCCAGGCGCACGCCCGCAATGCAACTTGATGCGCCTTCGAACAGTTCCTGGGGCTTGGTAACGATATCGGACACGCTGTCGAGCACGATCGATAGGTTGGGATACGAAGAGAGTTCGTCCTTCATGTGTTTCTTGTAGAGCTCTCGGTCAATTTGAGCGCGGGGACCCTATTGCGAGTCTCGTTAGTCACTAATTCTGCCAACAACGAATCCGAGCAGTCGACGAACCCAGACAGCAGCACCTTTTCGCCGATTCAGAGTATGAAACTGTACGCCTGATTTGTCGATAATTCTCCCCGCCAATCCATCGAGCGCATCGACCTCTCGGATTATTGTGCCCTTGCCGATGCCGCCGAAACTCGGGTTACAGGAACACGTTCCCAAATTTTCGATTTTCGGCGTGACCAAGGCTGTCCTTGCGCCAGATCTTGCAGCAGCAGCACATGCTTCAGCGCCCGCGTGGCCGCCTCCGATTACGACGACATCGTAAGGTCTAGAGCGGGGTGTCAGTGATGATTTGCGATGCGATGCGATGGGTGTCATGACGACGAGATATTGTTTGCTGAGACGTACTGTAAATCACCGGAAACAGTCGCAAGGTACCGCCGTCTTGTAATTGTCCATTGATGCCGTAGTGCGGCTGCCCTAGGTCTTAGTAGCGCACGCATTTCATGTTGTTGTCGTTGTAAAATTTGCCCTCATGACGGGATCGATGTCCAAATTTTGGGGTGTTCGTACCAGAAAGTACATAGTCTACGGGTTTAGTTAATGCATTTCATCCAATCAGCCTTCAAATTGGCGTTCCCTCACCCACATCAGCACTCCATCATGATACATCCTTGCACTAGACAGTAATAAATTTAGATACAATTCAATGGTTGACATTATTATCTGTATTTGATCTAACATGGCTCAAAATCGTCGCGGTAATTGATACTATCTCTCATATGATCATAATCTCTACCTCCTACCTCGGCTCTCTGGCCATGAACTGACAGCATCATCCACCTCTTCCAAGAAGGTCGCCGAGTTATGAATCGTTGTACCTCCCAAGACTACTCTAACGCCTGGACTCGATGCGTTCAATTCTGCAATCATCTTGGCTTCCTCATAAGTAGCACCTCCAACCATGAATACGATTATGTCCTGAGGTTTGTCCTTGGTTGTGCCACCACCTTCGACGAAGGGGTATTGCTGATCCTTGAGTCGTCCTTTGATCAAGTTCTGTAGGGTAGTCTCCAACAATGGGCTGTGTTGCGTATAGACGTTTTCTACTCCTTTGAGACCCTTGAAGCGGCTGCCAGTACCGGAGAAAATGCCTGCCGATTCGAAGATTTCTGAAATTCCGCCCTGAGACTGTGACGCTTGAAGGGAGTTGTGATACGCCGTCACTTTGCTGACCAAATCTGCCTCTCGCGGAGATACGTTTCCAGCAGCTATAAGGAGGTCCTGAAGCATGGGCAACGTGTTGGAAGGATGTTTATGATGGCGGAGAGCGTACAAAGCTACAAGGCCAACCTTGCTTTCTGGTGTAACGTTCGGCGATTGAATGAGTCGCTGAATATTCTATGAATCGTGTCAGCTCATGCTCAAGGTTCATACAAGAGGACAAGTAATACCTTTACATCAGTCCCGTGGTTGTCGTTGCAAGCCAGACTTTGTTCCAGCTCACTAACCTCCAGGAGGTTATCGGCAGCTACACGTCTGCTAAGTTCCGATACGAGGGTAACATGTTTGCTGACGTTGCCAGAGAGCTTTCTGAATTCTGGATATTCTTCGATAAATCGCTTCATATCCGATATTGACTCGATGTTCTCATTGTTCTTGGTTTTCGACTGGAACTGGCCAACATATTCCTTGATGTTGCCTCCAAGGTCGCCAAAGTTCAGAAACATATTCTTTTTGAAGAATGGGTCCTGATCCTGTGATAGAACGATCTCCTTTTGCTCGGGGCTAATATCTGGAACATCGCTCAGATCGACGCGCCCATTCTGGATACCCAGGAGATGATGGACCATGGCTTGATATGTCCATTGTGTAAGCAGTGGCGTCACCGGATCTTCCCGGCGATCCAACACAAGCAGAATGGGAGGAGTATCAACTTTTCGGAAGTCAAACAGTGAATCCTCTTGTGTCATCAAATATCGGACCTCTGACGCGAGCTTCTTTGCCAGGGGGCTTGTCTTCTGGTATCTGATGAGGGGCTTCTTCTTGAGTGAGAGTAAGACAGCAACCAAGCCCTCTGAACATCGCTGTAAGGAGTCAGGGTTCCATGTATCAGGCCCCCCTGCCCAGATTCTCTGTTGCGGAAGAGTAAAGCTGAAAGAAAAGAGATCAGGGTTGATGACATTGTAATCAGCAAAGTGCTCCTGGACCAGTTTGACCACCTCATGGTCATCAGCCTCAGCCAAGCGTTCCAAGGACGACTTCTTGACAACATTTGTGAAATACAAGTGATACTCGCCATATTTGGGATCACGAAGCTCATCTATGAGTAGCTGAATCGACTCCGGCGATGGCCGCACGAAAGATAGACATCGTAGGTGTCGCATCTTCTCACGCGCGGCATTGTCCAGACGGTCGATGAGATAGACCTCATGGTTGAGGAGAGAAGACTGTGTGACCGCAGTCGAGACGATAGAAACTGTTTCTCTATCGAGTAGGAGAATTTTCATCTTGGCAGACGACGTATCGCTCGTCATAACCACCTTATTGATGTACCCAGATACTGCTTGGGCGACGTCCATGTTGATGGTTGGGGTTCACCGGCGCCGCGTAACGTGTTATTCCCGGGCTGCTATATGAGGTCCTTGTGAGTGTAGACGTCGTGCAGTGAGAGATACCAAATACTTCAGTGGTATTCAGGGCTGTGATTCAGAGAACTTGTTGTTGTTAGTGAGGGAGACCTCTAAGATGCCACTGTCACTGTAGTCTAACGTAGGTAGGTAGGTGGGTGTTGTAGGTGAGTGCCCCACAACCTTGGAAGTCTGGCCTGGATGCCTTACATAATACAAGAGCTACCCGCTACCAACCTCAACCTTCATCATGGTAGCTCTCGGTGACATCAGTGAGATCATTACCCATCAGAGCTGAAATGGTGTCTATGTCTTCTTAATAATCTCAGCTTGGAGCTTCTAGCATAAACAGAGCGCAGTGGCCTCAGTAGCATCTAACACCTTACGCTGCTACCATGGAAGCAGATACCTGTCCCCGGCCGATAGAGCCGACGTAAGTGAATAAAGAACGCTGCATCATGACAAGTCCTTAAACAAAGCTGACTGATACCCTGATAGTTTATCCTTTACTCAAGGTCTCATAGTCGGACAGCTCTCCGTGGTTCTGGTACTGGCCGCATTCATAAAATTCTTCATCTTCGGCGATCCCCCTTCAGCAGACGTCACAGCTTCGCTACGAGCTACCGAGAGACGGTCAAGAACTCTTGCTCATAAACGCTCATTACTAAGTGTCAGGAGCCCGGCAAATCGTGGAGATAGATCTCAGGACAGATCTCTCAGCCGTAAAAAGTCCACTGTCCTCAGGAACCCTCCAACACTTACCATTGGATCGATCCTGAGTAAAGCGTACTACAATGTCGACAGCCATCAGCCCGAAAGTCTTGATTGGTTTAATGTTCTCATTGCACAAACGATTGCTCAATTCCGAAGCGATGCTCAGCATGATGATGCCATTCTTGATTCACTTTCTAAGGCATTGAACGGAGATTCAAGGCCAGATTTCATTGACGAGATCCGGGTCACAGAGTTGAGTCTGGGAGAAGACTTTCCGATCCTGAGCAATTGCCGTATTATCCCTGTCGATGAAGATGGATTGAGCCTTGCTCCTGGAAAGAAGTTTGATCCGGCAACGGCAGCAAGAGATGGCCTGCGTCTCCAGGCGCGTATGGACGTCGACCTGAGCGACATGCTTACTCTGGCCGTAAGGACAAAACTTATCCTAAACTACCCCAAGAAGCTATCTGCGGTTCTGCCCGTGGAACTGGCTGTTTCTGTGATCAGATTCAGTGGCACCCTTTCCATCTCCTTCATTCCCAGCAACCCCTCTCATTCGACACCCACGAGGATGATCTTCAATTTTCTGGACGACTACAGACTGGATTTTGAGATTCGAAGCCTTCTCGGTAGTCGCTCTAAACTACACAACGTACCCAAGATTGCTCAACTTGTCGAAGCTCGCCTTCACCGTTGGTTTGATGAGCGAGCTGTTGAGCCTCGATTCCAGGAAATTGCCCTTCCAAGTCTCTGGCCGAGAAAGAAGAACACAAGAGGTCCCGAGGATGCTTCGACCGAGAGAAGCGAATCTATCGGTCGATCTAGGGGTAATGATGCTGGCCGGGATCACCGAGACGAGGTACGTGGGCGAGGAGGAGACGCAGAGATTAGAGATAGAGGAGCCGGAGGGACGGTTCGGCATCGACGAGGAACGAGAAGCAATGACAGTGATGACTTCTCGATGCCAGGATCACTGCCTGATTTCCAGGTAGCGGCCTCATAATTAGATACCTAGTCAGGCTTTGTAAACGAAATAAAAGCTCTACTCATTCCATCCTGAAACAACTTTCGGTTCTCCCGGACTTTAGTAGACCAGATGACGACTCAAGTCTGTTGACTATTCCGTCACCTGAATACTGTTTAAATGCACAGACAATGAGGCTACTGCTAGCCCCAGTGCTCATGTAGGTCATTTAGCTTGACATTTCAGATGGGGCCGTAGCATGGTCTGTGAGACGACCATCTCATTTGTGCATACGATATTCAACAATTCGATTGTGAAATGCATGAATTAGATAATCTTAGAACTTGGCCAGCGCCATCGGTGTCTCGGTCAACGAGTACAGATTCTGCCACCAAGTAATTAAGCCGCCCACCAAAAGTACGTAATAAACAATAGTCCACATCTTTCTAGACGAGGCTGAGGACGGATCACCCTCTGGCAGCCAGTGAGGATCAAGCTGGCCCCAAAGACGTGGGAGGCCCATGCAGTTGCAAAACGTATGCACGAGCACAACAGCCAGCAAGCTACCAGTTCTTAGGAATAAGAAAGTGGCATATGCTCCGAACAGGGACGTGTACGACAGCTGAAGTAATGACCGTGCGATAGCTACAGGGAGAGGAGTCCGTGGGTGAGTGATACGGAACTCATAGAAGTGATGAAGGTGAGCCAGGCCGAAGATGAGCGGCGACATGAAGATAGTGCCAGTTAGGCTGGCTCCAGAACGGAGGAGCAGTGGGACACCAGCAGAACGGAACAAGCACTCTTCGGTAATAGGACCCTTCAGAAGAATTAGTCAACATGGATAGCGGAGCGGTGAGATGACGAGGAGGCTCAAGAGGAGATAACTGTGGGGATAAGAGATTGACAAGGGGGGAATAATTATGAAGGAATCGACAGCGAGATCAAACAGTTTCAGGACAAACGTACCGCTACCATGTTTCTCCAGGTTGGCCAGTCAGTCCACAGATCCCTCAGAGGCTGAAGACGAAGCCATTGATGAGCCGCGCCATCGATGACGAGAGATTCATACAAGGGGCCTGCAAACAGCAGGGCCGTGAGCCAGAGCGCACGAGCAGCATCGATGAACCCTGGGGGCCAGTAGCCCATGAAATGCAAGGGCTTCTCAACGGCAATTGCGCCATGAGATGAGAGCAGGTACAGCGTCACGAGGGAGCATGCTGCCGTCGAGAGTGAGACGACAAAGATGCGTGCGCGGATAGCCTCAGGAGCATCTCTAGAGCGAGTGGGCGAAGGCCTTGTCGCAGCTGAGAAGTAGAGAGGGATGACGTAGACGAGACAATAGACAACCTTTGTACATATATGTTAGCACATTTCAATAAACTCACAAGACGAGGCTGAATATGAGTTTTATGGAGTTTGTGATGTGATGTGAGGCTCACCAGCAAGGCCACCGCTTGAGGCGGTGCGAACCCCGCAGAGCTCAAGATGGACATGGCAACGTCGTCAAAACCGATGAATCGAGTTTGAGAAAGTATATGAATGCGAATTGTCTCACTCGCGAGGTGAAGAAGTGAAGAAGTCAACGAGGCTCAGAGAGATTGAGCTAAAAAGACACTTGCGGGAATGTTCCATGCGGCAGGGCAAACAAAATCAAGTCAGCAAAGACGGCGGCTCTTGTCAGAGAAAGAAAGCAGTCATTTGACGAGTATAACCAAGTAAGACTGCTGCTTAAGGAAATAAAAGCCGAAAAAATGAAGCACTCACCAGCCACAAACTGGGTAACTCCTATTGTTCAAAACCATTGTTTGTCCTTGTTGGTTGCGTCTTCAGTTTCGCTTACTCAGTAACTAATCCAAGAATAACTATTTCTTTTACTGGCTGGCTTGGGCACTAAGAAACACCACCAAAACAGAAAAATTGTGCTGGACATTTCTCCTCCACAAGGTTGCTCGTCTTCATTTTACTCTGCATATCGCTTCATGGGTCATATGCACTATTACATGCGGTGAGCTGCACGGCACAAGAGTTATTGAACGAAGCGAAATGATGTGGAGATGGTATAAAACATCTCATAACCTGAGAACAAGACACGAATGCAGGGTCAAAACTAGCTTAGACAACCAAACTAAAATGCCAGAGCAATGTCATTTGCTGTTGTGAAAATACAAAATATTCATTGACACTCGTGCATGACTAGAATGCATCAAAGTCTTGAATGTCTTGGCTACCCTCGGGCAAGAAAACTCAGACCGACACAATAAGGTGTCAAAAATAAACTCAGCAAAAGATATCCTAAACTTATCCTAAATTGCCTAAATCTTTTTATCATTCAGGATCAAGGTCCTGAGTTTTCTTTCCTCCCCTAGGCTACATAGACTTGACCTTTTTGCGATGCTCAGCCACGCTCTAGACACTCCAGGATATCCCTTTTGCTTGCAGGACAAGGCCATGAATCAAGAAGACCCCCAATGAGCAACGGTACCTGCATTAGCCAGGTCCAGCGGGACTTGGGTGCTAGGGACAGAGGACAGGCGGTGATGGCTCTGGTGGCTCCCCAAGAACGGATGATCGTCTGGAAGACGCGATGATCAGAGCTAACATCTACCCGTACCGACTACGAGTGAGCCGGTGACATTTGCAGAGGCACATGGAAAAGGAGATGAACCTGCTTTCGCTATTGCAGAAGGGGTCATGATGAGACCATGGTAACGTTGGCAGTCTCAACTTTTGTTCTCCTTGGACGGTAAGAAAAGGTGAGAATGATGAGTATCTCGAAATTTGACTGCAATTGTTCGGAAAAGCAGCCTCATGTCACCCTCCGAAACTTCAGGAGCCAGTAGCCTCAACCCCTTGTCCCGGAACAGATCGAAGCGGCTCAAAAGGCCAATGTAAGCCGAATGCTAAAGATAACATGCATACACGCGATTCAATAAGCACACACAACGCGAGTTTGACACGTTGAAGAGGCACATGTGAGATTGCGCGCGCCAACGGCTCCAAAGCTTAAAAAAGATGTCTGGCTACATCGCCGAGTGTCTTTGAGGAATGGCTTTCGCTGTCCCAAACGCACGAGTCAAAGAGTTCTGTAGACCTCGAAGCGACCAAGTGGAGAGAATTTGCATGTTTTGACCTTTCTGCAGGTCTTGGTTTCGAGAAGCGCTGTTTCTCTGCAGGCAAAATGGAACTGGAGCAAACGCAGAACTCTGATCCAGATGGAGGTACGCCAATGTACACTGAGCTTGTTAGTCGAGAGATGTATTTTGCCAGCTCAGAGCAACTGGAACACTTTAGGTAAAACAAGCGCCGGGAGGAAAACATCATAAGCGGCCGAAATAGTGACCTTCAAGGACAGCTGTACTTGAGTAACTGCAGTTCTCAGGTTGAACGCTTAATTCATCCAGAATTCCATCCGATTGAAGGGATGATGATAGCTGAACCTGTCCATTGATTTTCACTCGTCTCATATAGAATCTGTACGTGCTTTATCATATCCAGGATCAACACCACTGATGGCTTGCCACCTGGCAGAGGTGGTCCAGTAATTTCTCCAGGCCATGTCTCTTCCGCAGTGGAGGAGAAAAAGCCAAAGACCCTGATCCTAAGCGATAGAAAGATTAAGGTAGACTTATTGCAAGTCTAGGAGACTCCTTGATGAGTTAATTTTGGCATCTTGTTTCGAGGTACATATTTCCCTGTTGCCCAAGGGCTTGCTCAAGGTATCCAAGTATTGTCTTGCAGCAAGACAGATACCATTGGTATCTTACGATACAACATAGCCGGAGCTATTGCCAATTGGGCGCACACAGGAAGAGGCTCCCGCAATAGCGTCGATAGTGCAAGCCAACCAGTTCCAGTTCATAGATCCGATCCACAACGGCACAACCCCAAGTGCAGTCCCTAAAGGTTGAAGGTGTGTTGAGGAGGACAAATCAGAGCTCAGAATAGGTCCTGAAGACAAGTCTCTAGATTGCTCCTTTTATTCTCGTCGATATGGTTCGTCGTCTTCTCTCTTGCTTGAATTATGCTCAAGTTGTGAAAATCTCTGCACTCAGTCACTCAACGTTGCTTCGTCAAAGTTGCGGTGTCGTTCCATGCCCTGTTCTCTTGTTTTTCAGTCCTCAGCGTCAGTCAGAGCGCCCCTATCTCCCTCAGGCCTCCTCGCTCGACCAAAAACCCCTGTCCTGCAACGGTCCCATCGTCGCCGCGCCCCATCTGCAGGGGCAACCCTGCTGCAGCAAAGGTAATATCCCAAGGTCGCTAGTTGCAGAATGGCGCTTGCAACCACTGGCTGATGTGGTTTTGCCCAGTACACGTCAATGATCCAATGCCAATTGCTTGTGTCAAGAGCCTCTGTAAGGGTGAGAGGTCGTGAGGTCTGTGTGCTCGGATCGTTCCATACCCTCGTCGTTCGTCTGGTCCTGGATTCTTTAGTCATTGTTACCGCGAGTTAGGCTGTGCCTTGGACAAGGTAGTACTGTTGCTACTGTAAGACCAGCAAAGCGAGAAGCTGGAATACCCACAGTACAGCTTGTCCACCTTCCAAGGTTCAGTCAGGGCAGCCTCCAGGTCAAGTCCGTTTAGCAGGAAGCAGGCACGTAGGCCGCTATTCCTGCTGCCGTTGGTCGCATGTGGAGGGACCGTTGCTTCCCTTTTAGCTAACTTACCCGCCGTTCCTTCCCCATGATCTTGTCTTTCTCTTTCCGCCTCTCGTTTCGTGCTTTTCCAACCAAACTACATACACTCGCTATAATCGGCCACTGGCCAGTCACTCTTTCAAGCCTTTGATATTCAACACACTCTTTATCTGGACTCATTAGTCTTTAATCGTTGCTCTTGTCTTGCTCTTCTTCTTTTTGGTTCCTCCCTCCCAATTTTGGTAATTAATTCTTCAATTGTGATATCGAACGAGTCTTTTTTCCTCCCACGGCCGAAACATCAACGATCCATCTCGCGACAACTCGATCTACCCCGGCTCGTTTCGCATTCAATTGCTTGGTCTCTGCTTAATCCCATTCCTTGGAACGTTGGACGCTTCAATAATATCGTCGCTTTTATTTTGGTTGTTTTTAATATCTTTGCCATTGTCCGAGTTCCCCCCTTGTGACGACCTCCGAGTTCATTGACCCACCTCCGGCCCCGACCGAGCTCGACTTCGACAGCCCGATATTATTCAAGATCGAGATCTTGAACAGAATTGCGTTGCATTTTATTGCCAATTTCGAGGGCAATCGTTTTTTGGAAGTTATTCTTGGTCTCCTGATGTCCTGGAAATCACAATTATTATCGCCTCGTGCATAGAGCATGTCGGTCTCACCGTCCAGCTCTTTGCCGCGCAAGGCATTACATGAGCGTAGTAACTCTCAGAACAACTCTCAGAATAACCGTCTCGGAATTCGGGTCGTCCCTTACAGCCCTCCACGGGTTGCCTCAGATAGTACTGTCACATCAAAGACAATTACTTACGCTGATGCGAGTACCGAGACCGATTCAGAGCTTGCTCAGACACATGGCTCCCCGACACATTCCTCCGACTCTCAGTTTGAAACGCCATCACCATCCCTGCAGCGGGCCCGGACTCGAAGTACAGTGCTTTCTCCATCGCCATTAAAGCGCCCTACTCAATATCCATCCTCCGAATTTGACCAGAACCCTGCACCCTGGTTGCCCCATTATGATACCGATGGTGATGATCATACTTCTTATGCTTCACGCCCACCTTCCCGGGAACCCTCAACTTCACCAAGACCTCCTTCTCGCAAAAGGGTCATTAACGTTCACGCCGATAAGACCTTCTCCATAATTCCTCAAGATGCTTCTATGTCGTCCAGGGTTGAATCTCTCTGGTCTCTCCCTCCATCTTTCACCACTGGTAACACATCTTATGGTCGAGGATCAATGGGTACATACAGTGATGATCGCCAGAGCCGTCCAGCCTCGCCTATGACACCTCTCACAGAACGAAACGCCAGTTCTCCAGTTATTTCACCTCGGCCTCGAGATCCGTCCACCCCGGACAACTCAAACTCATCTCCATGGAACTATCGTTTATTTGGGGGTCTCCGTAAAGTACCTAAAACACCTGACGTGAAGCAAAAACAGCCGCAGACTCAAGATGCTCCACCCGAGTTACCTTTGCCCACACTGCCAGAGGTTGATCTGCCTGATCATGAGGCTGGTCCTTCTTCTCAGTGGCTCACTCAAAAGACATCCTTTCAATCTTCGCTATCCGAACAAACCAGATCAACATTCTCTGAGAGAACGAATGTCAAAACATATGGATTCAGCTCTCCTATGAATGTAGCAGACCTAAATAGTCTGCCACCCTCATCGATCCATTCCAATATTGAGCTACTCGGGGATCCTTCCTCAGCTGAGGCTTCTCTGCATATCAGCACTCGTCCACAAACCGAAGACAGCAACGTCAACGTCGTAACACATGGTGGCCACTCAGCTTCTTCCTCTGTTGTCGCCGTCAGGAACCGCGTGAGACCCGAATTTTCGCAAGAAAGCTTGATTGTTCCTCCATTGCAGCCAAGGAAAAGGAGATCCTCAGACAGCTTTGCTCTCGCCAAATCCCGCTCTCGCGAAACTTTGCGATCCCGATCTGCATCAATTACCTCGTTATCGACCATCTTCACCCAAGAGGCTACCCGTGCCCTTTTTGTTGGACCCCCGACAATTTTGCAACACGCTGGTCCATCTTGGCCGGACCTTCAGAACCGACCTCAAGCGCGCCCCCACCAATGGAGTGGTCAGTTGTCAACAGTGATGTCAGAAAGCGAAGGAGGCAGTGAGCCTGCGTCTCGAGCCCTCTCACTCTCTTCCGTTCCAGGTCGACGTGGTAGTGGGGTTGGAAGCAGTCACAGCAAGCATGTACTAAGTATGGCCTCCTCACTTTTCGGTCTTGAGGAGCATGTCGAAACCCCGTCTCACTCAAGAAGCAATTCACTCGAAGCTCCTGCAGCGACCTTCGCGCGAAGCATGCCTCGCGACCCAGCAACCGGTACCATTCGCCAAGTTCGCGACCACGACGAGGATGGCGATGGGCTGGCTGATTTGGAAGTTTACCATCATCCCTCGTCTCGGTCGCGAATGGGGAGGTTTTTGTCAAGTTATTCTTCTGATCGTAGTCTGCGATCGACTGCCAGCTTTAATGCTGCTGTTCCTGCCTGGGCTAGGTGAGTAAACAAATCAAGTCTGCCTGAGATTGTTTTCTAATTAGTTGATGGCAGAGTCTACTATGGCAGTGGCGAGCGCAAGTGGCTGGCTGCCCAACCCTCTATGGAGTCTATGTACTCTGAATACAGCCAAAGTCAGGCCCCCGACGGTCAGCTCAGCCGATCGCCGAGTCAGGATGCTAATGCTCCCAACATTCGCAACCCTCGACGCCGGCCTCGTGAAGCCTTACCTCACCAGCATTCAAATACAGGCTCCATGGACATCAGCGCAGCTCCAGCTCACCCCGTCCTTGCTGTCGTGCGTAACATCAAGAAGCAAACCTCTAGCATCTGGTCTCCTCATCTTGCTCGAGACCGACGCCCTGTTTCACAAAGCATCTGGCAACCTCCCGCCTCGCAATGGGAAGCACGCAGCGAACTGACTGGACGGCGCAACGCTCAGGTCACTATGTTTGTAGTGGGATTTGTTTTCCCATTAGGTAAGTCCTGGAAATTGAGTATTGAGACTTGGTTCTAACGGAGTTATAGCCTGGATGTTTGCTGCACTCATTCCTATTCAACGGAATAACCAGATAGAAGAAGACATTGAACGGAACAACAGTACATCTGAGCTGGGCAAACGCAACCAAGTCTCAGCTCGGGCAAGCGGCGAAGAGGATGCTGTTTTCACAAGCGCAATCTGGTGGAGGAAGGTCAACCGAGGAATGTCCCTCATCGGCTTACTCATCCTCGGCGCCATCATCGCCCTCATTGTGGTTGGCGTTAAGCAACGTTGGGGACATTGATACCACTCACCAAAAAACAGACGACGATGACCTGGATCAGAAGGACAGTCCTTATCTCGAAACCTATCATGGAACTTCACGGCATCTCAACAATTTACGACGCATTACGAATTATTTCCAATTTTGCTCGAACCAATTTGAACTTTGCAAAACTCACGATCTTTATGCACCTTGTCAAAAAGACCTTCAACGACCAACGATTTCTTCTTTCTGAGCGTACCTTTTTCAACGAGACACGATGTTTTGCCTTTACACTTTTCTGTCTCAGTATTTCGACGATGTACGACTTTTTCTTCCTCCGAGGCTTCCCATGCAACTATACGCTCTACTGTTCTCTTGAACGTCTTGCAAGTTTGTCCTGAAAGCCTGTAATGGACCTTTGTATAATCAGGAATTGGGGATGATATATACACTTGTACAACTATGTTTGGATTTGGCAGCAATGCTGAGACGAGAAAAGGCCGTCAGCATAGACACTCACTTCACGATACCATGTAATTAATCAGATTGAGGGACATAAACTGGACCTGCAAACCACTGCAGATTATCCCAGATATAGATAGATTAATGAACAGATGTACAATCTGCTAAAGATATTGTATACTTTTGCCAATGAATTCGCCATTAGTTACTCCGTACATAACGGAGAATCAACTCTAAACTCTTTGTCCCCGGACACCTGAAACAACACCATCATAACACCGGATGCGTCTTTCACGTTTGACACTAAAGCTCTCCGTGATGAGTACGCCGCTATGGTTAATGACAGACCCGCACCACATGAAGTCTTGATTAGCCTGTCTTGGCCTTTGCCTTATGCGCCTCAATCTCCGCCTTGACCTTTCGTTGTCTCATCTCCATCTCGGCCTTGATTTCTTCCACGGCCTCGTTGAAGTCACCCTCAATATCCTTGGAAATACCCAAAATGGGCTCCTTGCCCGTTAGACTGTCCGTTGAGATTGAGCGCACCAACTTAGCGCTAGCTCGGCCCTGACGCTTCTCGAGCTGCTTCTTCAGGGCGGCCTTTCCTGGGGAAGAGAAGAAAACGAGTGACAAAAAGGTCCAGATTACAGCGTAGAAGTAGACGCGGGACCAGGCTAGGAGCGAGCCCTGTAACGTGAGGACCAGGAAAGGTGTTGTGGCAAAGGTGAAGGTGAGTTGTGTGGCGAGGTAAGATACGAAGTCGTAGTACTTCTTCTTGGGCGAGGGGTTGCCAGTGATAGGTTCTAGGAAGAAGGGGCGAACATGGCGGCGGTAATCTAGAGATCGTCAGTATTGTTCATGTGTTTCGGTGTAAGTAAATAGATAGACTCACGCTTTGCAGCTGTCTGAATGAAGCTTGCAAGGACAAAGCTAAGGTAGTATCCGGGATAGAAGCCATGCCAGAGAGCACTTGTGCCAAAGGTCATGAGACTAGCGCGAAAACCAGGCTTCTTGCCTCGAGGCGTGACGCGCAGATAGACGTAGTTCCTCAACCAGTTGCTCGTGTTGATGTTCCATCCTCCAAGATATCCTCGAGGGTTCTGCGCAGTCTCAACAGCCCAGGGATCAATGTTCTGCAATCGGTTCCAGAAGACCTTGCCCGTAACAGGATCAACACCGTTATAGCCCATGCCCGCGAGGATGCAAGACCCTTCAGTAAGGTACCAGACACCATAGTATTTGAGTCGTGCAGTGAAGCTAACCATATGCATGATCCAGACACGGCGAAGGAAACCGTACTTTATGTAAATATCAGAAGTGAGCAGGCTGGGATAGTATGAACCACCTAGAGCCATGAACATTCCGATAAGGAAGAGGCCACTAGCTGCCTTCCAAGCTGCGGGACCACCGCTTCGAGGAATCTTTCGCTTCTTCCTCACGGGAGGCTTCTTTGCTGGATCGACGTTGGGTGCGTCAAACATGGTTGTGTCAAGCCATTTACGATAGTCGGTGAAGTCGAAAGACGGGCCGGCGAAGAGCGCAGGGAAGAAGAGAACCCAACCAGCATAGTCGAGAATAGGAGGCAGCTCCTTGAGCATGTTCCTCTTTTGAAAATCAGACAGATACTCTTCGGGGAGTTGACCGTCAGCAACGTTCCAGCAAAATGCACTGAGCTTCATGAGAAGCACCATCTGAGCACCTGTGACATCAGTCTTCGTTGGGTCGTCAGCGGCTTGACGAGCGATATGGCTTAGGGACATGTGGCCCATGACGAAAGCGAAGCCGATCCATGGCATATAGGGACTCGTTCGAAGGAATTTGGCGATGCAGTATGTTCCTCCTGCGCTGATGAAGAGGGTTCGGACACCATCCCATAGGTCAAAGAGACCGACGAGGTAAAAGATGGATACGCTTGGTTGGGCATGTTAGTGCGACTGAAACATGAATGGGCTGAGAGATCGTCGGTGTCGTACCTAATGGCAAAGAGGTTTTTGAGATCTGGCCTGGAGTCGGGAATTCGTTTGAGAAGAGCGGCGAGGGGGAATGATATTAGGAACGAGGTGACGAGTTTGACTGAAGTCGTTCGTGTTAGAGGTTTACTGAGCTTGAGGAGGCTCTGCTCTGGGGGAGTAACTCACGATCGTCTGGGGCGGCACCAACAGTGTCTGCTAAGGCCACAAAAGCTATACAAGCAAAGTTAGTCGCCAGAGAAATAGAGTCGTCGTTACACGACGGATGAAGCTTGAAACTTACGCCTATGCAGAAAGTACAGCATCTTGCTAGCGGTTGAGGTAGGTAGCTCAGCATACAATCAATACCTGCCTGTGGAGTCTAAGCGCTTCCAAGCTCGATAGATTATACAGTCCAAAAGGAAATAAAAGGGAGATAGTAGGAATTGGGCCTCTGCCTCAGCTATATCATTGCGTGAGAGAGAGAGAGAGAGAGAGAGACAGAAAGAGACAGTTCTTTCGGGTTGATTGATCAAAGGGTGAGGGACGTCATTTCTATCCTATCCCTTGCTTTATCTAGAATAGAGTGGAAGACAAGATTCCCCCAACATTTTGGAGAAGAAGCAAAAAAAGCTTGGACATTCCCTGGTGCTACCTAAACTTAGCACCTACCCTACCTAAGGTAAGGTAAAGAGTGACGTCCTAGGGACCCACGTGGGGCACTTCACGTGTCGATCTTGAAAACTGAGGTGGGCATGACCTTGAGGCTGATCATGAGCCTCGGACTTTATAAATATTATGTGCCAATTAGACGGAAGCGTGCTTATGCAGAGCTTTAGTATAGGGCAGTATCGACTTTAAACGCCTAGAATTGCTGGAAATTGTCTGTCAACTGGCGTTATCATCAACGCGTCCATCATGACTGAGCTCAGTCGATTGTAAGATCGAACTCAGAAGAAGAATGCATTGGCAAGTAATAAAAGACCCCTATCCGAAACTCCTTTGTCTATTCTTACTCGAAAATAAGTCACCGTCGTGCTCATTACAATGTTATACACACCCAAAAACCCTGACCCGAGTTCTATAAATCACCCGGGGACTTTTTATCCCTTGATTCGCAGGAGCCACGTTTATCCACATCATCAACGCCATGCACAGTAGCCTAACTTCCAAAGTTGCGCCTTGTATCGTATCATCTAAGAGTTGGCATCACGGTTGCTCTTGGCGCTCGCGCTCATCGTAGGTCGCACTGTAGGCAATGATCCTCCAGAGGACATCGATTGTCGTACGCGGGACCAAGCATAGACCAGACCGCTAATAAAGCCGAGGAAGATGGCAGAGACACTGCCGAAAGTGACTGGGGCGGAGAAGAAGACGAGACCGCTGATTGCAATAGGAAGTTTGTTGAGGGCTCCAACCATAGAATAGGTTGTTGAGGAGGTGATGCGGATGCACCAAGCGGAGCAGTATGAAATAAAGATAGCTGCAAGGCCAGAGTAGATCATGCCGATAATGATCTTGTTACGGGTATCGTCGGGGAAGTTGCGAGAGAAATTGTAGGCGGACCAGTCCTCTGTAAGAAGCGAGCAGACAACTAAAACGGGGATCGTGAGGAGGTTGTTGTAGTACATGGCTACACAATGTCAGCAACAGAAACATTCACACCGACAGTGCATGACTTACTGTCCCAGTCCCTAAAATTCATCTTCTTGATGACCTTGCGCATGCCGAGCACGTAGGCAGCACTGCAGAAAACATTCATTCCCATCCAGGCATAACCAGCGTTGAGCGTGGAGACGGCAGCAGCTGAGTCGGCAGTACCAAAGTCACCGTTGATGGCACTTTGAATGTCAGCCCAAGCTGCGACGATCGAGCTCAGCACCATGAGACCGAAAGAGAGCAAGGCAAGAGGTGTAACACTGCCACCGAACCAGAGGACCTCGCCGTATGCAATGACAATGATGGTCAAGTTCTTGAAGATCGTATAAACGGGGACAGAGAGGAACTGAAGCGACTTTGTACTGGTGTAAATCATGCCGACGAGGAGAAGAGAGATAGGGAACCCTTTGTTCGTGTTAGCTATCACAAGGTCGTGACTTGAGCCTCAAGAACGTACATTTTCTTGCTCGATCAGAGTCGAAAGGCGCAAGGACCTTAATCAAGCCCAGTTGTTTGCACAGAGTGATTGCGCCAATACACACGATAGCCTACACGGTCCAAAGTCAAAAACGGGTACAATGCCTTGTCATGGAGATTTCCTTGCCTGGACAGTCAAGTAGAAGAAGTTGAGGTTCCAGAAACTACCCGACACAACGTACTTGTTGACAACTGTCATACTGATCGAAGACAAGCAATACGCCAAGATAGACAAGGGCGGGCTCTTTTCCAACTGTTCGAGGCCACTGACTGGACTTGAGCCGTACGCTACGGGAGGCGGTGATCGCGCCTGGAAAGAAGGCTTCTCATTCTTATCATAGTTGTCATTGCCCATCTGAACAACATAGTCCTCGTTCTTCTTGTCGGTCATTATGGCAGCGGACGAGATGACGAGACGGAACGAAACGAAACGATCGTGGGAGTAAAACGTCGGGATCAGCGCTGGGATGCGACGGAAGTACCGGGTTTCGCTGTCGAGATCCGAAACGAGACGCTGTATGCTCGGTTCGTTCTAACGTCGGGTGCTATCGTGGGCGCAAATTGTGTAAGAGGAGGAAATGACAACGCGTTGGACAAAGTGTTCAGCCCTTTACCCCCGTTGGGAATCTTTTCTCCCTTTAGACTGAGAGCCCTGTAAAAGAAAGTACGAGGTACGAGCCACAGGGTCGAGGGGCTCAAAGGGAGACGTGGAGCAAATGGAACTTGACTTGGATTTGGGGCGCGTTCCTGCTGAGTCATCCAGAAGGACAGGGGCAAACTTTATGGTATTGAATGGTATGTAAGTTAGAGAGTAAGAGCAAGTAGGAGAGTAGACTGTTCAGCCTTTTTTCGGTCCATATCCGTATAGATCACACACTATCTCCTTTCAGGGTCCAGAAATAATAAGTAGTAAGCTCGTAAAAGAATTTGTGTTGTACGTACTGTATCATAGAATTAGCGTTTAATAGTCACTCCACCCGGTACGAGAAATCCAATAGCGCCTGCGCCTCAGAAGTGCCTTAGTACAGCACCCTTAACTAACGACAATGCTCATTTCAAATATCAAGAAGCAGAAGCAGCAGCCTCGTTGGTTTCAGGTGCTGCTGCTGCTGCTGCTGCTGCTGTCGTCTCTTCTCCAGCTTCTCTGTCATCGTCTGGTCCGGCAGGAAAGTTGAGGTGCTTCCAATCCTCCAACTCTTCTGTCACAGACCGCATGCGATCGCGAATGCTCTCAATTGCATAGCTTCCCAATAATAATCGTAGCGGCGGGTACGAGCAGTGTCCTAGTTGCCATACAAGTTCAGCGCACTTGATAGCGCTCGTGGGTCGATACTTGTCACCGAGCCACTGAACAATTCTTCGTGCATGGAGCGCTGGTGATGTTGGATGGCCGTATGTCTCGCTCGGTGGCTTCACAAGAAAATGACCCCAGGACGTTGGAAGCGACGTATCTTGCATCTCTGGCTCTTCGGGTCTCACATGGCCTGGCTCAATGAGTGTGGCTTTGATGTTGAAGGCATCCGTCTCATAGAGCATGGCCTCAATTAGGCCCTCCACCGCATATTTGGTCGCGCAGTAAGGGCCCAGGCCAGGGACGCCCAAAGCGCCAGACGTTGAGCTGAAGATGAGATAGCGGCCTGCATTCTGTCTGCGGAAGTACGGCAGCGTAGCGTGAATAATGTGAAGCGTGCCCATGAAGTTGGTCTCGAACTGGTTACGTATGTCATGCTCATCCTGGTCCTCGCAGGCGCCTATGACACCGTAGCCAGAGCAATTGACGACAATGTCGATACGGCCAAAGCGCTGGAGCGTCCGCTCGATGACACGATTCACAGATTCGCGAGCGCGGACGTCGCACAAGGCGCCGAGACAGTTCTCATGGATATTCTCCATGTCCTTAAGACTTGTCTCGAACACACGGCCAACCGACGTTACCAAGTCTCCATGTGAGAGTGCACATTTGACAAGGGAGTGCCCCATCTGACCCGTACCTCCAAAGATCTGTACATCCAACGGTGAGCATATCGAACGAATGAAAGAGCGCTGTGCGGTGCAGGAGATGAATCATACCACCCAGACTAACTGCTTCACTGGGGTGTTGGGCTGTGGAGGATCACAGCTCGCAGGAAGTTGCGCTATCCGCGGCCTAGATGATGCCTCAGTAACATCTGAGACTTCAGTTCGGGTATCCATCGTTTGCGTCAAGTCTTGGTCTCTGCAATTGAGTCCTATATTCTGGTTATTCAAGTTTGTTGTTGTTGTTTATGGCTGAACTGAAGAGAAGGTTTGCTTTGCAAGCTGTAAACCATAAAACTCCAGGGTCTCGTGTTAGGTATGCTCCGGCGGGGTCCAAAACTGTACGTATCAGTCAGTGCTCATACTCACAATGCCTTTCTTTATATGGTCAAACTCTAGATGCTGACTGAGCTTGTCGCCTAAACCCCCAATCTGACTGAGAATTAAAGCATGAATAGAAGTATCGTGAAAAGCAATAATCTCCATCTTGGAGTGTAAATTTGAATCTATCCTTGTTATGCCTTGAATACCTATCCACTTCATGCTTTCGCGCCAAAGCTTGCCTAGCCCAGTTCGCTGAAACTCTCTTAAGAGTGTTCTAGATGCCCTCGGCCTCAAGCTTGATTTTCAATACAGATCAAGGTTTGATTCGTCGAGGAACAACTAGATCTTAAGGAGCTACGCCTTTGCCGCATGCTCTAACTACTGCAAGATGCTTTGACTTACACGCCCCGCAACGATCCATGAAATACGCTGGAGCCAATGCTATGAGCGGAATTCTTTGCTGACCGTATGATGCGCTCAATCGCAAAAAAGTTTGTGACCCTCGTATAGAATAGATATGCACTGCAGGTGTTGTAGGTGGAAGCTTACTGGTATTTCAAAGAAAACTTCAGTTTGGAACAAAGATGAATAGATATGATATGTTTGTATGCATATGGAACCGGATTTCTCCAAACTCCCGCTACCGCTAACTCATCCCCCTCAGGAATAAATGGTAAAATATCAAATGTAAACGATTGCCAATTGACTTGCTCAGACTGCCACCGATTTGTGACCGAGTTGTTTTCGGTTCAGATCTCACAAAACCGCTCAAGTCGTATGTTTGTGGTCTGCAACAGACACACCATACAAAATGACGTCAAACAGCTCCCAGATCACGTCAACCCTACACTTTCCGCATCAGCTTCAAGCGGTGATATTCATGTTTGACGGTTCTTCAGTTGGACTGGTAATTCGGTCGTTCTCCTGTTACTTAGCACCCTCCACTACTACCAAATACTGGCTTGATTCCCATGTGGGCCTCTTACTGGTTGGGCTCACCCAGGAACTGCTTCACGTATTCCTGTCGGTGCTCGTTCTTGTCGACATCGGGGCCTCGGTTCAGAGGCGTCCACTTGGGATCCTCCTTGAACAGTCTCATGGCTTGGACGTACTGTGATCATCAGCCTGTATTATATGTGGTAAAGTACGTCCGTTGACTTACGTTGCTCTCATCAGTAGTGAAGCGGTGGTAGATGCCAGGAGGTAGAATAAGAAGGTCATCCTTCTCGAGCAACACGCGCACCCAGTCGTCATCCTTGCTTCGGACGTCAAAGTATCCACGGCCTCCACGAATATATCGAATCTCTTCGTCCTCGTGCAGGTGCTCGGCGAAGAAGGACTTGACCTTGGTTTCGTAGATGTCACCCATGGCTTGGGGAGAGACAGTGATCTCGTCGCGGTTCTTGTAGCCACGCTCCTTGGCAAGGTTGTCGACCGACTCGAGCTCAGGGAGATGGTAGTAGTAGACACCGATGTTCATGAGATCGTCAACACTGACGGGCATGCCCGAGTTATGAGGGAGGCGCTGGTCGCCCTGGAATTTTTTGTTAGTTAGGCCGTGCAGCAAAGAGAGGTTATACGTACGGGAAGGCCATCGTAGAAGTAAGCTCGCATGGTGGTTAATTTATTCGATGGATATAGAGACTATTCGGTAAAGAGAAAAGTACAGTAGAAATGGTATTGCAAGACCAAAAGTGTCAGCAGGTGGAAGCTCTTTTTGAAGCTTTGAAATGGCCGGGGTCCCAAGCTGTTTATGTACCTACATTTTAGTTACAGCGTCCCAAAGGTTCCATGGCGGGGTCAACCATGGAATGTCCGGCGAAGGCTATCAGCGCTACACCAAAACGCAAAAGGTAAAGGTCCCTGCTGCGCTGACATCACAAGCACACACGCCTTCAAAGGCCAGGCCCTCAATGGACCAGCTCGTAAATCAACCTAGAGGTTATGCAGACTTTTGTCTTGTTTGGTGCCCACCCGAACTACCTAACAGTGGACGAACGGCACTAGTGCTTTCTTGCACTGATACAGATTTACTACATATCATGAGACAGCATCATGATGCCTGCCAACCTATGTAAACCACAAGTGACCACCAGTTTTACCAGATGCCCAAAGGCCATGAATCATTCCAATCTGACAACGCCATAGTAAATCAACGCTATCGGCAATACATCTGTCCAGTGCCATGCTTCCAAAATATACCAATCCTGAACGCCAATTCATAGCAAATATTGAGCATAATGGCTCTATTGTTCCTTGCTGAAACCAATCTCCTTCTCTGCCCTTGACACTTTAAAGCTCTCGGGGCGCAGCTTCTCGCGCCCCGGCAACCATAATATCGTTTGTACTATCATCCGCATCAACCCGAGGTCGAGCCTCAAACAGACGCCTCCACCAGTTGGGAGGGTCGAGAGGGCGAGAGCCGTTGTGCAGAGGAGGGTAAACATCAGAAAAGAAATACCAAACATGTCCAATAACCACACCCATGATCTCATCCTTAGGGATAGTGCCGTGTAGTACAAGGCTGAAACCCATCAAAACCCAGGGCAGATAAGGCGCGGTGAACACAAGTAAGCCGAGGAAGCTCAGTCTAGTCTCCGGGTTACGTCGGGACCATATGTAGACCAGCGTCGAGGAGAGCGGATGGCCGAGGAATGGCATGGAAACAAGAGGCGACAGAGCGATCAAGGAGGCCATTGAATAAAGTAGTAACCACGAGAAATGAGCAGGCGATCGACCCGATGACTCCTCTAGCAGGCGCGCATAACGTTGAAGGAAGTAGACGTGGAACAGTAGATCGAGCGAGAAGGGGCCAAAGTAGAGAAACGTCGTCAAGAGTCGCCAGTACTGTTGGAGATGCAACGTCAGCATAAGCGTTCACATTTCAAATATCTGTCATAAAAACAAGCAAACAAATGGTTGGGAAGAATACGAACCTGTGATTTCACGAATACTGCACGAAAGCTGTAGAATAGTTGGAAAGGAGTGACCATCTGACATTGAACCAGGGCACTAGTCAGAATGGTAGCGGTTGTCCACCAACGAGTGCATGTTGGCATCTCCCAGAACCATTGTTCAAGAGGCAGTCGGCCTCCATCCATGACTTGGTCCATGTTATGCTGAATGGAATATCTTCCTTTCGGTGATGCTGTAACTGAGCGGGAACAGCCAAGCGAGCGATGATCGGAGTTTGGCTATATATGAACAAGGTAGTCGAGTAATGTATTGATTTCATAGAGCGGAAGGAGTAGAGACCGAGTTTAGGTATCAGGCAATACCAACGACTCTTATTAAGAGTAAGGCGTCAGATGCTGTAAAGTCTAAGCAAGTGAAGTTTTATTGTTGAACTGGAAGATGACGGAATAGGACGAGCCACGTTGAGAGACTGACGGGTACCGGTAACTGAGGTGTGTCCAGTGGAGGACCCCCACCATTCCGGCCGGGAATACGTACCGTGTGGCAGTGCGGATATGTGGCCGTGCATCGGGTTCGCGACAAAGTGGCTGGAAATCAATTAAATAAAATCGCGGGGCTGGGGGAAGGCGCGCTCGCTCACACGCTCCCCATAATCGCGGTGGTCCTTCCCACCTTGCGATTCCACCACCAACACTCTCGCTTCTCTCCTACAACCTCCTTTTAACGAGAATTGTATTGATCCAACTCGAGCGTTTTGTGCAAGGCATTTGCTTCACTCCTTTTCTGCATGTTGCCGTCTTTGCTGTAAAGCCTCTTCTCGCTAATCCACCACGCACTCTTTGTTCTTTCTTCACGCTCCTTTCAATGCCTCCTAGGAAATCTAAAGCTTCCGGCGCGGGCAAGTCGCGGCCGAGTGATGTCCAAGGTACGAATTCTCAGAAAGCCAGACTTCTCAGTATCTTTTTTTTTACTTACAATTTCATTAGCTGGCGATCCTGTTCCCGTTCGCGCAAAGCGTCGATACCGTCCCGGCACAGTCGCTCTTCGTGAAATTCGACATTACCAAAGTGGCACGAAACTGCTCCTCCGAAAGCTCCCATTTGCGCGCCTTGTCAGTTTCTCGACGCCTTAGATTTCATTTGGCCCAATTGGAAACTAACACTAGGTCGACAGGTTCGAGAAATTGCTTTGACGATGCGCCCACGAGACGAAGGCTTGCGCTGGCAGAGCCAAGCCATCATGGCACTGCAAGAAGCTGCCGAAGCTTACATGGTGCATCTATTCGAAGATACCAACCTATGCGCAATCCACGCCAAGCGTGTCACAATCATGCAGAAGGATATTCAACTAGCAAGGAGGATACGAGGTATCTGGGGTGGATTGGGTTAGAAAAGGAATTTACGAAGACAACATGCGAAAAACAAATCAAAAAAGAGTCAAGGATCTGGATGGTTACTCATGAGACTTTGGTTTTGGGATTATGGATGGCGTCGGGGCGCTTCGAGATATACCTGCTGGCCTTCTGTGTTGGCTGATTTACTTTGCTTTCTGTTTTTCTTCCTACCTCCTACTTCAAGGGTTTCATCGGCTTCGATATCCGAAGCTGGCTCAAAGAGCCTTCTTCGGTAAATGTAATATTTGCGGTCAATCAATTGTCATCTTCAAATTTGTTACCGAGGTACCACCAACTCTTTGTGACATGTTGAAGGGAGCTGGATATTCTTTGTTCTCCCCACGCCGAGCAGTCATTGGCTGAGAGCTCATGACTGTTAGACTGTCACTGACGTAATTGGCAATTCAGACTCGAGCTCCCTCCAGCTCTCGACCTTGCACTTAAAACTTTCCTTTCCCAATTACATATCACCAATTAGCTCTGTCATTCCCAAAACGAGCTATTTCCATGAACATGTATCGAGCCTTCAACTCTCGAGTAGCCTTCCGGGCCATGAGTCGAGGCATTGCCCCCGCGACTTGCGTAGGAGCTTTCATTGCGACTCGACCCGTCATTCGTTGTGATGCCCCGACACTTGCTACAGGGCCTCCTTCACGCCGACGTCCTCTAGATATTTCTCCTGATACGGTTCGTCAGCTTTCTAGTGGAAGTGTTGCTGGTTGGTCATCTTCACCTTGTGTCATGCAACTCTAAGCTCACAGTCCATCTCAAGGATTTGGAATCGGCGTTGTAGTTGCCCTCTTTTCCCGCACCCTTGCACTTCTCACTGGCTTAATTGCCTTTTCCATCCATGTAAGTCACCCTCTACCAATAGGCTCACTCAATTTCGTCTCACATATTCAGGTCGCATCTCGCTGGGGTTTAGATATTCCTCGAACTCTTGGTATCGAGAAGCTCTTGAAGAACAGCTCAGTATGGAACAAGAGCAAAGAAAGGCCGTTATTCACTGCGTCGTTTCTTGTAACATTCATCCTAGCTACCTTCGTACGTCTATAGTATTGCTCAGGTCGATTCCGTTACCTCACTCAATGTGCTGGGTCTCCCTCTTGAGCCAGGCCAATGTCACATTGTCTCCCTCGAAATATTCTTGCGTCTTCTCCAGAACCTTTGCGTTGTAAGTGTTGAGCCACTCCTTCTCCTCAGACGTGAGTAGCGTTGTGTCGATCAGGTTCCGGCAGTACGGCACAAGCGTCACGTACTCGAAGCCCAAGAATGGCTTGTCACCAAAGGAGTGTTTGGCTTTGACTTCCTTGACGAGGACCATGTTTTCTATTCGGATACCGTACTTGCCATCTTCGTAATAGCCGGGCTCGTTTGACAGCACATTTCCTGGAGCCAGTGCTACTTCAGCATATTGGACACGAGTACCGATACCAATGGGTCCTTCGTGGACATTCAGGAATGAACCAACTCCGTGTCCGGTACCATGCCTGTAGTCCAACCCATTTTTCTGTCGTCTTTGTTAGAATTCACACTTCATAAGGTGCTGCTAATAACATACCCAAAGATGTTGTCTTGCCAGACTATCGAGTGCAAAGCCTGTGGTTCCCTTGGGGAAAATGGCTTGATCCAAAGAGATGTGGCCTTTCAAAACTAAAGTGTACGCCTCCCTCTCTGCTTCTGTAGGCTTTCCGAAATGCAAGGTACGAGTGGTGTCCGTGGTACCGTCGCGGTATTGTGCTCCTGAATCACAAAGGTAGATAGCTTCAGGGTCGATAGTGGCACAATTACCACGCTCAGGGCCGTAGTGAATGATTGCAGCACTGCATTTCATGGTCAGTGGAAGTTTACAACATTTAATGGTCAAGTATCATGAATCTCTCTCATGTCGCTTTGAATCGAACTTACTTTGCACCAGTAGAGGAGATGGTTGGGAATGAGAGCCCGACAAAGTCCTTCTTTACTTTTCGAAGCTCTTCAAGTTTGTCGGCCGCTTGCACTTCGTCAAGTGTGGCCTTCTTGTTTACAAGCTGCTCCTCAAGCCAGGCAAAATACTGGATGAGTGCAGCGCCATCTCTCACATGACAATCCCTCATACCCTTCAATTCAGCCTCAGTCTTGATGGCCTTGGCATCGCCGATTAGACTCCTGATTTCATCGACCGAAGAGTCTCCTCCCAGAGCACGCTTAAGAGCCCATGAGCCCTTGTTGGAAATGAGAAAGTTGCCAGTAGGAACCTTGTCGCCGGATTTGCTCTTTTCAGCATGAGCGGCGTGCAGTGCCTGGGCATCATCGAAGATAGCTTCGTATGGCTTGATCTCGACTTTGTTCGAGGTGAGATGCGAGCGGCACTTGTCGTCCAGCTTGGCTTCGTCGATGTAAAGCTTAGCAGCATCAGGGGTAACAGTAGCATAGGCAAAGAAGACGGGGTTGTAAGGGATATCGTTACCGCGCAAATTGAACAGCCAGGCGATCTCATCCAGCATGGACACCAAGAAACCAGGGGAGTGCTTCTTTTCCAGCTCCTGGCGGACCTTGGTGAGCTTGTTCAGGACAGACTCTCCTGCAAGCTCGTCAGGCTGAATGATGACTTGTTCCGAGGGACGGGAAGGACGCTCATCTCCCCATACCAGGTCGACAAGGTTTCCATCAACAGGTACAAGCTCAGCTCCGCCATTCTTTCGGATTTTCTCGGCCAGGCTCTTGGCAGTTGAGCCGGAGATGAGTGTTGGGTCAACGCCGACATTCTTTCCACCAGAAGACTGCTCAGCAGACCAATCTTGCCATGTAGGAACGTCTTGGAGGCCTTGCTTAAGAAGTGTCCAGTTGCTATCGAGTTGCGATGTGGCCTGGTTGAAGTAACGACCGTCAGTAGCAAGAGCAGCAGACTCGAGTGTAACAACAGCACATCCAGCAGAACCAGTGAACCCAGAGATATAAGCACGTCTGGCATCGCAATCTGCGATATATTCAGACGAGTGGCTATCCTCAGAAGGGACAACTACAAGCCATTGTTAGTGCTGGAGTAGTGAATAGCAGGTGTAGATCGTGAAATCTCACTATAAATCTGAACATTACGCTCCTTCATCAAGCCTCTCAGGCGGGTGAGCCTGGAGGTGGTGTCAAGCTTGGCCATAGTTTCAGATGAGGTCCAACGGCGAGAGGATAGGCGTGAAGCTGCGGCTAATCGTCGTGGAGCTGAACGGAGGAGTGAAGTCGCAGTCTGAAAAAGCATTGACAATCAGACGCAGGCAACAGGACACCTTGAATAGGGATAAATACACTCAAGGCTTGGATGTAAGCAACAGAGCGAACTGGGAGCTCAGGACTCTAAGGTCTTCACAGATAAGAGTCAGTACAGGGTCAGTGACAAGAGGTATCTCGAATTTTGAGAGGCGGCTGTAGAGATACGATGAGAGCAATCTGAGAACTGGGAAGGGCAATTCAGCAGAGGCTCAAACATTCGCACAAGAGTGAGGTTTGAGTATCATGGGGGAAGAGTAACTATGAGGAGGACAGCTAATGAGGGGCTTGGGTATGGAGTCATGACCCAGATAAGTTGCATGCTTTGGACGATCTTTTGTTGGTTTGGCTCACTTACCTTGATAGTACAAGTTGAATTGATGTTGCACAGCGAGGAAATACACGAACACAACCACCCACAAACAAAAAAGAAACGAGACTGATGAAGCTATCCTCAGTTACAGAGAATCGAGCTGTGAAATCAAAGGTCGATGAGTTTCGCGTCACGAGAGCAGGGAACCTGAGGCAAGTGAGGTGTTCCATTACCTAGTGTCAATCAAGCAGGTACGTATCCATGAGTGCGGGCAAGCGTGAGGTGCAAGTGTGGGTTGAATGGCGGGGCAGAAGCGGATCTTTGGAATGACCGCTACCCCGAAGCAAGCCGCACCCCAGACTTTGAAGGCATTCAGTTCATCCCTATTTTAATGTGCTGGCGCTGTAAGTAAGGAATATGTTCCAGGCGTAAGTCCCAGTCAGTGGATCTAGGAACAGTCAGAGACAGAGAATGGCACCTAGGGGTATGCTGTATGAGAGCTTGGCTCACTACGTCGATCTGTTTCAGTTCCTTGAGGTTGGTATGGCCCTACACAAGATCGTATCTACCTATTCATCGGATATGCCTAAGCAATTCACTCTTCCAATATCAAGAATCAATTGATGCGTTGAATCAACAAAGTTAAATCAACGGCCAAAATTGTATTTAAGTCTACTCTCGCGTATGATATACGTTCCAAAGAAACAGGAGGGAATTCTCTCTTCTCCTTTGCCAAACCCGATTCGATCGAGGCTGTTCCATTTTGATACAGGCGCCATAGATACGGCGAGATCAATCTGTCTCTAGATCAGAGATGCCTCTGTTTGATTCGACTGTATACGTCAAGTTATGATCCCATCATCTGTTGTCAGACCATTCGTCCGTTCAATATATCCTCAATCCTCTCTCTGATAACGCCAAAACTTAGACACAATGCCGCTATACCTTAACCCCTAGACAATGAAAACCGTCCCGCCAAATATCACGTTCCGTTATGCCGCCTGGGAATTGATGGCAGTTAAAAAGCTATGCAGAAGAGGTGCAGTAAAAACGCCAAACGAATGATCACTCCATGACATCAATTCTTATGAGAACAAACGCTGGTCCGGTCCTGGCGATCCAGTGCTCAAGTCCAGCTTGAGAATACGCCGAAGATCGTTTTCCATAGCTTGGAGGTTGTTTGAGCGGCCATCGCAAGGAGCCGGGACACTAGGACCACTCCTAGCATAGTTGTAGTGTTGAGCAGGTGGCGCAGGTGGCGCAGGTGCAGGTGCAAATCCAGTAGGGGCAGACTGAGAAACATTTGTTCCGTTTCCGATAAATAGGAATTTCTTTAGGGCCTCAGTAGGATCTTCAGGTACAGCGTTGGGTTTCGGCTGGGTGGCAGACAGATCAGCAGGAGATCGACCAGAGTTAGAGCGAGCAGCCTTAATGCGCTCTTGATAGGGTGTCGAAAATGCTGGCCCCATGGGACGGCCTGGAGTTCCTTCCAGCTCAACACTGTCGATACCACCAGGCTGGAAGCGTGTTTGGGTGCGGGCTGTCTGAGGGAGAGTTGCAGGTTTTGGGATGCTACCAGGCCCAAAGGGAGACTTGGCAGAGGGTGATTCAGTGACGAGGCCTGAAGGGCGGAAGCTGCTGGTGCTTTCGCTGCGTTGACGTTCCTTCTCTTGTCGGTGGGCACGAAACATGAAATCGAGCGGGGATTCCTGGACACCTGGTGCACTCTGGCGCAAAGGAGTTGGCGCTTCAGTATCGGTAGGTGGCGAAGGTTCCTGTAGGATGTCTCGAGATGTCTTGCTGACACTAGGCGACTCGGTTACCGAACGAGAGACAAAACTGGGGAGAGGCAGGGCAGATGGCGCAGGAGATGCGTGGAAAGTGGCTCCGGCAAAGGCAGAGACCGACTTCATGGATGAAGATTGATGGGGTGGAGTGTGACGACCAGGCCGAGCTGACTCAGGTGAGTGAGGACCATTCTTTCCACGGTTTTTGTTGTTGTTATTGTTTGCATTCCTAGGTCGCTGTTTCGAATTGGTATGGCTCAGCTGCGCATGAGGAGAATCGGTACCAGCTCCCTTCTGAGGAGTTCGTGGAGCGCGATCGTAACGTGCGGGATCAATTGAGGCGACGTCATTCTCCGAGGCATAAGCCTTCTGAGCAGCAGGACGGCCATTGCCGCGACCGTTACGACGGCGGGCGGGAGTGGTTATAGGCTGAGATGGGGTCTCACTCATTTCGTCTGTGGCGACAGGTTGAATCGATAAAGCACAAGGGAAGACACAAGATGAGAGTCAGCTAAGGCTGAGACCGAGACTAGACAACAGTCGAGTCGAATATGCGATGTCCCGGAGTTGTTCGATGAGCAGCTGGCTGGCCGGCTGGCTGGTTGATTGATTGATTGTACGAGGCGTTCGTTGGTATCTGGTTATGCGACAGGGCCAAAGAGGACTCCAAAAGATCGGGCCGGATTAAGATGGTGGTGGGGTGTATGAAAGAGAATATAAAATCGAGGCAGGGGTTACGATTGAGCATAAAGCAACTACTATTCTGGTAAAGAGAGAGTCGACTGGTCTGACCATGGCTGTACTGTAGGAGAAAGTGAGATGTGGATGATTCAAGATCAAGTAATGAGGGGGAACAACAAAAGAAGTGAAGGGCGGAAGCGTCTGGGTTAATAAGAGTCAGTCAGGGCAGTACCGTCAGGTTAAGCGCAAAGCATGCCCGGTCCAAGCAAAGCTACCTATAGGTAGGTAAGCAATGACGCGGGCGGATTCTAGGCATTGCCAGCACAAAGAGTGGGTCAGGCCAGCGTTTAGCTTCAGCGCCTGAAGCGGATGGGTGTCGCATCTCACAGCCTTGCTTTGGATCAAGAGAACCTTATTATCATTTGACTCGTGTATTCCAATCAACTGCTCCGAAGAGATTTCAGAATACGTTTAAAATTCAAATTAACTGATGCAAAACTAAAAAAGCAGTCAAATAAGAGTATATCATGTGTGTAAAACTTATATGTTTCGTTTCCAGCGAATGAAAGTCCCATCACGACTGATAAGCGATAGGACCTCTGTGATCAACCCCCGCCCCGCCACCCTCCCGCCGGGCGCAGCCTGAATTAGGTGAGGTGACCTAAGGCTTGAACTCCTCCAGCTGCCTGTCCGCCTACCTACTAACTACTAAGTAGAGGAGCTCTGCAGCATCCGGAGCCTTTAGAGTAGACGTTCAGAGCCGCATCATCACTTGCTAGGTAGGAACCAAATTCACTGTGAGTCAGTCCCCTTGCTTCCTCGCAACTGCACCATCAAGGTACGTTTTCTTTACAAAAGCAAATCGTGCCCGCAGCTTTTGTTTATCCTCTTCTCGTTGGAGTCATTGCTGACAATTGCAAGCATTCACAACTTCAGAGATATTGATTTATCGAGCAACCAATATCCGTATGTCTCCTTACCTTCAACCCGAAACTGCGCGCTACATGTCCCATTTTCTGTCCGCGAAGATTAACGACGTATGGATAGTTCTGACTGTTCTAGCCAACCAGTGTACCTCGATATCCGTCAAAGAAACCAACCACAGCGTGGTCTTGCAGGTTGACCAGCCCCACGCGAAACATGGCCGACGTTGAGATGAGCGATGCGCCCGTCGCTAAGAAGGGCGAGGGCTCTAGCAGCAAGAGTGTCGAGGGAAAGAAGAAGTTTGAAGTCAAGAAGGTACAGACTTGCCAGTTGTGAACCTCCTGGAGTCATGCTGACCGGAAACCAACAGTGGAATGCGGTCGCTCTTTGGGCATGGGACATCGTTGTTGACAACTGTGCTATCTGCCGAAACCACATCATGGATCTATGTATGTTTACTCGGATTCTTATTAGATGTATATTACAGAGTGCTCACAAATTATCAGGCATCGAATGCCAGGCGAACCAAGCATCTGCTACCAGCGAAGAGTGCACCGTGGCATGGGGAATATGCAACGTAAGACTGCTACGCGCCCTTTCTTTTCGTGTCATTAGGCTAACAGAGACAGCATGCGTTCCACTTTCACTGTATTTCGAGATGGCTTAAGGCTCGATCTGTTTGTCCTTTGGACAACAGAGACTGGGAGTTCCAGAAGTACGGCCGATAAAGAGAACACGGTCGGTATCCAAACATGATGGATTATGAAGAAAAGAACAAGGCATCTGCAAGGAAACAGTATTATTTAGGTGTCATAATCAGCCTCGAGAGGCTGCAGAGGTCATGACACAGCGAGGCCCAGTGCACGGTACACAATCTATTGATTTCCTTTGCTTGCAAGATCGTATGCGTACCCCGCTGGAAGCCACTTGACGGGATGTTTGTTGTAAAAGGGCCAGGCCGGCACCACAACGAGGAAGGTTAATGCCGTGCCTCCTAGACCTAGGTAGACCGCGAGCTTGATATCTTGGAGGATGTAGCCGACAACGAAGGAGATCAGCTAGTTATAATCATCAGCCAAACAATCCAGCGAGTTATCAGGCATAGCTTGGAGAGGAATAAGACGTACGCCAGAAATAACAAGGAGAACTGTAGCAAGGAGCTCGGCGAGCTTCTGTCCTTCAAAGTCCTACAGTGGTGCTTCAGTCAGCTGTTGATCAGGTAAATCGACGGGCGGGATCGTGTACAATTTGGCCATCGACGAGGTCTCGGATCTGATCAAGAGCTTGTTCAGCCATAATGGATAATGATCGGGTGGGAGTATTTGTCCTGTGTTTGTACTGTGTCTGGAGATGTTGTTCCGTCGAATTGAGATCAATGTGAATGCGATCGCCAATAGTGTCAAGTTAGGAATTGGTCTCGACACCTGGCTGTTAGGAGGCTCATAGACTAGTCCGCTTTCGGTACCTAAACAAGCTTTTGTCGGCTAGAGAAGATTCGATGTATAAGCGAATGAGGACCAAGATGTCGTAACCATGAATAAGTGTGAGTAATATCCTGATGATCAAATTACGACCCGACACTCTGAATGCATTGATCTGATCCTCTGCCAAAAGATAACGTTTGAAGTCAGGTACCTAGTTATTTACTGGGATTAATGTGGTGGTGCTCCGGGGAATCAGTCATTCTGCTGCTCAATCAGCTGAGATGATCGAGGTTCCTGATAACTTACCCTACACCACCCGACAGTGGCGAATCGGCTCTCAAAGCCGGACAGGCACAACAGGGAGTTCCTAGGTTCTAAACTAGGCCTGACCAAGGACAAGCCTGATATCTAACACGGACACGGACACCGATGGCCCAGGCCAAGCTCATTCTGCAGAAGCAAGTGTCCCAAGACAGGAAAAGTGGCGGCCTCTTCCCATCTTGACTGGCCTGTAAAAACCAACGAGTCAACCTGGATGACCTATTTTTTGCTTGTGATAGCACACGGCGATTCGGTACCCGACACTCGATACCACCAGAGACAATTTTTTTCTTCCTAGCCCTTCGGTTCCCACTTATAGTATATTAAGTTCCTCGACTCCTCTTAAACCCAACTTCACCCTGACATCGTCGTTGTCGACACTAAGACCTCATTTTGTACCCAACATTACTTGTTTTTCTTATTCACTCATGTCTCTTTTGCCCGTGCACTATTAACCGGGTCTTTGTTCTGTCCAGTAGCGAGAAAATTTCTCGTCTGGCTAACCGTGCCAGTATCGAAATTGGCCCTTGACCTTAGTTCCCTCATACGATAGGCCCTGGCATCGTCACCCTGCCTTTATTCCCTGCCAAGGTCCAAAACAAATTCTGGTTACTACAAATAAATCAGCCCGACTCAACTCCTGAGATCGAAATCCACTTGCGCCAACCGAGGACTTTATCGCGAAGCTTCCTTTATCGAATATTAACCGGCTTCTGTTCTCTGTCAATTGCCTTCAATACTGTTGGCACCTCCGAGCAACCGCTTTATCTACGCCATCATCCAGTATCGGCGTCTCGCCATTATCCCATACAAGTTTTCAAGTTGGCTCAACTCGCCTTCTCAAACGTTTCCCTCCCTTCGCTCTTCGGTCCCAGCTTCTGGGTCTACAGCGGAGTAAACAAGAAGCCCCCGTAACTGGTCTTTAGATCGCATTACCCGTTCTTCATCTTCCGTTAGTACATATTTACTCTCAACAACCAGCAGCCATTGGCGATAACCGCCGAGCAGAGCTCAGTTTTGAACAAACAACAACTCGGCGCGCCCATGCCGCGCCGGGTGCGACGTCTATAACCGCCTATATCAGACGACACTGATTGGAACAACAACAAGCTATGGGACTATAATACAGAGTCCGTAATACACTTTCCGCCCTCCTCGAGACGTATCCATCTACTCTACACGGCCACCGTTAGAGCCAATATAGTCAATATCAAGCTACAAAACATAGCCAAAAGCCAAAATGTCAGACCACGAAGAATCCGCTGCCCAGTCTGGGTACGACACTCCCGTCCCGGAGCTCGATGATCACCGTCACCAGTCGGGTTCAACCAGAGTTGAGCGCCCTCGCCGTGGCACATTCGACAGTCTGTATGGTGCCCGACAGCTCGAACCTGAAGCCCCCGCCCCTCCTGCGATTGTAGTTCGCGACTTCGAGGAGGCCATCATCGATGAGGAAGTAGGTGATCTTTCACCTACTGCTCGTCGCAGTCGCCGACCTACTGTGGATTCCACGGATCGATCTGTCTCGCCACCCAACTCGGTTAAGGCGTTTGCCCAGGCTCGCCGTCGAGAGCGTGACATGTCGTTCTCGGAACCTACCAAGCCTGATATCGAAGATGTAGCCAGTCGAGCCATGTCTATCTCGAGCAAGCGCAGCTACCGAAGCAAGCCTCGCACCATCGACATTGATGCCGCTAGCCTCTCAACCAACACAACTGCAGAGGAGGATGTCTGCTTCCCTGTCAAGGAGAGCTATCACAAGGATCACCTGTACATTGACTTTGACTACCTTGAGACCTTCATCAATGAGCAGGCAGCTGAACGCGCGGCAGAGCGAGCGGCAGAGCGCAACGCAGCCGCTGCTGAGAAGCAGAGCTTTGAGGATTTGCGAACTCAGCAGAATGAATCGCGCCTCCAGCGGATGGTCACTGTTGATGGTGATATCCTGGAACCAGTCTCAGATGACTCGATGACCCGTGAGAAGACGAACCAGACAGCGCAGACTCATGCCGAGGGGTCAATTGCTGCAAAGCAGCCTGCGCCCATCGACCCCAACCGGTTCAGCTTCTTCTCTTCGGCATGGGAGTCAACTATTCACGCAGCCGATTTCGGCGATCTGGTTCTCCCAGGAGAAGACCTTCGAGGTCTCTTCGAGCTTCCCGATGAAGACGAAGATGGTGTCTGGTGGCTTAACGTCAATGCGGCTTCCAAGGAGGAGGTCCAGAGCATCTGCAAAGCTTTTGGAATCCATCCTCTGACAATTGAGGATATCATCACTCAGGAAGCTCGCGAGAAGATTGAACTCTTCCCCTCGTACTACTTTGCCTGTTTCCGCTCTTTCTCAGTTGTTCAGGAGCCTGATGGTATTGAGTATGAACCTTTCAACACGTATGTCATCGTGTTCCGCGAGGGCACACTGAGCTTCAGCTTTGAGCCCAACTCGCACGCGGCTCAGGTTCGTAAGCGAATCACTGCTCTCAAGGATTATGTCTCTCTCAGCAGCGACTGGATCTGCTATGCTTTGATGTAAGTTTACATATGAATACGACCTGTAGAGTCATACTAATTGCACACAGTGACGACATTGTTGATTCCTTTGGACCTGTCATTCGTCAGATTGAGCTTGAAGCGGATGCTATTGAAGACGAAGTATTCGTCATGCGTGAGGATGATTCTAACTCGTTTCTCCGTCGCATTGGCCGGGTTCGCAAGAATTGTCTGGCCCTGCTTCGCCTCCTCGGTGGCAAAGCAGATGTTCTCCGTGGTTTCACGAAGCGATGCAACGAGAACTACAAGGTTACGCCACGGATGGACATAGGCATGTATCTTGGTGACATCCAGGATCACGTTGTAACCATGGCCACCAACCTGGGACACTTCGAAAAGATTTTGTCTCGCGCGCACAGCAACTATCTTGCCACGGTTTCCATCAACAGCATTGCGCAAGGAACACATACGAACGAGGTTCTGAGCAAAATCACTTTCTTGGCCTCGATTCTGGTCCCCCTTAACTTGGTCAGTGGTGTGTTCGGAATGAACGTGCCAGT